>NC_087355.1:77696212-77999242 GCF_030014295.1 Loxodonta africana | reverse complement strand
TTAGAATAAAAACCCGTCTCCACATTATGCGCTACAAGGTTCTAAACCATATGGGCTGTTCTTACAATTATGGTCACCTTTCACAAAATTCTTTCCCTCATTGACTATGCTCTGGCCACTTTGGCCTCCTTTCTGTTCCTGGGATTTACCAAGCTTGACCCTACCTTGGGCATTTGCATTACCCAGTTCCTTTACTTGGAATACACGCATCCTTTATCTTGGCATAGCTGGCTCCTGTTCATGAAACATTTCTGATTTAGCTTTGTTATCTACAAAAATATATCTAGATAAAATAACTTGAGTGGCTTATTTTGGAGATAAACACAAGGACCAGGAGTGAGGAAACAAAGAGAGAGGAAAACCCAATATAAAAGTGGTTTGTCTAGGTCACTGGTTTGAGCAACACACTTGATTCTGTCAATATTACCTGAGAAGAATGGAGAATACCCCCACCAAAAGAAACTTTGGGAGTAGAGGACTTTCCACCCAAAGGATGGAAGCAGGTGAATTTATCAAATCTATTCCCTTTGGTGGGGAGTTGCCTTCAGGGAAGTTAACTCTGTAAAATCTGAACTCTAGTGCAGGGTTGCTGACTTGCCAAGTCCATGCTCTTCCATTACGCCACCTTGCCACCCTACAACACCACCACAGGTCTATTATATGACATACCATAACAATACATGACTTGGAGAACAGAATCTTCAATAGACTCTCATTTTATTGTTTGTTGTCACTGCTGTTAGGTGCCGTAACATATTATTTACACAGTCATTATTTCTCTATCCTGAATCCTTTACTTCTCATCTACTGACTATCAAAAAAAAAAAAAATGGATGTACGAGGTAAATGATATATTCATACAGTGGAATATAGACAACAAAAAAGGAGAAAAAATGACACTCCTTTCTCCCCTAGGTTTGGAGGGATAGGGAAGAGCAACAAGGCCCCTGAAATCTTTTTCCTTTTTTTTAGATTGTCATCAAATTGACCAACTCAGGGTGATCCCATTTGTATCAGAGTAGAACTGTACTCCATTGGGTTTTCAATGGCCGATATTTTAGAATTAGAGTCACCGGGCCTTTCTTCCGAGGAGTCTCTGGTTTGGACTCGAACTTCCAAATTTTCAGTTAGCAGTCGCTTACATTAACCATTTGCAAAAATCCAGGGATTATGAAATAAAAGCAACTTCAAAAAAGGGAAGTTTCACTGGTCATCTGTGGTCAGCTCAAGGATCACAGAAGATGAAGGGGAGTTTCAGTAGAACCCGTGACTGATAGTAGACGTTGTCTTCAGACCCAGTCTATTCAGTATACATGTTGTGTTTTGGGAAACCAAGATTGAGCGAGTGGTTTTCAATTTAAAAAAAAGATTCTAACTTGAGGTCTTCTTAAAATACTGAAAAAAGTCCGGATGACTAGAACAGGAACACAGCGGAATCGGAAGGCATATTCTACTGTGCATGGTCAGTCTATAACAGTGACACCACACGGCAGTGAGAAGACACACAGACAAGGATGTGGACTGATCAGTCTTTGCATTTCCTTTCATGTGTCATTAAAGTGGTGACTAGTCCTCCGTTTAACTGAGGAAGTTCTGAGGCTCTAGAACAAAATGAAAGTAGATGGGAGGACTCTTAAATATCTGGATTTGACCATTTATCCTCTAGGAGATAATCTGAGAATCTGAGAAGATACGCAACTTCCTTTTAATAGGACATCAGTGGCAGTGGAGGTTCAGTGGTAAAATTCTTTTATTTTTATTTTTATTGTGCTCTAAGTGAAAGTTTACAAATCAAGTCAGTCTCTCACACAAAAACCCATATACACCTTGCAACATGTTCCAGTCATTCTCCCCACAATGAGACAGGCCACTCCCTCACTCCACTCTCTCTTTTTGTGTTCATTTCAGCAACTTCTAACCCCCTCTGCCCTCTCATCTCCCCTCCAGGCAGGAGATGCCAACATAGTCTCAAGTGTCCACCTGATCCAAGAAGCTCACTCCTCACCAGCATCCTTCTCCACCCCATTGTCCAGTCCAATCCCTGTCTGAAGAGTTGGCTTTGGGAATGGTTCCTGTCCTGGGCCAACAGAAGGTCTGGGGGCCATAAACACCAGGGTACTTCTAGTCTCAGTCAGACCATTAAGTCTGGTCTTTTTACAAGAATTTGGGGTCTGCATCCCACTGCAGTCCTGCTCTCTCAGGACTACTCTGTTGTGTTCATGTCAGGGCAGTCATTGGTTGTAGCCAGGTACCATCTAGTTCTTCTGATCTCAGGCTGATGTAGTCTCTGGTTTATGTGGCCCTTTCTGTATCTTGGGCTCGTAATTACCTTGTGTCCTTTGCGTTCTTCATTCTCCTTTGGTCCAGGTGGCTTGAGACCAATTGATGCATCTTAGATGGCCACTTGCTAGCGTTTAAGACCCCAGACGCCTCATGGTAGAATTCTTGCCTTCCATGCAGGAGACCCAGGTCCTGTTCCTGGCCAATGCACCTCAGCACAGCCAACACCCATCTGTCAACAGAGGCTTGTGTGTTGCTATGATGCTGAACAGGTTTCAGTAGAGCTTTTAGACTAAGATGGAGGCGTAGGAAGAATTTGGTTATCTACTTCCAAAAATCAGTCTGTGAAAACCCTATGGATCACAATGTTCCAACAACAAATTACATTAGGGGACTTGAGAAATATTTTTAAATATTATGATGCATTTCACCAAAATTTCTACAGCAGATAATCTTGCTTACTCTGTTGAAAGAAGCAGGTCTCTGACAAGGCCTGAGTAGGCCCTCAGCCATGTCTAAGATGCTTGAGGAGGTGAGTGTGTTCCTTGAAAGTGATAATAAGTATATGCTGTTTGTAGTAAAAATACAAGAATTGGGTTTTAATTACAGCCAAGAGATCATGAACAGGTGACACCTATAACCACAAACAATGAATGCAGTTCAATACAGGCAGTCCTCCAGTTATGAACATCCAACTTACCTACAGCCTGTAGTTACAAACCAACCCTGTAAAACCTATTATATTAAAAATTTGAGGTACATACAATGATCTGTAATAACAAATGGGCACCACTTTGCAACGCATATCAAAACATTATTAGTAGTATACAAGTAGTCCCCAGATTATGAACAAGAGCCATTCCTAAGTGTGTCTTTCATTATTCATAGGTAAGTCAGAATAGGTCACGTAGTTCTTATTTAACCTTACTTTAGTGCAAGAAACCCTGGTGGCATAGTGGTTAAGAGCTATGGCTCCTACCCAAAAGGTCAGCAGTTTGAATCCACCCAGGCACTCCTTGGAAACCGTATGGGGCAGTTCTACTCTGTCCTGTAGGGTCTCTATGAGTTGGAATTGACTCTACAGCAGTGGGTTTGGTTTTTGTTTTGTTTTTATAGTGTAAGAAGAGGCTTAAAGTCTTTTCAATGATTTAAAAACTGCAAATACGACATGTGAAGGTGATTGTGATGAAGAATTTGTTGCAAGCATGACTTGGTTCAATCATTTCAAAGTGAGGGCAGACTCGTTGTTGTTGTCAGGTGCCATGAAGATGGTTCTAACTCATACAGAATGAAACACTGTTTGGTCCTGTGCCATCCTCACAATTGTTGCTAGGTTTGAGCTCATTGTTGCAGCCATTGTGTCAATCCGTCTCATTGAGGGTCTTTTGTTCACTAGCTCCCTAGCATAATGTCCTTCTCCAGGGACTGGTTGCTCAAAGCAGGTGAAACGAAGTCTTCCCATCCTTGCTTCTAAGACGCATTCTGGATGTACTTCCTCCAAAACATGTTTCTTGGTTCTTCTGAAAGTCCATGGTATATTCAATATTCTTCATCGACACCGTAATTCCAAGTCATCAGTTCTTCTTCCTTCTTGTTGTTACGTGCCATTGAGTTGGTTCCGACTAATAGCAACCCTGTGTACAACAGAAGGAAACACTGCTCGGTCCTGGGCCATTCTCACAATCCTTATTGTGCTTGAGCTTATCTTTGCAGCCCCTCTGTCAATCCATCTCATTGAGGGTCTTCCTCTTTTTTGCTGACCCCCTACTTTACCAAGCATGATGACCTTCTCCAGGGACTGATGCTGCCTCATAACATGTCCAAACTGTGTGAGATGTAGTCTTGCCATCCTTGATTCTAAACCTTCTGGTGCTTCTTCCAAGACAGATTTGTCCGTTCTTTTAGCAGTCCATGGTATATTCAATATTCTTTGCCAACACCACAATTCAAAGGCGCCAGCTCTTCTTTGGTCTTCCTTATTCATCTTCCAGCTTTCATATGCATATGAGGTGATTGAAAGCACCACGGCTTGGGTTAGGTGAACTCTAGTCTTCAAGGTGGCGTCTTTGATCTTCAACATTTTAAAGAGCTCTTTTGCAGCAGATTTGCTCAATGCAATGCGTCTTTTGATTTCTTGACTACTGCTTCCGTGGGTGTTGATTGTGGATCCAAGTGAAATGAATTCCTTGACAACTTCAATCTTTTCTCCATTTATCATGATGTTGCTTATTGGTCCAGTTGTGAGGATTTTGTTTTCTTTATGTTGAGGTGTAATCCATACTAAAGGCTGTATAGTCTTTGATTTTCATCAGTAAGTGTTTTAAGTCCTCTTCACTTTAGCAACCAAGGCTGTGTCATCAGCATAACACAGGTTGTTGATGAGTCTTCCTCCAATCCTGATGCCCCGTTCTTCTTCATACAGTCCAGCTTCTCAGATTATTTGCTCCTCATACAGATTGACTAGGTATGGTGAAAGGATACAACCCTGACATACACCTTTCCTGACTTTAAACCATGCAGTGTCCCCTTGTTGTGTTTGAATGACTGTCTCTTGGCCTATGTACAGGTTATTCATGAGCACAATTAAGTGTCCTGGAATTCCCATTCTTCACAATGTTATTTATCATTTGTTATGATTCACACAGTTGAATGCCTTTGCATAGTCAATAAAACACAGGTAAACATCCTTCTGGTATCCTCCGCTTTCAGTCAGGATCCATCTGACATCATCAGTGATATCCTTGGTTCTGCATCCTGTTCTGAATTTAGCTTGAATTTCTGGCAGTTCCCTGTCTATATACTGCTGTAGCCACTTTTGAATGATCTTCAGCAAAATTTTACTTGTGATATTATTGATATTGTTTGATAATTTCCATATTCACTTGTATCACCTTTCTTGGGAATAAGCATAAATATGGATCTCTTCCAGCCAGTTGGCCAGGTAGATGTCTTCAAGATTTCTTGGCATAGATTAGTGAGCATTTCCAGTGTTGCATCCGTTTGTTGAAAGATCTCAATTGATATTATGTCAAATCCTGGAGCCTTTTTTTTTTTTTTCTCCAAACCCTTCAGTGCAGCTTGGACTTCTTCCTTCACAACTATTAATTCCTGATCATATACCACCTCCTGAAATGGTTGAACATATACCAATTCTTTTTGGTATAGTGACTCTGTGTATTCCTCCCATCTTCTTTTGATGCTTTCTGCATGGTTTAATATTTTCCCCATAGAATTCTTCACTATTGCAACTCAAGGCTTGAATTTTTTCTTCAGTTCTTTCAGCTTGAGAAACTCTGACCTTGTTCTTCACTTTTGGTTTTCTATTTCCAGCTCTTTGTATATGTCATGATAATACTTTACTCTGTCTTCTCCAGCAGCCCTTTGAAATCTTCTGTTCAGTTCTTTTACTTCATCATTTCTTCCTTTTGCCTTAAAAAAAATTTTTTTTTTCTTAGCTATTCATTATTCAAGAGAAAGTTTCAGAGTCTTTTCTGACATCCATTTTGGTCTTTTCTTTCTTTCCTGTCTTTTTAATGACCTCTTGCTTATGAGTCAGAATCGATTCGATGGCACTGGGTTTGGTTTTTTGGTTTTGCTTTCTTCATGTATGATGTCCTTGTTATCATCCCACAACTTGTCTGGTCATCAATCATTAGTGTTCAGCATGTCAAATCTATTCTTGAGATGGTCTCTAAATTCAGGTGGGATATACTCAAGGTTGTACTTTGGCTGTTATGAACTTGTTCTAATTTTCTTCAGCTTCAACTTGAACTTGCGTATGAGCAATCGATGGTTTCTTCTGCATTTGAGCCCCAGCCTTGTTCTGACTGATGATATTGAACTTTTCCATCATCTCTTTCCACAGATATAGTTGATTTGATTCCTATGCATTCCATCTGGTGAGGTTCACATGTATAGTCACCGTTTATGCTGGTGAAAAAAGGTATTTGTGATGAAGAAGTTGTTGGTCTTGCTAAATTCTATCATGCGATCTCCGGCATCGTTTCTATCACCTAGGTTGTATTTTCCAGTACCAATCCTTCTTTGTTTCCAACTTTCACAGTCCAATCACTAGTAATTATTAATGCATCTTGATGGCATGTTTGATCAATTTCAGACTGTGGAAGTTAGTAAAAATCTTTAGTTTCTTCATCTTTGGCATTAGTGTTTGTTGTGTAAATTCGAATAATAATCTTATTAATTGGTCTTCCTTGTACTTCAGGATAGATCTTGAAATGTTCTTTTTGGCAATGAATACAATGCCATTCCTTTTCAATTTGCCATTCCTGCGGTAGCAGACCATAAGATTGTTCGATTCAATATGGCCAGTAGCAGTCCATTTCAGCTCATTAGCATCTAGGATATTAATTTTTATGCGTTCCATTTCATTTCTGACAACTTCCAATTTTCTTAGATTCATACTTCATACATTATGCATTCTGATTATTAATGAATGTTTGCAACTGTTTCTTCTTATTTTGAGTCATGCCACATCAACAAATGAAGGTCCTGAAATCTTTATCCACATCATTAAGGTCGACTCTACTTTGAGGAGGTAGTTCTTCCCCAGTTTTATTTTGTGTGCCTTCCAACCTGAACAGCTTATCTTCCAGCACTATATCAGACAATGTTCTGCTGCTATTCATAAGGTTTTCACTAGCCAATTTTTTTAAGAAACAGATTGCTAAGTCCTTCTTCCTAGTTTGTCTTAGTCTGAAAGTTCTGCTGAAACCTGTCCACCATGGGTGACTCTGCTGCTATTTGAAATACTGGTGGCATAGCTTCCAGCATCACAGCAACACACAAGCCACCATGGTTTGACGAATTGACAGATGAGTGATGGAAGGAAAATTTACGTAACATTAAAGGGCAAATATGAGTAGTCCATAAGTCAAGTGTTTGTAACTCGGGGACTTACTCTACTGTATTATTATGTTCAGGGTGTTTTAGTGTATCTCAAAGTGTTTCTTTAAAGTTTTTTATGCATAGAAAGGTACATGATATACCATATACTAAGACAAACATTTGACTAACTGAAGTTAGTTAGGAACTGTTCCTAACTGTTCTGATTTATGTACAAATTCTATTTAAAGACAGACTTAGAAATGATATTCATTCATAATCTGGAGACTGCCTGTAATGGAGTAGATTGAGATACTAAAAACCAGAGCTGCAGCTTGTGCCAGGTTGAAGTCAGCTCTACAGATGCCACTCTTTGATGAGCAATGTGTCACTGCAACAACTTGGGAGATCACAGCTGGTTGAATTCCCCTGAGGCACCTAATGGTTTCTTTTTATATTTAGCCCCAGGAACTCATGGCCTCATTCTTCAAAGGGTGCCACAATTCATTTCTCAGCCGAGAAAGGTCAAAAGAACAGGTTCTTTATAGGCTGAGCCAATCAACAACTGTATATTTTCAGAGTCTATGAATCTAGCTTTGAAATGGTTTTGTTTTGCATTTGCACTGAACAAGCAGATACAACCAGACAGACTGGTAAACAAAACCCAGGCTCACTGGTTTCACATGCAAAACCTTTTCTTGAGATCTCGGACACAAAAGGAAATAAAAATTTATCTGCTCTGACAACAATCCCGGCTTTACAGGAAGGTCCTATGCACAGATGGGCAAGTCACTTCCAGGCCTTCATTTACTCAGCAATCAACTAGAAGTTGAGCAGGAAGCTTTAGAAGGTCTCCTTTGCTATATGCTTCATGACACTCTCACAAGGACACTTGACTTAGGAAGTTGGCTCTGAATTGGCCCAGGCCCACGCTTCTCTGCTATCTGTGGTTCAGATCACTGACATCAGCCTTTTGGGTCATTTTCCCCTACTCTGAACTTCCTTTCAGCAAGTTCCTTTTGCCTTAGGAGGTTCTTATTCTTTTTTGTCCTATCCTATTTGCCAGATTTCACCTTGTTAACCACCTGCATTTCCTTCTTTTTGATCCCTGGGGCCCAACAGCTGAATTCACTGCCTCAGCAACTGTGTTACTATCGCTCCTAGGTACAGCCCTTGGTTCAAGCCAAGAAAAGCGTCTCCTTTGAAGACAGGCTGATTGTACCTTTATCGAAAGCCAATTTTAAGTGTCTTTTTCTCAGTATAAGCATCTACACACTTAGAAATTAATAAACATAAGGGTAGTGCAATGATTAAGCATTTAGCTGCCAATGAAAAGGTTGGTGGTTCAAACCCACCAGCCAGACCTGGATAACTGTTGTCATATTGTTGCTCTGCACCCTTGAGTCAAGGAGCCCGTGTGGCGAAATCGTTAAGTGATTGGCTGCTAACTGAAAGGTCATTGGTTTGAACCCAAGCAGAAGAAAGATGTCGTAGTCTGCTTTTGTAAAGATTACAGCCTTGGAAACCCTATGAGGCAGTTCTACTCTATACTATAGGATCACTATGAGTCAGAATTGACTCAATGAGTTTGGGTTCAGACGGCAAAGGGTTCAACATGTCGTTGAGTCAATTCTGACTTACAGTGACCCTATAGGAAGGAATAGAACTGTCCCATAGGGTTTTCTAGGCTGTAGTCTTAACTGGAGCAGATAACCAATTTTTTTCTCCTGCGCGGGTTCAAACCACCAACTTTTCCATTAGCAACTGAGAGCTTAACCAATGCATCACCAGGGCACCTGGAAACCCTGTGGGGCAGTTCTACTCTGTCCTATAGGGTCACCATGAGTCAGAATTGACTCAGTGGCACACAACAACAACAATAACAGAGATTAATGGACCCATCAGGCATTTTTTTAATAAACCATTATTAAGTATCATACCAGGCACTGTGCTGAGGGAATGTATATATGATATGAAGAAAACTGTAGCATCAGGACATGAGGAAGATTCATTAACAACCTGCAATATGCAGATGATACAACTTTGTTTGCTGAAAGTGAATAGAACTTAAAGCACTTTACTAATGAAAAATCAAAGACTATAGCCTTCAGTATGGATTACTCCTCAATATAAAACAAAAATCCTCACAACTGGCCCAACATGCAACATCATGATAAATGGAAAAAATACTGAATTTTTCAAGGATTTCATTTTACTTGGATCTACAATCAAGGCCCACGGAAGCAGCAGTCAAGAAATCAAACAACATATTGCAATTGGGCAAATCTTTTGCAAAAGACCTCTTTACAGCGTTCAAAAGCAAAAATGTCACTTTGAGGACTAAGGTGCACCCAACCCAAGCCATGATATTTTCAATTGCCTTATATGCATGCAAAAGTAGTACAATGAATAAGGAAGACCAAAGAAGAACTGACGCCTTTGAATTATTGTGTTGGAGAAGAATATTGAATATACCATAGACTGCCAGAAGAAAGAGTAAATCTATCTTGGAAGAAGTATAGCCAGAATACTCCTTAGAAGCAAGGATGGAGAGACTTTGCCTCATGTACTTTGGACATGTTATCAGAAGTGGCCAGTCCCTGAAGAAGGACATCGTGCTCAGTAGAGAGTCAGCAAAAAAGAGGAAGACCCTCAATGAGATGGATTGACACAATGGCTGCAGCAGTGGACTCAAACCTAGCAGTGACTGTGAGGATGGCACAGGACCAAATGGTGTTTTGTTCTGTTGTACACGGGTTGCTATGAGCCAGAACCACTCCATAACAACAGCAATAACAACAAATCTATTGGATTAAAAATATTAATTGAACGCCTATTAAGAATCTGAAAACTTATGTCTTGCATTTTCGATAAATTTTCCTGAATTCTTTCTTTTATAATATCCTCCATCCTTTTTTTCTAAAAAAATTAAAATCACTCTTTTCAAGGTATAACTTATATAATTAAAATGTACCCATTTAAGTGTAAAACTGAAAAAGCTTTGGCTAATGCATAACCATTTAACCACCCCAATCAAAATATATAACATTTACATCATCCTTAGAAAATTCTCCTTTGCAATCAACTCCCCTCTGTTTCTTGCCCCAGGCAATAACTGATCTGTGATGATAGATCAGTTTTGCCTGTTCCCCAATTTTATATAAATGGAATTATACAGCATGTTCTCTTGTGTGTCTGGTTTCTTTCAGTCAACATAATGTTTAAGAGATTCATCCACACTGTTTCTGTGTACCATTAGTTTGTTCCTTTTTATTGCTAAGCTGTATTCATTGTAAGGATATACCACACTTTGTTTATCCATTCATATGTTGATGAATATTTGGATTGTTTCCAGTCTGGACTATTATGAATAAAGCTGCTATGAGCATTCATGTACAGGTCTTTGTGTAAACATGTGTTTTCATTTACCTTGAGTAAATATCTAGAAATGGAATAGCTGGGCCATACTTAAGGATATATTTAACTTAACAATGCTGCCAAAGTGTTTTTAAAATATTTGTGCTATTTTATACTTCCAGAGTTCTAGTTACTCCACGTCTTACCGACAGTTGACATTATCAGTTTTTTTTTTTTTTTATTCCAGCCTTTCTAGTGGATGCTTAATGGTATCTCATTGTGGTTTTAACTTGCATTTTCCTGATAACTCATGACGTTGAGCCTTTTAGATGTGCATATTGTTCATTCCTATTTATTCATGTATTAATTGTCTATTCAACTATTTTGCCCCACATTTATTGAGTCATTTGACTTCTTATTGAGTTGAAATAATTCTTTATATATTCTGGATACAAGTCTTTTGTCAGATATACATGTTGAGAAAATTTTCTCCCAGTGAGTAGTTTACCTTTTCAAGTTCCTAAATGTTATCTTTCAAAGAGCAAACACTTATAATTTAATGAAAATGAATTTATTACTTTTTTTCCTTTATGGTTAGTTATTTTTGAGTCCTGTGCAAAAAATCTTGCACTATTCTGAGTTTGGGAATGTTTTATCCTAGACGTTCTTGAATTTTAGTTTTTGCTTGTAGGTCTAGGACTCATTTTGAGCTAATTTTTAGGTATAAGGTGCATATCAAGTTTTAGTTATTTATTTTCCTATAGATACACAGTTGTTTTTTATCACCATTTGTTGAAAGAATGATATTTTCTTCATTGAATTATCTGCATTTTCATAAAACCAATTGACCATATACGTGAAGCACTGTTTCTTTTGTGTGTGTGTGTGCTTTAAGTGAAAGCTTACAGATCAAGCCAGTCTCTCATACAAAAATTTATGTACACCTTGCCATGTACTCCTAGTGGCTCTCCCCCTAATGAGATAGCACACTCCTCCTCTCCCCCCTGTATTCTCTGCATCCATTCAGCCAGCTTCTGTCCCCCTCTGCCTTCTCATCTCCCCTGCAGATAGGAGCTGCCCACATAGTCTCATGTGTCTACTTGAGCTAAGAAGCTCACTCCTCACCAGTATCATTTTCTATTTTTTATAGTCCAGTCCAATCCGTGTCTGAAGTGTTGGCTTTGAGAATGGTTCCAGTCTTGGGCTAACAGAAGGTCTGGGGACCATGACCTCCAGGGTCCTTCTAGTCTCAGTCAGACCATTAAGTCTGGTCTTTTTATGAGAATTTGAAGTCCTCATCCCACTGCTCTCCTGCTCCATCAGGGATTCTCTGTTTTGTTCCCTATCAGGGCAGTCATCAGTTGTAGCTGGGTACCATCTAGTTCTTCTGATCTCAAGCTGAAGTAGTCTCTATTTCTGTCTCTTGGGCTCATAATTACCTTAGAGGTGGCACTGTTTCTTTATTCTCTATTCTAGTCTCTTGATTTGTATATCTGTCCTTACACCAGTACCATACTGTCGTGATTAATGAGTTAGAGTGAATGTTGAAAACTGGTGAGTCTTTCAATGTTGCTCTTTTTCAAAATTGTTTTGGGTATCTTAGGCTCTCTGAATTTTAGTATTAATTTTAGAATCAGCTTGTCAATTGCTTTTTTAAAAATCACCTGCTAGGATTTTGATTGGGATCACATTCAGTCTATATGTTAACCTGGTAAAAATTGTCATCTTGCCAATATTAAGTATTCCAATCCATGAGTATGGCAAATCTCTCCAATTATTTGTCTTTTTAAAATTTCCCCCAGCACTGTTTTAAAGTTTTTGGTATATGGTTAGTGCACATATTTTGTAAAATTTCTTCCTAAATATTTCAATTTTTAATTGTTTGCTGCTAGTATATAAAAATGCATTTGATTTTTCTTATATTGGCCTTTTGTTGTGCAATTTTACTAAACTCATTTATTGAGGAATTTACAAATAGCTTTGTGAACTCAAAGTTTTTTCAAGGATTCCTTAGAATTTTTAATGTACATGATATTGTCATCTATGACTAAGAACAATTTTATTTCTTACTTTACAATCTATATGGCTTTTACTTCTTTTACATGCATTATTATACTGGCTAGGATCTCTGTACATTGATGAATGGAAGTGGGGAGAGTGAACACCCTTCCCTTATACTTTTTGGGAGAAAGCATTCAGGGACATACACTTTACTGTAAATGATGTTAGCCGTAGGTCTTTTGCAGATGTAGTTATATATTTTTTTCACAAATGCTATTTCTTTACCTCCTGAGGTAATCGTATGTTTTTTCTCCTTTATTCTATTAACAAGGAGAATTGCATTGATTCTTTTCAAGGATATTAATTTAATGTTTCTAGTATAAATCCCACTTGGTCATGATGCATTATACTTTTTACATTTTTAAAATTTAATTTGTTAATGCCTTGTTAAGGGTTTTATCTTCTGTCTTCATGAGGAATACTAGTCTTTTCTTAAGTAATATTTATGTCTGGTTTTGATATCAGGGTAATGTTGGCTTAAACATTCAACTAAAAGTTATCTACTCCTTCTCTGTTTTCTGAATTTGTATCAAATCGATATAATTATTCCTTAAATGTTTGATAGAATTCACAGGTGAAAACATTCAGGCATGATGATTTCTTTTTAGAAAGAATTATAATTACAATTTCAATTTTTCAAATAGGTATCTGGTATTCAAATTTTCTATTTATTCTTGTATCAGTTTTGATAAATTTTATCATTCAAGAAATTTATACATTTTATTCAAGTTGTCACATTTATGCACATGAAGTTTTTCATAATATTCTCCAGTTACCCTTTAGTATTTGTAAGATCTTTAATGATGTACCTCTTTTCATTTTGATATTCCTGTTTGTTCTCTCCCTATTCCTCTCCTTTATCCTCTCTCTCTCCAGTCTTCCCTGAAGTTTATCAACTTTATTGATCTTTCCAAAAGAAAAGATTTTTGTTTCATTCCTTTTCTATATTGTTTGGTCATTTTTTATTTTATTTATCCCCATGATTATCTTTATTATTTCTTCTTCTTATCTTGGTTTTAATTTCTTCTTCTTTTTTTAGCTTCTGTATAGAAGTTTAGGTTAATTTTAAATCTACTTTTTTACTACTGTGTTTGGTGCTATAATTTTCCATTTATGCATTGTTTTAGCTGTGTCACAAATTGTGGTATGTTTTATCTTTATTTTCATTTCACTTAAAATGTTTTTCCATTTACCTAGTGATTTCCTCTTTCATTATGGGTTATTTAGAAGTGTTTTGTTTAGGGTCTTTTAAACTTATTTTTGTTACTTATTTCTACTTTTAGGCCATTATTATCAGAATAATACTCTGTATAATTTCAGTCTTTTTAAATTAATTGATCCTTGTCTTATGAACCATCATGCAGCCAATCTTGGAGGAGGTCTGATGGGCGTTTGAAGTGCTCTAAAATATTAATTAAATCAGATTTGTTAATAGCATTGTTTGAATCTTCTGTATTTGTCCTTGTTTTCTTTCTACTTTTTGTATCAACTATAAAGAAAAGAGTGTTCAAACATCTAATCTGTTTCCTATTTTGTTCCCCAAACTCAGTCTTCTGTCCTTCTAAGTTCAACCTCTCCAAAGATGAAACCTCCATTTTTCTGTGAGGGTTGGAGAGGGAATGTTGTCTATTGTGTATAAGACCTAGCTTCTTCCCATATGCCATGTTTTTACACAAATAGCACATGTCCTCCAAGTTTGTTTGCCAACTGTAAGGTATTTTCGTAAGCATCACTATTCCAATTTTTTTTTTTTTTTACATGTTGCTGTAAAAAAAAATAGCATAGCACACGGTTGGCAAACAAATGTAGAAGGCGTGCATTATTTGCATAAAAATATGGTAATCTTTCAGATAATCTTCCCGACACGACTTTCAGAGGGATTTGATCCTCTAACTTTGGTAATTTGGTCTAGGGCAGAGGCAGTGTGGATTAGGTTGTAGTTTAGAATCAGGCTACTTTAATGGTTTCTTTCTTTCAATCTGCCTTCCTTCCTCCTTCCAGGAGGATTAAATCATGTGAATTGTGCCATCTAAATCCTTCTCCACTCTTCTCTTCTTGCTCTTCGGCATGGACTACCATCACAGCTTCCTAAGGGGGCTCAAGATACATCATGCATCCACTGTTATGCTGCCAGAATGATTTCTCTAAAGCACAGGTCAGACCATGTGTCTCTTTGATGAGAACTTTCCAATGGCTCCCCAGAGCCCTCAAGACAATCTTTGAGGTCCTTAGTCTGGCATTCATTTTTATTATATATTTTAAAATGTATCTTGCTGCAATGCACTGCAATTTTTTTTAAAAAAAATAAAACAAAACTGGTCCTTCACCATATATAGTTTGAAAAATACCACCTTAGATAATATTACCTATGTTGGAAAATGTTATGGTGTACTGGGTTCCTAACCTCATTGGTCTGCCCTTATAAGCATCATAAGTGCCTGGGAGGCAGTACATTAAAGATAAGGGGGAAAAAGAAGGAAATGCTAATATTTGTCAAATATTTGCTCTTTCTCAGACAACCTTCTGGGACTTTTACTATATAGCAGGGTAAAGAAACTAGTTACTGATGTCAGAGTTTCCCTTAGGAAGGAAACTATAAAGAAAAATACGTTGATAAACCACTGGGTGGAAAAAGTAAGGCTGCAAAACAGGTAGGACTCTATAAGAGAAATTAAAAGTAATTTGATATAGAAGAGAGCAGAAAAAGCAGTGCCAGATCACCCAATAAGCAAGGTAAGCACAGACTTACTTGTGCCTATTTATTAATTTGTAGTGGACTATTACACATTTTCTCACTACAACAAAGATTCTGCTTCTAGGTATGGCTGCTATCTGCCTGTCTCCCAACCCCACAGCACCTTCTTTCAGAATCAAAGCCTCTTTTCAAATTTATAATCCCTGACAGGAACAGAGTACCCAGTAAGCAAGGTAAGCATGGGCTTACTTGTGCTTACTTACTAATTTGTAGTAAACAATTTCACATGGGTTTCACCAGTGTTTATTTGCTTATTGGCTAATCCACTCCTGAGAAAGGGAGATAGAGGTCTTAAATAAAGTCACAGGAATTTGGAGCCTACAGATAAATGTGGACAATAATTATTTCAAGATGATGGAGCAACATAAAGATGTTCTTAAAAAATAAAAAAAGATGTCTGATTAAAAAATTTATATTGTTTGAATTGCTGTGATATAAACCTTCTTCATCTTACAGAAACCTTTAGTATAGACAAACACATTTGCCTAGTACAAATGAGCTTTGGAGTATACCATTAGATAAAAAGGAGATGAAATCAGAACGAATGGAGTTTGATAGAAGTCAGAATGTATAGATAGCTAATAGTAATGTAAATACTACCCCTACCAACAAGTTACAAAAAGCCTGGGAAGGATACAGAAGTTCCCATTGGAAATTAGATATGTAATGTGAAATGAACCGAGTTGTTTAAAATCTCTCTTTGGACAGTATATTTGTTATTTATAACAAATTTACACAAAAATAAAGATTTAACACATATGTATTGTCTCACAATTTCTATGGGTCAGAAATGCAGGTATAATTTTGCTGGGTCCTCAGCTTCAGGTTCTTCCACAAGCCTTCAATCAAGGTATTGGCTAGAACCAAGATGGTATCTGAAGGCTCAGCTGAGGAGAGATCTGTTTCCAGGCTTACACGGTTATTGGCAGGATTCACTTGCTCATGTTTGTTAGACTGGGGGCCTCAGTTTCTTGCTGGCTATTGGCCAGAGCCTACCTTCCCTTCCTTGTCTCATGGGCAGCTTTTTCCATCACAGCCAACAAGGAAGAGAGTCCACTAGCAAGACAGATGTCATAACCATATGCAACCTAATCACAGAAATGATAGTCCATCAATTTCGCCACATTCTATTGGTTAAAAACAAGTTGCTAAGCCAGGCCACACTTAAAAGGGAAACACTAGAAAAGGACATGAACACCAGGAGAGGGCATCATTAAGGACCATCTTAATGCCTGCCCTTCAAAACTGCTTCTCTCACTTAACACCTGGATTTCTGGAAAGCCATTTCATTGGAATCCTCTTAACCTGTTGATGAGGTAGGCATAATTTTTCCCGTTTCACACATTAGCAAATAAATGTTCAGAGGGCTTACAGGTCTATATCAATATATCGCAACCAAGTAGAGGCAAATTGGTAATCAAGCTTGCATCTGTTTGCTACCAAAAGTTGCATCTTTCCTATTATATCATAAGGAAAGGAGATGAAGAATTAAAAAAACAAAAACAAACAAAAAAAATTAAAAAAAAATTTTTTTTTTTAAGAACAAATTTCTTTCTCTGTTTCCAAGGTTTTTTTGACTTACCCTTCAACCCGTTATGGCTTTTCTCTTTTGCTTTACTAGAAATTTCTACTAGAAAGATGCCTCCATTGCCCTTTCTCAAATCTAGGTACTCCATAGATGCTTGGCTTCTCCAGGTATGGCTCTCTCTAATATCAGTAGTTACATCTGTCTTCTGGAGTACAAGGGGACTTTTCTCAGAATTTCTCCTTGTCCTTTATATTTTTGCTTTCAATTTCCCAGGCTCATTACCTGATAAAAATCTTCACTATTTCTTTGTATTGCATGTAATAGTTTCATTTTCTGTTCCCTTGGACATCTGATCCCAAAACTGTAGATGTTTCATTTTGCCTTCACACTTAACCTTATCTCATTCCTTATGACCATTCTGACCTATTGAGAAGGGAAGAAATCCCATGGCCTAGCCATTGATTTATCCAGAATTTGTGCAGAAGAGAGTAGAAAGGGATAGCAGTCCTAAATAAAGTCACAGATCCTATTCCAAATTGTACCTTGGGTTTAAACTCTGGCTTCAAAACCTGCATGTTTTAACTGGTTCTTCTACCTAAGTGCCTGTTTGGTATCCCAGTCTCTCTAGGACTGGGAACTCTTTCTTGAGCCCTTCAAGGGTCCCGAGAGACTAGAGTTCTGAATCTGAAACAATTCCTTGTAGCCAGATTTTCTTCTTTACCTTCTGCCATACCACCAGGTAACTGCCCCGTTCTTATGTTAGCATTTAATCATCCTCCAAATATTATTTATCCCAGGTAGGCAGAAAAGGTGTGGGGCTTTATGACACTTCTTCTGGGTCTGTGAAAGGTGGTAGATCACAATAATGAAACTTCTAACTTATCTCCTTAGATTACTTGTTAAAAATTATGAATACATAGGAACTAAATTCCAGACCTTCCAGATAAGGGTGACAAAGGAATAGGAATTTCTAGGCAGAGGCCTTTCCACTAATCTTGTAGCATGTACTCTAAGCTAGGCTGTTCTTGAGGCAATGTTTTGTCTGGGACATCTGTGCTACAGACCAACTCTCTTCCTTCCTCAGAGATCTTCCGTTGACCCCACTGCATACAGAACCGAGTCCAACTCCCTAGGCTGGTATTCAAGTGTTTCTGTGTTTTCTGATGACAATCAATGTTTCTAATCTTATTTCTCTATCTTTGGACATGTACCTCATAAGAATCTCAATTAATTGCTCTTTCACCCATAATCTTCTTTGTTCTTATCTAGTAGAGTTTATGTTTCCTTCCATCATGTGATGCAGCTAATTGTTTACATGTCTTTCTTCCTTTATTAGTTCAGAACACTTAAAAAAATTAAGACCTGCTTTGTATTCATTGTTATATTCCCATCTGTCATGGATTGAATTATGCCTCCAAATATGTCTGTCAACTTGGCTAAGCCATGATTCCCAATGTTGTGTGATGGTCCATCATTTTGTCCTCTGGTGTGATTTTCCTGTGTGTTGTAAATTCTGTCTCTGTCATGTTGATGATGTGGGATTAATGACAGTTATGTTAATGAGGCAGGACTGAATCTACAAGATTAAATTGTATCTTAAGCCAGTCTCCTTTGAGATATAAAAGAGAGAAGTGAGCAGAGAGACAGAGTGACCTCTACCACCAAGAAAACAACACCAGGAGCAGAGTGCATCTTTTGGACCCAGGGTTCCTGCACAGAGAAGCTCCTAGACCAGGGGAAGATTAATGACAAGGACCTTCCCCCAGAGCCGATAGAGCAATAACCTCCTCCTGGTGCGGGCACTCTAAATCTGTATATCTAGCCTCCTAGACTGTGAAAGAATAAATTTTTCTTTGTTAAAGCCATTTACTTGTGGTATTTCTGTTATGGCAGCTCTAGATAACTGAGACATCATCTTCAGACTCTATCATACTGCACTGAATGAGGCATGGTGATAATATGAGGTTAGGAGTAGGACATAGACTTTAGAAGCAGACACACCTAAATTTGGAAATAAGTCCTGACTTTTACTCACTCTGTGATTGGAAAAGATATTTAGCCTCAGTTTTCTCATCCTTCAAGTAAGAATAGCAATGCCTGCCTCAAAAGTTGGCTGTAAGAATTCGCTATTATTACGTACATAGAGTGATTGGCACTATGTAGGTGTGCAGTTAATATTTTTTCCAAACTTCCCTTTCCCACAACCCATAACTCATTTCTTGCTCCCCTCCCACCCAGCCTTTCTATTTCCACCCATGTCATTAATAAATGTTTGCTAAATTGGATTGAATTCCCTGCCACTGGTCTCCTTGAATCAGGAAGCAAATGACTCACAGCTTTTAAATGATCTACTGACTTTTCTCTCTGCAGAAAAATCCTTGCATCCTTGCTTCACACCCCCCACCCTTGTCTGCTATGAATCCTTCTTTTGTTTTCTTTTCCTGTACCAAAATTTCATTTTCACCTTCAAGCTCTTTGCTTCCTGTATCTCTTCTGCTGGAAGAGCAGGGCTTTGTGAAGCTGCATTTGTTTGATCTGCTGGCTTCTCAAGATCCGTATTTATGAGTTTCCTAATGTTCCCAGTGCTAGGGACTTCAACATACACGTCTGTGCTTTCTGCATAAGTGTTCCAACCTGAAAGGAGAGTTGTTCCAAGGTTATGTCATCTCCCACCATGGTGCTTCCTCATCTACAGCCAGGCAAAATAAAAGTTACCATGGAGATGCAACAGAAACGAGTCTGTCTGATCAATTCTGATTTTTATAAATAGGAATCCATTTTAAGTCTGTGTTTGTAGCTTGAGCTGCTTGTCATAGTCAGGAGTGAGAAGTTACCAAGTAAATGTCCTAAGAGCAAATCTTCATTGAAGGCCTATTCTGCTCAGTGTAAGAGCAGGGCTAGACCCCTGCCTTAAGAGGGCTTCAAATTTAGTTGGGGACTGAAAATGAATTCATAAGAAAGAAAGGATAATTAAAGGGTAGGAGAAGGAAGAGCTCGTTTAACTAATAGTATTGCATAAATAAAGATGTACATGAATGAATGTATAAATGAAGGCTGAAGCTTTAACTCTTGTGCATTGAAATTTTGACAGTCAAAGTAACTAAATCAAAGCAAGTTAAATCACCTTTGAATTCTTTGTATTGGAACTCCACATTGATTTCATTAAGTAGCAATCTAAGCCATTACAACAAATACATCTTAAGTAATCATGATATGCCAGACATTATACTGAATCTAAAAGAACAACAATGTAAATAAGATATGGTCCTTTCTGAAAAAATTCTCCCCTCACTTTTATATGGATTACTATTAAGATAATTAAGTAGAAGCCCACAACCTCCATGCCAATAGAGTATCATCAGTTTTAGGTACAATACTAGATTGAATAGGAGGTGTGTTGGGACCCATGACTGACTGCTGATTGAGCTATAGGTATTGCTCTTTGTATCTACTTTTATCAGTTGAAGGGTTTTAACCTCTTTCTGGAACAGAAGCTTTTTCAGACCTGTACTCTAGGTATTTGAAATATTTATTACGTTCCCAGCTGATTGTAATTTCCTGAGGGCAGATCTGTTTTTTCTTTTTTAAAGTTGCTATGCATCTTCCACAGAGCCTAGCATACTGCTGGGAATATGGCAGACACTCAATAAATATTAGATGAATGAATGAATGGAGGAAGGAAGGAGTGAGAAATTGTAAAATAAAATAGAGATACATGTTAGTTCAGTATAAAGATTTGGGCACCGCTACTATGTGTCAGGCCCTGGAGAAGGACATCATACTTGGTAAAATAGAGGGTCAGCAAAAAAAGAGGAAGACCCTCAACAAGATGGACTGACACAGTGGCTGCAACAATGGGCTCAAGCATAGCAACAGTAGTGAGGATGGTGCAGGACTGGGCAGTGTTTTGTTCTGTTGTGAATAGAGTCGCTATGAGTCAGAACCGACTCGAAAGCACCTAAAAACAACTGTGTGTCTGGCTCAGGTGTAGCCAATTGAGACATAAAGATAAATTTTAAAAAGTTCCCTGTCCTCCAGGAACTCTCAGCCTGGTCAGAATCTAGGCATGCACTCCAATAATGATAATTCAGTGTGCCAAGTATCATGCCAATGATAGACACTGAAAGCTTTAGGAAAAATTGGCAGGGTTCACGAGTTCTGAAAAGACCTATGATGACAGATGAAATTGAGAAAAGACAAAAAGGACGAGTACGAGTTTTTTTTTTTTTTTTTGGAAAGGTTAGGAAGATACTTCAACAGAAGGATGAGAAGACAAGATGGTGGTGAAATAGAGCTCATTTGAGGCAGAGGGAACAGTATATGCAAAGGCACAGAGAAATAAGGATGCTTGGCATTTGAAAGTATCTTGAGGTGGCCAGAGTGAGGGTTATGAAGAATGACAGGAGAGGTGAATAGCAAGACAGCCTAGTGTCAGATTATATAGGCCCTTCCATGTCAAGTAATTTGAACTTCATCACTTGAGCAACAGTAAATCATTGAAGTTCTTTAAAGAGAGTAGTAAGATAATCACATTTTTGTCTTAGAAGACAACTCTGGCAAAGATGAGGAAGATGATCCTGAGGAAGAAGAAAACATTTATTGAATGCATTTATGACTACGTGCCAGGTAATGTATTATGATCTTTCAGAGATGCTGTTGAAGTTTGCTGCATTTAATCCTTACAATAACCCCAAGAGATAAGCATTAGTATCTTCATTTAACGTGAAAAATCTGATGCTTAAACTTGGAAATGGAAGAGGGATTAGAAAATGAGAAGCTATTTGGTATCACCTTGCCCTCCTCTATTAGAAAGTTCTGTACTTATGCTGTTTATTCCCTCTTTTATTGTTCTGATGTTGTTGTCACTTACAGATTAACCCCTCTGATTCCCCATTGCAATTGTATTGGTTTTGGATAGTCTTTGAGAGTTCCTTTCCTAGGTGGGTATCTGGCTGGTACAGTCTTGCATCCTAGGTTCAGGGTGTGGTCTGATGTTGTTTGTTCTCAGAACGAAGGGCTCCTTTTAATAATTCTTATAAGTTTGGTTTTGTTTTTATGTATTCCCTCAATTTATATTTATCTGGAAATGTCCTAATTTCACCATTATATTTGAACAAAAGTTTTTCAGGATATGTTATTGGTAGTTGGCAATGTTTTTCTTTCATGGTTTTAATCCCATTGCCTTCTTGCCTGCATGGTTTCTGCTGACTAATCAGAGTTTAGTCTTATTGTTTCTCCTCTGTATGTGATTTTGTTTTTCTTGAGCTGCTCACAGGATTTTTTTCTTTGTCTTTGGTTTTAGCTTAAGAACCACTGGGTAATAGAAGAAATCAAAGATGGAATAAAAAATTTCTAGAATCAAATGAGAAAGAAAACACTTCATACCAAAACCTTTGGGACACAGCAAACGCAGTCCTCAGAGGTCAATTTATAGCACGAGATGCACACATCAAAAAAGAAGAAAGAGACAAAATCAAAACATTAGTTACACAACTTGAAAAAATAGAAAGAGAACAGCAAAAGAAGCCCACAGCCACCAGAAGAAAGGAAATAATACAGATCAGAGCAGAAATAAATGAAATGGAGACTAGAAAAGCAATAGAAAGAATTGATAAAACCAAAAGTTGGTTCTTTGAAAGGATCAACAAAATTGACAAACCACTGGCCAAATTTACAGAAATAAAACAGGAGAGAACACAAATAACCCAATTAAGGTGTGAAATGAGGGACATTCCAACAGATCCAACTGAAATAAAAAGGATCATAACAGAGTATTATATAAAGCTATACTCCAACAAATTTGAAAACCTAGAGGAAATGGACAAATTTCTAGAAACACACTACCTACCCAAACTAACAGAAAGTGATGTTGAAAATTTGAGCAGACCCATAATAAAAGATTGATGAGATAACAAAAAAAAAAACTCCCAACAGAACAAAAGCCCTAGCTCAGGTGGCTTTACTGGAGAATTCTACCAAACATTCAAAGAATACCTTATACTAGTGCTACTCAAACTATTTCAGAACGCAGAAAAGGAAGCAATACTTCTGAATTCATTCCATGAAGCCAGCATAACCCTGATACCAAAACCAGGCAAAGACACCACAAAAAAAAATTACAGACCAATATCTCTCATGAATATAGACGCAAAAATTCTCAACAAAATTCTAGCCAATAGAATTCAGCAGCCTATCAAAAAAATAATACACCATGACCAAGATTCATTCATGCAAGGATGGTTCAACATTACAAAATCAACAATGTAATCTACCACATAAATAAAAGGAAAGAAAAGAATCACATGATCATCTCAATCGATGCAGAAAAGGCATTCAATAAAGTCTAACATCCATTCCTAATAAAAACTCTCAATGCAATAGGTATAGAAGGGAAACTTCTCAGTATAATAAAGGGTATCTAAAACCAATGGCCAACTTCATTCTCAATGGAGAGAGGCTGAAAACATTCCCCTTGAGAACAGGAACAAGACAAGGATGCCCTTTATCATTATTCCTATTTAACATTGTGTTGGAATTCTTAGCTAGAGCAATAAGGCAAGAAACAGAAACAAAGGGCATCCAAATTGGTAATGAAGAAGTTAAACTGTCCCTATCTGCAGATGATATGATACTGTACTTAGAAAATCCAAAAGACTTCACGAGAAAACTACTGGAACTAATAGATTCAGCAGAGTTGCATGATACAAGATAAACATACAAAAATCAGTTGGATTCCTGTAAACCAATAAAGATAATGATGAAAAGAAAATCAGGAAAACAATACAATTTGTAATAGCTGCTAAAAAAATAAAATAAAATACTTGGGAATAAATCTAACCAGGAATGTAAAAGACCTATGCAGAAACTACAAAACACTGTTGCAAGAAACCAAAAGAGATCTACAAAAAATGGAAAAACATACCATGCTTATGGATAGGTAGACTCAACATTGTGAAAATGACAATTCTACCCAAAACGATTTACAAATACAATGCAATACCGATCCAAATACCAACAACATTATTTAAAATGATGGAAAAACTTATCATTAATTTCATATGGAAAGAGAAGAATCCCCGGATAAGTAAAGCGCTATTGAAGAAAAATAAAGTAGTAAGACTCGCACCACCTGACCTCAGAACCTACTATAAGCTATGGTAGTCAAAGCAGCCTTGTATTGGTACAGTGACAGATACATTGACCAATGGAACAGAATTGAGAACCCAAATGTAAATCTATCCACCTTTAGTCACCTGATCTTTGACAAGGGCCCAAAGTCCATCAAATGGGGAAAAGACAGTCTTTTTAACAAATGGTGCTGGCAAAACTGGATGTCCATCTGCAAAAAAATGAAACAGGACTTGTACCTCACACCGTATACAAAAACTAACTCAAAATGGATCAAAGACCTAAGTATAAAGCTAAAGAGTATGAAGTTGAAAGAAGAAAAAAATAGGATCCATGCTAGAAACCCTAATACATGGCATTAACAGAATACAAATCACAACCAACAACACACAAGCTCCAGAGGATAAGCTAGATACCTGAGATCTTCTAAAAATTCAACACTTTTGGCTATCAAAAATCAGACAAAGTCTAATCTCTAAAATATACAAGAAAAGACAACCCTCTACAACAAAAAGACAAATAATCCAATTAAAAAATGGGCAAAAGAAATGAACAGACACTTCACCAAAGAAGGAATTCAAGCGGCCAGCAGACACAAGAGGAAATGCTCACAATCTCTAGCCATCAGAGAAATGCAAATCAAAATCACATTGTAATACCATCTCACCCCGACATTACTGGCATGAAAAATAAAACAGAAAATAACAAATGTTGGAGAGGCTGTGGGAAGATCGGAACTTTAATGCACTGCTGGTGGGAATGCAAAATGATATAACCATTTTGGAAAACGATATGGCACTTCCTTAAAAAAAAAAAAATCCAGTGCCGTCTAGTCGATTGAAACCCAGAAATAGAAATACCATATAAGCCAGCGATCCCACTCCTAGGAATATATCCTAAAGAAATAAGAGTCATCACACTAATATGTATACGTACACCCATGTTCATTGCAGCAATGTTCACAATAGCAAAAAAATAGAAACAACCTAGATGCCCATCAATAGATGAATGGATAAACAAACTGTGGTACATACACACAATGGAGTATTACACAACGCTAAAGAACAACGATGAATCTGTGAAGCATTTCATAACATGGATGCATCTGGAGGACATTATGCTGAGTGAAATAAGTCACTCACAAAAGAACAAAGATTGTATGAGACCACTATTGTAAAAACTCGTGAAAAGTTTTACATATAAAAAGAAACAATATTTGATGGGGTGGGGATGGAAAAACACTTAATAGACAATAGATAAACAGTAATTCTGGTGAAGCGTAAGACAGTATAGAACACTGGGAATACCAGTACAACCTTTGCAAGGCAAGGCCATGATATATCCAAATTCCCTGAGGGACTGAATTGCTGGGCTGAGGGCTGTGGGGACCTTGGTCTCAGGGAACATCTAGCTCAATTGGTATAACAGAGTTTATAAAGAACATGTTCTACATTCTCCTTTGGTGAGTAGCATCTGGGGCCTTAAAAGCCTGTGAGCGGCCATCTAGGATACTCCACTGGTCTCAACCCTTTGGGAGCAAGAAATAATGAAGAAAACTAAAGACATAAGGGAAAGATTAGTCCAAAGGACTAATGGACCACATCTACCATGGCCTCCACCAAACTGAGTCCAGTACAACTAGATGGTGCCTGGCTACCACCATGGACTGATCTGACAGGGATCACAATAGAGGGTCCCAGATGACCTGGAGAAGAATGTAGAACAAAATTCTAACTCAAAAAAGAAGACCACACTTGCTGGCTTGACAGAGACTAGAGAAACCCTGAGAGAAAGGCCCCCAGACACCCTTTCAGCTCAGTGATGAGGCCACTCCTGAGGTTCACCCTTCAGCCAAAGATTGAACAGACCCATGGAACAAAACAAGACTAAAGGTGTACACCAGTGCTGGGGCAGGGACTGGAAGGCAGGAGGAAACAGGAAAGCTGGTAATAGGGAACCCAGGGTTGAGAAGGGAGAGTGTTGACATGTTGTGGGGTTGTTAACCAATGTTTACAACAATGTGTGTACTACCTGTTTTATAAGAAAACAGTTTTTTTTCCTGTAAACCCTTATCTAAAGTTCAATAAAAAATTAAAAAGAAAATGAGAAATAAGTTAAAATTCTATGGAAATTTTGAAAAGTGGAACTGGGGAGGGGGCATGGTAGGAAGGGTAGAGAGGGAAGAAAAAGAGGAGGGACAACATATTAGAGAAGTATTCAGTAGGCATAAGTAATAAAACGATCACTGATTGGAAGTATACTTGAGAAAGAGGGATAGTCAAAGGTGAAATCAGAGTGTCTAGAGAGTTGAGACGTCTGGGACTTAGACAACCACCTTTTCCCAAAAGGGTTAAAATGCCTCACATTTCTTCTCATTCCATTTACCTTGAAATCCATAGAGGTGGATATAAATTTCTCTCAAGATGTAAAATCAAGTTTTAGATACTTGTGACTTTAGTATTTCCCTCTGGGTGTCAGCTTCTGACCCAGGAAAGAACCCAGGCATCTAGTTTTCAGCCAATTCCCTATCTTCCAGCTCAGATGTATTGAGTAAATTTCTGCTGTTAAAGTGTTCAGAGGAATTTGGAAGCAAAAAAATACATAAGTGCAAAGAACTCTATCAGATGGGAGACACCACCCAGACTCTTGGCAAGCCAAAATTCACTTGGAAGCGATCAGTGGCTCAAGAGACTGATATCACAGAGGATCAAAGTTTTCACTGTGAAATGATTTGCGGAGTAAAGAGGCCACCAGTGACTTCATAGCAAACCACACAGTGATTGTGAAACTCTTAATGTGTTCTATGATGCTATACAAAGCAAAGGAAGGATTCCAGTTTCAGATAAATCCTGCTGACATCCAAAGGGCCTCTGTGCTTCCAAGGACTTCCAGTATCACATATTTTCTTTCCTCTCCCAGGCCTAATTTTTGGTGGTCTAGTCTCTATTTTGAGAGTTTTCCCATAACAACCAACATGATTGGTGCATTTAGTCATACACATACCCAGCCTTCTGTTTTACAAAGGAATAGAGAATGCAGATGATGGACTAGGTTGAGGGGATAAAGAAACAAAGACTTTTAATACACCTTCTTGGCCCTTCTGTAGTAGTTCTGTTCACTTCCTCTAACCAAAGTGATGGAAGAATAAATAATCAGAGAAGACATGAGTGACACAGGAAGTTAGAGCGGGAGGAGAGAGGAAAATATCACTTCCTTAAAGCGATCTTTCCTACCTCGCAAATCTAATTTAGGTCTCTCCATTACTCTATCTCATAGAAGTCTGCTCTTCTGTTCTGTAGCTCTTATCAAAGTGTGTAGCTACATTTCTATAACTGTCTACCAACCACCACCCTTGAATGTTAAATAAACTCTAATATAATGGTACTCAACAGACTCTAGTGAGGGGGGTGTGTATGTGGGTGTGTGTGTGAACAACAATGACTGCCAAGGTGAGAAGACAAAACAAAATTCTCACTAGTAAATCAAGAATTTCATCTAAGTAAGCAGATGAGATTAGTACTTCCCAAATAGGATACTCTGGGAAAGAAACAGACAAATGAGCCAATGAAGTTGGCTTTTATAAATGGGCTCTTACTCTCAGGATCATATTCTTTAAGGATAAAACTAGACTTCTTAGTTTAGTATATATTATCAAGATCTTTCACAATGGGCCTTCAACCTCCTTTTCCTCTGCCACCATCTCTTACCTCTCTTTCCTCCATACATACACATGCACAACACAAACACACACACAGTTCAGTTATTCTCCTATTTGCACTGTATTTGTTTCTTAATGCTGCTATAACAAATCACCACAAACTTAATGACTTAAAAAAAAAAAAGATTATTCTCTTATAGTTTTGGATGCCAGAAGTCCAACACGAGTCTCACTGGACTAAAATCAAGGTGTGGGCAGAGCCATGTTCCTCTAGGAGAGAATTGTTGTCTTGCCTTTTCCAGCTTCTAGAGACCTCCTGCATCCCTTTGTTTGTGGCACCCTTTCTTATCCTTCAAAGCCAACAGCAGAACATCTTCAAATCTCTCTCTGATTCTCACTCTGTTCTGTCTCCTCTTTCACTCAAAAGAACACTGGGCCCATCTGGATAATCCAGGACAGTTCCTCCATCTCAAGGTTCTTAATTGCATCTCTAAAGTCCCTTTTTCCATGTAAGATATTATACTCACAGGCTCTGGGGATTAGGACTTGGCCAACTTTAGGGAGGATTTTATCCTGCCTCCCATACCCGCAGAATGCTAACATGTTCCCACTTCTGTATGTTTTCTCAGGCTGATTTCTCTGCCCTGATTCCATTTCTCCTCTTGTCCATCTTTGTTGTTGTTGTTAATTGCTGTAGAGTTGATTCTGACTCATGGGACCCCGTACGTGTAGAGCAGAACTGCTCCATAGGGTTATCGAGGCTGTGACCTTTTGGAAGCAGATCATAGGCCTTACTTCTGAGGCATCTCTAGGTGGATTTGAATGGCCAGCGTTTTGGTTAGTAGTGCAGTGCTTAACCATCTGAGCCACCTGGGGAAACTTTGTCCATCTAGAGATTGCTTGACTATTACCCCTTCTTTGACTATTTCCTTAACTACCAGCCTTTCCCTCGGATGAATTACTCTTTTATCCTTGTCTCTATGGCGCTGGTTTTTTTTTTTTTTTTTTTTTTTTTATGGCAACATGTTAAATACCAAGAAGTGGTATTTTCAGTCATATGCATGCAAAAAAAGCTGGACAATGAATAAGGAAGACCAAAGAAGAATTGACACCTTTGAATTATGGTGTTGGTGAAGAATTTTGAATATACGAGGGACTGCTGGAAGAATAAACAAATCTGTCTCAGAAGAAGCACAACCAGAACGCTCCTTAGAAGAGAGGATGGTGAGATTTTCTCTCATCAGGAGGGACCAGTCCCTGGAGAAGGACATCGTGCTTGGTGAAGTAGAGGATCAGCCAAAAAGAGAAGACCCTTAATGAGATGTATTGACACAGTGGCTGCAATATGGGGCTCAAGCATAACAATGATTGTGAGGATGGCATAGGACCAGGCAGTGTTTCATTCTATTGCACACAGGGTCACTATGAGTCAGAACTCACTTGATTGCACCTAGCAACAACAACACCATAGCACTCATCACTTGGTGGTGTTTTTCTCTGCCATTTATCTACCTTCTATAATAGGCTGGGAGTTTCCCCAGATTAGAGTATACACCTTATTCATTTCTTTTTAATTACTAGTACCTAGAGATGTGCCCTTTTTTTTTTTTTTAGAGATGTGCCCTTAGTAAACGTTGTTTGTCTTGAATGTAACTGATTTTACAGAATAAGGTGGAATATATTTGGTCATTAACAACAGACGGCTTTGTTATGTCCCTTTTAACTCCGAGTCAATAATTACTTTCCCTTATGTCCTGGAAAGGCTGTTCCTTTACTGGGACCATGAAACTCAGCTATTGGAAAGAACCTCCAGATTTTCCTGTTGGTTCCAGAAAATAGAGATAGGACTAATAAACATTGCTAAAGGCTTGGTTTTGATTTAACACGAGCAAGAATTTTCTGGTGAAAAGAGCTGTAAGTAAAGAATCAACTTTCTGAGAAGAGGGGCTGTGCAACTACACTGGCTATAATTAATGGAGACCAGAGGTGTATCCAATTGGAAGGCAGGTGAAAGGGCTCCTCTGTGGAATGTGGCTAGCCCAGTGCAGAAAAACTTCTTTTTTAATGTAAAAGTAAGGATTGGAAGACTGAGGCCTAGAGAGGTACAGTGACTTGCCTAAGTTGGCAAAACGACAAGGACTGAAACTAATTTATTCCATTAAAAGCAATTTTTACTGAGCCGTCATTCTGTGAGTGCTTTATGCTGGGAACCAGAGACAGAAACCAGTATGGGATGCTCCCCTCCAGCCATCTATCACCTTGGACTTTTCCCAGCATGGGGCGCAACCTCTTCTCTACTTGAACTGTGCATCCTGGACCAGCACCAGTACCTCTGGCTTCTTAGAAGGGCCTTTCCCTAAGGCACTTTGCTGTGAACTTATCCCAGCTCAGCTAGTTTAGGTACCCTTTGGAAACTAAAGATTCTAGCACTCTCCATACATCTTCAGCCTTTTCCCTTAGGCTATTCTCTCATGACAGCACCGTAGGTGTCTAAAGGTGACTAGTCTAGAAGGCTACTTTCTACAGATGAGGTCGAAAGTTTTTGTGTCCTCTAACCAAAACTACTTTTGGATTGGGTTATAAGGCTTGCTGAAAAGTTATCTTGGCTCAGAGGAATCAAACCTGGAATAGGTTGCTATCAGAATTCAGGTATGAGCAGTAGGAAAGTGCAAGAGATTCCAGATTATGATTAAAAAAAAAAATTCATAATGGAGGAAAGAAGAGTACGTGAAGAGAATTTCTGTGCTGCTTTCTTTAGGAATCTTGTAGCAATCCAGGTTGATTGAGACTCCACTGTGTCAGGGACCCAAGACTGGTCTACCTTGTGGTTTCAACATCCTCACCACATGATTTTCAACTCCTACTGCAAGATGGCTGCTTAAATCCAACCAGCATATTTTCATTTCATCCAGGAGGAAAGAGGAAGAGGATCTCCCTTTAAGAACGTTTCCTAGAAACTGCATACTCATTTCTGTTTGCAAAAAACGAGTCAAAATTTAGGCATTTAATCACGACTAGCTGCAACACCAGGAAAAATAATCCTTATTCTGCCTAGTCATGTATCCAGCTGAAAACTGGGAGTTCTGTCTGGCCAGCATGACACCATAGACAGAAGCACCATGCCGTTCCTCCACAGCAAAGATCTGAAAAACTAAGTAAAACAGAGACAAATGTCATTCCTGGGACTCGAAGTATCAGATGAAGAGATAAAGAATTCAGCCAAACACTGAGTGGAACAAGAAACTGACAGAGGACAAAGAGCAAGGAAAGGTACTTGCTGAGGTCCCTTATCAGCTAACGCAGCACGGATTCACCATCTTGGACAATGCAATACTATGCATTGATAAAGAACAATGATGAATCTGTGAAACATTTCCTAAAATGGAGGAATCTGGAAGGCATTATGTGGAATGAATTTAGTCAGTCAGAAAAGGACAAATATTTTATGAGACCACTATTATAAGAACTCAAGAAAAGGTTTAAACACAGAAGAAAACATTATTTGATGGTTATGAAGGTGGGGAGGGAGGAAGAGGGGTATTCACTAACTAGATCGTAGATAAGAATTATCTTAGGTGAAGAGAAGAACAACACACTACAGGGGAAGTCAGCACAACTGGACTAAACCAAAAGCTAAGATGTTTCCTGAATACAATCAAACACTTCAAGGGACAGAGTAGCAGAGGCAGGGGTCTGGGGACCATGGTTTCAGGGGACATCTAGGTGAATTGGCATAACAAATTTTATTAAGAAAATGTTCTGCATCCCACTTTGGTGAGTAGCATCTAGGGTCTTAAAAGCTAGCAAGCGGCCATCTGAGATGCATCAGTTGGTCCCAGGCCATCTGGAACAAAGGATAATGAAGAACACCAAAGACACAAGGAGAATATGAGCCCAAGAGACAGAAAAGGCCACATCAACCAGAAACTCCATCAGCCTGAGACCAGAAGGACTAGATGGTGCCTGGCTACCACCAAAGACTGCCCTGATAGGGAACACAAGAGAGTCCCTGATGGAGCAGGAGAAAAGTGGGGTGCAGAACTCAAGTTCTAGTAAAAAGACCAGATGTAATGCCTTACTGAGACTGGAGGGACCCCAGAGGACATGGCCCCTGGACTCTGTTAGCCCCAAACTAAAACCATTCCCGAAGTCAACTCTTAAAACAATGATTTGACTGGACTATAGGACATAAAATGATACTGGTGAGAAGTGTGCTTCTTAGCTCAAGTAGACACATGAGACTAAGTGGACAGTTCATTTTACTTGGATCCACAAGCAACCACGGAAGCAGCAGTCAAGAAATCAAAGGACGCATTACATCGGGCAAATCTGGTGCAAAAGACTGCTTCAAAGCCTCTTTGAGGACTAAGCTGTGCCTGACCCAAGCCATGATATTTTCAATCTCTTCATATGCATGAAAAATCTGCATGCATCCAATGAATAAGGGAGACTGAAGAATAACTGACACATTTGAGTTATGGTGTTAATGAAGAATATTGAATGTACCATGGACCACCAGGATAATGAACAAATCTGTATCGGAAGAAGTAGCATAGCCAGAAATCTCCTGTGAAGTAAGGATGGCAAGACTTTGTCTCAAGTACTTTGGACAGGTTATCAGAACGGACCAGTCCCTGGAGAAGGACATCATGCTTGTTAAGGAAGAAGATCAGTGAAAAACAGTCAATGGATTGATACAGTGGCTGCAACAACGGGCTCAAAATAGCAATGATTGTGAGGATTGCGCAGGTCCGGTCAATGTTTCACCCTGTTGTACGTGTGGTTGCTATGGTCAGAGCTGACCCGATGGCACCTAACAATAACAACCACAATCAGGCTTGCAGATGATGATTTTTTTTTTAATAACCCAATCCTGTTATTTCTTATCGTTTGATTATCTGTGGAAAGTTGATGGGTTTTTGTCTCCCTTTATGTTACTTTTCCATTCTTTCTTGTACTGAAATACTAAAATTAGATTTAGACCATCATAATTATGCCGTAATTACCATGATCATATTTTTCTACCATTGGAAATTGGTACCAATTTTGATTTTTCTCAAAACTTCAACAGATGCTGTTTCTATAGTATCATAAATTAATGTTCAAATGTGTAAAAACACACAAGCCATTTTCCTGAACTCATGAGGGATGTGCCGAAGCCACTGTTTCACTGTGCATTGTTTCTAAGAATTATCATTTTTTTATTGATAATTTTGTGCGAAGGGCTTAATTACTCTCTAATTACCCTGCAAACTGTGATTTTCACTGTCCAGAAGGAACTTGTTATTTCTGCCAAAAAACTTTATTTTACAAATGAGACATAGAAGACCACAGAAGGGAAGAAACTTGCTCAAGATCATTCAGCAAGCTGGAAATGGATTCAGGGTCAGCTTTTTTTTTTTTTTTTTTCCTCCAAAATACATTTTATTTTATCTCGCTGACTTAATCAGACTTACATCTTAATACTGGAACCTTCATTCTGGTTAGCTGTCTTGTCCTTGTTGCCTTTGAGCAACAAAAGATTAGAAAAGTTGGTGGGAAAAGATGGAAAATGAAGAACAAAGGGCTTAGTGTCTCAGTAAAACCTTGGAAGAAAGGACATTACTGTTTACCTGGGATTAGGAACCACTACTACTCTTTTCTCTAGCTAGTTCTTGGGTGATAACTGAGAGTAATGAGTCTTTGGCATTTATTCACTCGTCTGAAGGCACTGGATAAGAACTCTTCCTTGCCTCTTTGAGCTTCTGGTGGATCCAGGCATTCTCTGGCTTGTAGCAGCTTAACTCCAATGTTTACCTTCATCTTCAAATGGCCGTTTTCCCTCTGTGTCTACTTGTGTCTCTTCTCCTCTTTTGATAAGGACACAAGTCATATTGGATTCAGTGCCCACTCTACTCCAGTATGCCCTCATGTAAAATTAACTGATTACATCTGCAAAGACCCTATTTCCGAATACGTTCACTTCACAAGTACAACGGGTTAGAACTTCAACATATTTTTTGGGTGGACACAATTCAACCTACAAGAGGTATATTTTCTTTTGGGAAAGGAGACAAGAAGGATGATCTCCATAGCAAAAAAGTAGATAATCTCCTATTCCAAGAATATCATCATTCCCTCATTGTGAAAGCCCAGTTGCTTTATCCAGTGGGATAAACCAAGATCCTCTGATTTTCCCTACTCAGAAGGCAGCAACACAGAGACCCTGAGGAACAAAGGAGGATTCTTAGTCATGGGCTAAGGACACACAGTTTCAAAATAAATCTGGATAAATATATTAATGGCAGACCCTCCATGGGAAAGCAATATTTTTTAAGCAGCTACTAGGTACCAAATGCTTCCAAAGGTACTATCTCCACTTTAAGATGAGGCAAATTGAGCCTCAGAGAAGTCACATAATTCTTGTAAATCAATAGATGCTAAATGGAAGATCTCAGATTCTAACTCATGTCCATGTAACCTCAAAACTCTTCTTAAAGACTACACCATATTGAAATATTGATCATATTTGTACTATTTATTGCATGCTTGCTGTTGTTGGTGTTAGCTGCCATCAAGTTGACCCCCAACTCATTGCAGCCCCATGCACAACAGAACAAAAGGCTTCTTAGTCCTGTGTCACTTACATGATCGGTTGTAGATCAGATGATTGGGACCCATAGAGTTTTCACTGGCTGATTTTCAGAAGTAGATCACCAAGTCTTCCTTCCTAGTCCATCTTAGCCTGGAAGCTTCACTGAAACCTGTTCAGCATCATGGCAATACACAAGTCTCCACTGACAGACAAGTGGTGGCTGTACTTGAGGTGCTTTGGCTGCGACCTGAACCCGGGTCTACCAAACGGAAGGCAAGAATTTTACCACTGAACCACCACCTCCCCCCCGCCAACTGCGTACTTAGTGCACCCCAATTGCTGTATTAGACAATCCTCACTGAATAACTAAGAACTCAGCTGCTAGCTGAAAGATCATCATTTCAAATCCTTCAGCCACTCCTTGGAAACCCTGTGTGGCAGTTCTACTTTGTCCCACAGGGTCACTATGAGTCAGAGTCGACTTGATGCTTGATGGCAATGGGTTTTTTGTTTTTTTTTTTTATTATTATTAACTTTTATTGAGCTTCAAGTGAATGTTTACAAATCAAGTCAGACTGTCACATATAAGTTTATATACACCTTACTCTGTACTCCCACTTGCTCTCCCCCTAATGAGTCAGCCCTTCCAACCTCTCCTTTCGTGACAATTTTGCCAGCTTCCAACTCTCTCTATCCTCCCATCCCCCCTCCAGACAGGAGATGCCAACACAGTCTCAAGTGTCCACCTGATATAATTAGCTCGCTCTTCATCAGCATCTCTCTCCCACCCACTGTCCAGTCCCTTTCAGGTCTGATGAGTTGTCTTCGGGGATGGTTCCTGTCCTGTGCCAACAGAAGGTTTGGGGACCATGCCCGCCGGGATTCCTCTAGTCTCAGTCAGACCATTAAGTATGGTCTTTTTATGAGAATTTGGGGCCTGCATCCCACTGATCTCCTACTCCCTCTGGGGTTCTCTGTTGTGCTCCCTGTCAGGGCAGTCATCGATTGTAGCCAGGCACCAACTAGTTCTTCTGGTCTCAGGATGATGTAGGTCTCTGGTTCATGTGGCCCTTTCTGTCTCTTGGGCTCTTAGTTATCGTGTGACCTTGGTGTTCTTCATTCTCCTTTGCTCCAGGTGGGTTGAGACCAACTGATGCATCTTAGTTGGCTGCTTGTTAGCATTTAAGACCCCAGACGCCACATTTCAAAGTGGGGTGCAGAATGTTTTCATAATAGAATTATTTTGCCAATTGACTTAGAAGTCCCCTTAAACCATGGTCCCCAAACCCCCTCCATTGCTCCGCTGATCTTTGAAGCATTCAGTTTATCCTGGAAACTGCTTTTGGTCCAGTCCAGTTGAGCTGACCTTCCATGTATTGAGTATTGTCCTTCCCTTCACCTAAAGCAGTTCTTATCTACTAATTAATCAGTAAAAAACCCTCTCCCACCCTCCCTCCCTCCCCGCCTCGTAACCACAGAAGTATGTGTTCTTCTCAGTTTATACTATTTCTCAAGATCTTATTTTTTATAATAGTGGTCTTATACAATATTTGTCCTTTTGCCTCTGACTAATTTCACTCAGCATAATGCCATCCAGGTTCCTCCATGTTATGAAATGTTTCAGAGATTCGTCACTGTTCTTTATCGATGCGTAGTATTCCATTGTGTGAATATACCACAATTTATTTAACCATTCATCCGTTGACGGACACCTTGGTTGCTTCCAGCTTTTTGCTATTGTAAACAGAGCTGCAATAAACATGGGTGTGCATATATCTGTTTGTGTGAAGGCTCTTATTTCTCTAGGGTCTATTCCGAGGAGTGGGGTTTCTGGGTTGTATGGTAGTTCTATTTCTAACTGTTTAAGATAACGCCAGATAGATTTCCAAAGTGGTTGTACCAATTTACATTCCCACCAGCAGTGTATAAGAGTTCCAATCTCTCCGCAGCCTCTCCAACATTTATTATTTTGTGTTTTTCGGATTAATGCCAGCCTTGTTGGAATGAGATGGAATCTCATCGTAGTTTTAATTTGCATTTCTCTAATGGCTAAAAAAAAAAAAAAAAAAAAAAATGAGCGAGATCATTTTCTCATGTATCTGTTAGCTGCCTGAATATCTTCTTTAGTGAAGTGCACGTTCATATCCTTTGCCCACTTCTTGATTGGGTTGTTTGTCTTTTTGTGGTTGAGTTTTAACAGAATCATATAGATTTTAGAGATCAGGCGCTGGTCGGAGATGTCATAGCTGAAAATTCTTTCCCAGTCTGTAGGTGGTCTTTTTACTCTTTTGGTGAAGTCTTTAGGTGAGCATAGGTGTTTGATTTTTAGGAGCTCCCAGTTATCTGGTTTCTCTTTGTCATTTTTGGTAATGTTTTGTATTCTGTTTATGCCTTGTGTTAGGGCTCCAAGGGTTGTCCCTATTTTTTCTTCCATGATCTTTATCGTTTTAGTCTTTATGTTTAGGTCTTTGATCCACTTGGAGTTAGTTTTTGTGCATGGTGTGAGGTATGGGTCCTGTTTCATTTTTTTGCAAATGGATATCCAGTTATGCCAGCACCATTTGTTAGAAAGACTATCTTTTCCCCAATTAACTGACACTGGTCCTTTGTCAAATATCAGCTGCTCACATGTGGATGGATTTCTATCTGCATTCTCAATTCTGTTCCACTGGTCTATGTGCCTGTTGTTGTACCAGTACCAGGCTGTTTTGACTACTGTGGCTGTATAATAGGTTCTAGAATGAGGTAGAGTGAGGCCTTCCACTTTCTTCTTCTTTTACAGTAATGCTTTGCTTGTCCGAGGCTTCTTTCCCTTCGATATGAAGTTGGTGATTTGTTTCTCTACCACCTTAAAAAATGACATTGGAATTTGGATCGGAAGTGCATTGTATGTATAGATGGCTTTTGGTAGAATAGACATTTTTACTATATTAAGTCTTCCTATCCATGAGCAAGGTATGTTTTTCCACTTAAGTAGCTCCTTTTTAATTTCTTGTAGTAGAGCTTTGTGGTTTTCTTTGTATCGGTCTTTTACATCCTTGGTAAGATTTATTCCTAAGTATTTTATCTTCTTGGGGGCTACTGTGAATGGTATTGATTTGGTTATTTCCTCTTCGATGTTCTTTTTGTTGATGTAGAGGAATCCAAGTGATTTTTGTATCTTTATCTTATAACCTGAGACTCTGCCAAACTCTTCTATTAGTTTCAGTAGTTTTCTGGACGATTCCTTGGGGTTTTCTGCGTGTAAGATCATGTCATCTGCAAATAGAGATAATTTTACTTGTTCTTTGCCAATCCGGATGCTCTTTATTTCTTTGTCTAGCCTAATTGCCCTGGCTAGGACTTCAAGTACGATGTTGAATAAGAGCAGTGATAACGGTCATCCTTGTCTGGTTCCCGTTCTCAAGGGAAATGCTTTCAGGTTCTCTCCATTTAGAGTGATGTTGGCTGTTGGCTTTGCATAGATGCTCTTTATTATGTTGAGGAATTTTCCTTCAATTCCTATTTTGGTGAGAGTTTTTATCATGAATGGGTGTTAGACTTTGTCACATGCCTTTTCTGCATCAATTGATAAGATCATGTGGTTTTTGCCTTTTGTTTTATTTATATGGTGGATGACATTAATGGTTTTTCTAATATTAAACCAGCCTTGCACACCTGGTATAAATCCCACTTGGTCGTGGTGAATTATTTTTTTGATATGTTGTTGAATTCTATTGGCTAGAATTTTGTTCAGGATTTTTGCATCTATGTTCATGAGGGATATAGGTCTGTAATTTCCTTTTTTTTGATGTCTTTACCTGGTTTTGGTATCAGGGAGATGGTGGCTTCATAGAATGAGTTGGGTAGTATTCCCTCATTTTCTATGCTTTGAAATACCTTTAGTAGTAGTGGTGTTATCTCTTCTCTGAAAGTTTGGTAGAAATCTGCAGTATAGCCATTGAGGCCAGGGCTTTTTTTTTGTTGGGAGTTTTTTGATTACCGTTTCAATCTCTTTTTTTTTGTTATGGGTCTATTTAGTTGTTCTACTTCTGATTGTGTTAGTTTAGGTAGGTAGTGTTTTTTCAGGAATTCATCCATTTCTTCTAGGTTTTCAAATTTGTTAGAGTACAATTTTTCGTAATAATCTCATATGATTCTTTTAATTTCAGTTGGGTCTGTTGTGATGTGGCCCTTCTCGTTTCTTATTCGGGTTATTTGTTTCCTTTCCTGTATTTCTTTAGTCAGTCTAGCCAATGGTTTATCAATTTTGTTAATTTTTTCAAAGAACCAGCTTTTGGCTTTGTTAATTCTTTCAATTGTTTTTCTGTTCTCTAATTCATTTAGTTCAGCTCTAATTTTTATTATTTGTTTTCTTCTGGTGCCTGATGGGTTCTTTTGTTGCTCAGTTTCTATTTGTTCAAGTTGTAGGGACAGTTCTCTGATTTTGGCTCTTTCTTCTTTTTGTATGTGTGCATTTATCGATATAAATTGGCCTCTGAGCACTGCTTTTGCTGTGTCCCAGAGGTTTTGATGGGAAGTATTTTCATTCTCTTTGCATTCTATGAATTTCCTTATTCCGTCCTTAATGTCTTCTATAACCCAGTCTTTTTTCAGGAGGGTATTGTTGAGTTTCCAAGTATTTGATTTCTTTTCCCTAGTTTTTCTGTTATTGATTTCTAGTTTTATTGCCTTGTGGTCTGAGAAGATGCTTTGTAATATTTCGATGTTTTGGATCCTGCAAAGGTTTGTTTTATGACCTAATATGTGGTCTATTCTAGAGAATGTTCCATGTGCACTAGAAAAAAAAGTATATTTTGGAGCAGTTGGGTGGAGAGTTCTGTATAAGTCAACGAGGTCATGTTGGTTGATTGTTGTAATTAGGTCTTCCGTGTCTCTGTTGAGCTTCTTACTGGATGTCCTGTCCTTCTCCGAAAGTGGTGTGTTGAAGTCTCCTAGTATAATTGTGGAGGTGTCTATCTCACTTTTCAGTTCTGTTAAAATTTGATTTATGTATCTTGCAGCCCTGTCATTGGGTGCATAAATATTTAATATGGTTATATCTTCCTGATCAATTGTCCCTTTTATCATTATGTAGTGTCCTTCTTTATCCTTTGTGGTGGATTTAAGTTTAAAGTCTATTTTGCCAGAAATTAATATTGCTACTCCTCTTCTTTTTTGCTTATTGTTTGCTTGATATATTTTTTCCATCCTTTGAGTTTTAGTTTGTTTGTGCCTCTAAATCTAAGGTGTGTCTCTTGTACGCAGATCGTGATATAGACAGATCGTGTTTCTTTATCCAGTCCGAGACTCTCTGTCTCTTTATTGGTGCATTTAGTCCATTTACATTCAGCATAATTATAGATAAGTGTTTAGTGTTGTCATTTTGATGCCTTTTTATGTGTGTTGTTGACAATTTCATTTTTCCACATACTTTTTTGTGCTGAGACATTTTTCTTTGTAAATTGTGAGATCCTCATTTTCATAGTATTTGACTTTATGTTTGTTGAGTCGTTACGTTTTTCTTGGCTTTTATTTTGAGTTATGGAGTTGTTATACCTCTTTGTGGTTACCTTAATATTTACCCCTATTTTTCTAAGTAAAAACCTAACTTGTATTGTCCTATATCGCCTTGTATCCCTCTCCATATGGCAGTTCTATGCCACCTGTATTTAGTCCCTGTTTTTGATTATTGTGATCTTTTACATATTGACTTCAATGATTTCCTGTTTTGAGCATTTTTTTTTAATTAATCTTAATTTGTTTTTGTGATTTCCCTATTCGAATTGATATCAGGATATTCTGTTCTGTGACCTTGTGTTGTGCTGGTATCTGATATTATTGGTTTTCTGACCAAACAATTTCCTTAAGTATTTCTTGTAGCTTTGGTTTGGTTTTTGCAAATTCTCTAAGCTTATGTTTATCTGTAAATATCTTAATTTCACCTTCATATTTCAGAGAGAGTTTTGCTGGATATATGATCCTTGGCTGGCAGTTTTTCTCCTTCAGTGCTCTGTATATGTCATCCCATTGCCTTCTTGCCTGCATGGTTTCTGCTGAGTAGTCTGAACTTATTCTTATTGATTCTCCCTTGAAGGAGACCTTTCTTTTCTCCCTGGCTGCTTTTAAAATTTTCTCTTTATCTTTGGTTTTGGCAAGTTTGATGATAATATGTCTTGGTGTTTTTCTTTTTGGATCAATCTTAAACGGGGTTCGATGAGCATCTTGGATAGATACCCTTTCGTCTTTTATGATGTCAGGGAAGTTTTCTGTCAGCAGATCTTCAACTATTTTTTCTGTGTTTTCTGTCCTCCCTCCCTGTTCTGGGACTCCAATCACACGCAAGTTATCCTTCTTGATAGAGTCCCACATGATTCTTAGGGTTTCTTCATTTTTTTTAATTCTTTTATCTGATTTTTTTTCAGCTATGTTGGTGTTAATTCCCTGGTCCTCCAGATGTCCCAGTCTGCATTCTAATTGCTCGAGTCTGCTCCTCTGACTTCCTATTGCATTGTCTAATTCTGTAATTTTATTGTTAATCTTTTGGATTTCTACATGCTGTCTCTCTATGGATTCTTGCAACTTATTAATTTTTCCGCTATGTTCTTGAATAATCTTTTTGAGTTCTTCAACTGTTTTATCAGTGTGTTCCTTGGCTTTTTCTGCAGTTTGCCTTATTTCATTTCTGGGGTCATCCCTGATGTCTTGAAGCATTCTGTAAATTAGTTTTTTATATTCTGTATCTGATAATTCCAGGATTGTATCTTCATTTGGGAAAGATTTTGATTCTTTTGTTTAGGGGGTTGTAGAAGCTGTCGTGGTCTGCTTCTTTATGTGGTTTGATATCGACTGCTGTCTCCGAAAAAAATAGTAGTGATTTATTCTGTATTTGCTCAGTGAGTCTTATCTTGTTTTGTTTTCTTTCAATATACGTGGATGGGCTACTAGATTGTGCTGTCTTGTTTGTTGTAGCCCTTGACTTACTTATGACCTATTACCAGCTGGTTCGGGCTGTTACCAGATATATATGCCTGAGTCTATTCACTATTCTTGAGTAGAATCTGATTTTGGGTCATCAAGTGTGTGCTGCACCCTAACACCTATCCACCTCAAGAAATAGTGGTGATAGTTGTGTGCACCAGATTCTATTAGCAGCTGGGGTTCACACTCTAGTGGGGGCAGGATGCTGACAGACTTCCCCCAAGTGTCAGTGAGGTAGGTGTGTCTCTATTCCTATAGCACCTTGGTGGGAGGGCTCTACAGCTGTACCTTAGGCCCCCAATGCAAGTACCTCTACTGATTGGTAGGTGCCACCCTCCTTAGACCCCTAAAGGCAAGAGGCTAGGTGGTCTGGGGGGAGCTTCAGCCCTCAGTTCCCTGTTGTGGGTCAGTTAGGGCTCTGTTGAATAAGCAGAGACATCAGACCTGGGAAACTTGTTTTTCCAGTAAATCTGCTAAAAAAAAAATGCAGTCAGATCCCTATCAGAACTGCCTTTGCATTATAACAGCCACCTTGTTCCCTGTAAGGATGAAAGCCCGAGATTTGGATCGTATATGCTTGGCTGGAGCTGGTTCTGTGTTTTTAGTCCAATTAGGGAAGGATTTTTGGTCCCTGGGTTTTTTGTGGTTGCTTCTCTCAGGCCAGAAGAATGGGTTAGGAAAAGACCAAAAAAAAAAAAGGGGGGAAAAGCAAAGCCGCGGAGCCAGAAGCATTCTCCCTCTGGCTCAGGAAATTCCAATGTTAATGAAGCCGCCTGGGAAGGGGAGGGGAGGGTTCAGAAAAACAGCAGAGAGTAGCACCCCGGAATATAGCCAAAGTTGCTTATCTTGCTTGGGATGACTATTTTATCTGAGATTCCCGAGGGGCATGTCGCCTATGTGTGCTGGCTCTGTGGAGATTGTCCCCGAGGGTCTGGCCTGCTGAAGCCGCGGTGAGATCCTCCGCTGCCAGTCCAAAGCCCAGTGTCAAGGTTCCCCTGCTGGGACGGTGCACTCCCGGCTCCAAAATCAGTCGCTGGCTCCCGGGGACTTCTCCTCCCAGCAGCCGTGTGGCCGTGCCTCCTCAGCAGCCCGGCTGGGCCCCCTCCCAGGGTTAGTTCAGGGGAGTAGGGCTGCGCCCCGTGTTTGCCCCGTGACTGGATGCCGAGTGCAGCTTCCCTGTGCCCAATCCAAAGCCCGGCGCCAAGGTTCCCCAGCTGGGATGCTACACTTCCGGCTCCAAAACCAGTCGCTGCCTCCCAGGGACTTCTCCTCCCAGCAGCCGCGTGGCCGTGCCCCCCGCGCGGACCAGCTGGACCCTCTCCCAGGGTCAGTTCAGGGGGCTAGTGCTGCACCCTGTGTTTGCGCCATCACCGATGTCGTGTTCAGCTCCCCTGCGCCCAGTCCTAAGCCCAGCGCCAAGGTTACCTGACTGGGATGCTGGCTCCAGGCTCCGAAAACAGTTGGTGCTTCCCCATAGTTGTTCGTTCTCCGTCTCTGTCACTCAGGTCAACTCTTTAAATCTGAGTTTGTTGTTCAGGGTTCGTAGATTGTCATGTATGTGATCGATTTACTTGTTTTTCCGAGTCTTTGTTGCAAGAGGGATCCGAGGTAGCGTCTACCTAGTCAGCCATCTTGGCCCTGACCTCGGTTTGTTTTTTTAAAAGACCATTTTATCTGGTATTATTATGCCCATTTTACAGATAAGGAAACAAGAATCATTAAGGTGACAATGAAGTTCACACAGCTAAAAAGTAGATTTCGGATAGAATCTCAAGAGTGTCTGATTAAAGCTTGTGTACATTCCATTAAGTCATAGTGTCCTCCTAACCCTTTGAGATTCACCTTGTAAAGAGCAATCTTACCTTCATATTAATATGTCCTTTGGGGGCCCTGCCAGACAAGATTGTCACATGACTGACAAGATGCAGCTACATTGCCTCTGGTTGTTGTTGTTAGATGCCATCAGGTCAGTGCTGGCGCATAGCAGCCCTATCTACAACAGAACATTGTACTGTCCAGTTCTGTGCCATCCTCACAATCATTGTTATGCTTGAGCCCATTGTTGCAGCCACTGTGTTGATCCATCTCATTTAGGGTCTTCCTATCTTTTGCTGACCCTCTACCTTACCAAGCATTATGTCCTTCTCCAGAGACTGGTCCAAAGTATGTGAGATATAGTCTCACTATCCTCGCTTCTAAGGAGAATTCTGGCTGTACTTCTTCCAAGACAGGTTTTTTTGTTCTTTTGGCAGTCTGTCGTATTTCAATATTCTTCGCCAACACCACAATTTAAAGGAAACAATTCTTCTTCAGTCTTCCTTATTTATTGTACAGCTTTTGCATGCATATGAGGCGATTGAAAACACCAAAGCTTGGGTCAGGTGCACCTTAGTCTTCAAGGTGACATTTTTGCTTTTTAACACTTTAAAGAGGTCTTTTGCAGCAGATTTGCCTAATACAATGAGTCCTTTGATTTCTTGACTGCTGTTTCCATGGATGTTGACTGTGCTTCCAAGGAAAATGAAATCCTTGACAACTTCAATCTTTTCTCCATTTATCATAATGTTGCTTAATTGGTCCAGTTGTGAGGATTTTGTTTTCATTATGTTGAGTTGTAATTAATTTTGAATGCTGTAGTCTTTGATCTTCATCAGTAAGTGCTTCAAGTACCCTTCACTTTCAGCAAGCAAGGTTGTGTAATCTGTTTAGCACAGGTTTTTAATGAGTCTTCCTCCAGTCCTGATGCCCATTCTTCATGTAGTGCAGCTCCTCAGGTTATTTGCTCATCATACAGATTAAATAAGTACAGTGAAAGGATACAACTTCGACTCATGCATTTTTTTTTTTTTTTTTTACTTTAAACCTTGTTCTTTTTGAACAACTGCCTCTTGATTTATGTACAGGTTCCCCATGAGCACAATGAGGTATTCTGGAATTCCTATTCTTCTCAATGTTATCCATAGTTTGTCATGATCCACACAGTCAAATGCCTTTGCATAGTTAATAAAACACAGGTAAACATCTTTCTGGTATTCTCTGCTTTTAGCCAGGATCCATCTGACATTAGCAATTATATCCCTCGTTCCACATCCTCTTCTGAATCCAGTTTGAATTTTTGGCAGTTCCCTGTGGATACAATGCTGCAGCTGCTTTTGATTGATCTTCAGCAAAATTTTACTTACTTGTGATATTAATGATATTGTTCAATAATTTCCACATTCTGTTGGATCACCTTTCTTTGGAATGGGCATAAATATGGATCTCTTTTAGTCAGTTGGCCAGGGAGCCGTCTTCCAAATTTCTCAGCATAGATGAGTGAGCCCTTCCAGCGCTGCATCTGTTTGTTGAAATATCTCAATTGGTCTTCTGTCAATTCCTCGAGCCTTGTTTTTTGCCAATGCCTTCAGTGCAGCCTGGACCTCTTCCTTCAGCACCATGAGTTCTAGATCATATGCTACCACCTGAAATGGTTGCCTTGTACTTACTGCTCTTACTGAGCTTACACATTGTATTGATATCACCTGTTTCTATAGCTTCCTTCCCAACCAAAATGTATGCTGGGGCTCATCTCGTTGGGGTTATCCTTAGTGACTGTCCATTCCCAGGGACTAGCAGTGTACGTGGCACACAGTAGGAATTCAGGAAACTTTGTTGAATACCTATTCAGATGAAAAGGTCTTCCATGGGTGAGTACGGGAGTTGAGAGCTGAGCTAATGTCAGGTTTTCTCAGCTGGCTCTTAGGTTTTGGCACTGCTCAAGGCAACTATAAATGGACCGGAAACCAGGGCATCAGACAGTAACTACAGCTCTCAGACATTTGATGATTGTCTGTGTCACCACAGTATTTCCCCATTTCCTTTAGAAGAGACATTTAAAATGGGTTTCTAGGAGAAATCACAGAGAAGTGGTCACTTGGCCTCTTTAAAATAGTTGCTCATCTGTGGCAGAGAACTGATGATTGAGATGGTCTGACGGTAGTAGCCCAGCCATGGATAGTGCTTCCTTTAATAGCTACCCTTTAGCCTTCCTTCCCAAGGGTGGCCAGTGATCACTCACCAAATAATGCCAGGTTGTTGTTTTGTTTTTCCTGTAACCACAGACAAGATGGGAAGAAAGTGAAACAAATGGCTTTATATTCCTTGAACAAGTGCTTGCTACCTGGCACTGTGCCTTACCCATTCATAAGCTGATACCCTTTTGATGCTTTGGGAATTCCCAAATACCCTATTTTATAGGTTATAGAGGTTATAGCTAGTGTCTATACCTAGTGATTGCTGAAAAATTTCTTGGATAAATGAATGTGGTATATTACATCCTGCCTTAGCCAAATTTTTATAGAAAAACAGAACCTGAAGCAAAGGCTTATCAGGCCTGCAACCCCAAGGAAGCAGGGGTGAAGGAAGAATGGAAGTGTAGAGAAATGAAGAACAATTCAAGGGGTGTGCTACCAAGTTGATCACTATTTGCAGCAAGTACATCTTATTCTTTGGTATTCCAGGATGTTTTCCGAGAAGCCATGCAATACACTGTCTCAGAAGAGTTCATCCATATAATACGGAAGGAAGAATAATGTATCTTCTTTTTCCTTCCTGTTCCTCAACTCCCATTGGTCAAGTCTACCTCATGGGGCATTCATGTGGAAACCAGAGCCCCATGGGGTTTTTCTAGCCAGTGTGGAGGCATGATAACTTCTCTTTATAGGTCAGAGCTGTGAATGAGGCGACTCAATTTATACTAGCAGGAGTAACTTGGGTCCATGACGTGGATGGGGTATACACCCTTGCGAGGACTGCTCCAAACTGAAATTAAAGAAAGTGGCATCAGCTGGAGTCAAGGTGGAAGCAGGAAGAAAGCCTCATTGCATAGATTTAAAGTGGTGCATAAATAGTCCAATATACAGTCCTAGATGGCCTTTCTCCTGCCCAAGTCCTGCACCTGTTCTCAAAAACATATAGCTCATTATGTTATTCTCTCTTCTTTTCTTTGTTGTGGGTTCCAGATACTTGTCCTGGTTTTTCTCCTTTCAGCAGCTACAACCATGCACTCTATTCCTTAGGACTTTTCTACCCATTTCTATGTCTTGCAGAGTAATGGTGTATTGTCTTTCCAAATTCCCTTCCCAACCTCACTTCCCACCCAGGCTCCTTACTGCTGCTCTCAAAGACAAGCCTTTAGGTTACGAAAGGCCAGCGATATTTTCACCCACTTTGGCTCAGTCCAGTAGTGACAGTCTGGAGTGCTGTATAAGAAGCATTCTGAAGCCAGGTTTGATGAAAACACTGTTGTGACTGATTTGGGATTTCTGTCCTTGGTTTGGAAGGAAGTCATGATGGTACATGGAACAGGTGTTTTTTTTTTTTTTTTTATCCCTCATTAGAGACTCACTATATTTTGCATTTTATCACTGATTGCTTATGGAAAGCCAGTTGGAGAAGGCAACTTTTTACAAGTTGAAAACATTACGAGATGATAATATTTGGAAAGTTAACAATGCCATTCTTGGGTGGTGAATATGGCCCTCGGTGGGTTTATACTTCTAGAATTTTGGGAGGACTTACTGACAACCTCTTCTTTGCCATGATATTATCATTGTCCTTCTTTTAATGGAGTCTTTAACAAAAAATCTTTCTACATTTTCCTCAAAGATGGCTCCACTAGCAATCATTAAGAGAAAATCAATTTGAAGTCATAAAAATCCTTAATCTTAAGTGATTTATAACTCAAAGACCTCCATACTGAGGTACGCCATTCCTCTTACACCTCAAAGATTTGGGGCACATCTTCATAGTCCTTGTTTGAAATAGATTGGGAAACAATGATGCTGAGTAAACACCAGGGGTGCAAATTAATGACAAGGAGAAGTAGTTAGATTACGGATATGTTTTGAAGGTAGAGCCCATAGGATTTACTGATGGATCAAATGTAAGTTGAGAAAGAAAAAAGTCAAGACTTTGGCCTGAGTAACAGAAAGATAAATATATTTTTTTTAAGAAACCAGAGCAGAGATAAGAAATATTAATTCCTCCACTGAAGACCAGATCTGAGTAGTAAAAAGAATTGGAGGAGGTGGTATATCAGATAATCATCAGAGTAATTAAAGAATTGCAACTAGAGCACTTGGTAAAGTTGTTTTCCTAATACTATTTCAAATGTCCAGTATAAGTAGAAGTGTTTTTTTTTTTTCAGAATAAAGCTTTCAAGGCAAATATTTATACAGAAAATGAACAATCATACACAGTGGGTGCTGAAGATAGAGACAGAAAAGGGCAAAGCACGAAAAGTCTGAACTTCTAAAAGTGATACAGAGGAGAGAACAAGTAGAAAGACAGGTCTGTTCAGAGGGGAATTCCATTAAAGTGTTCGATCTCCAGAGAAAAGCCCTATTATTTTTGTTTTAACAGTCCTGATATTCTCTCACCTGCCTGCCTGCTTGATTTCTGTCTCTAAATTTACATGCACCTGTTGAGAAACTCCATCCAGTTGAGAGTTTTCAGTCAGATCCTTTAGTCAATGCAGGGGTCTGTAAGGGAAAGAGACGGTCACAACTGTCAAGGAAATGCACTAGAGCTAACTGTACTGAAAAAGGAATGGACGGGCAAGGTTCACTAGAAAAGTTAAAAAAAAATCAATAGCAGGAAGTCAAGGACTAACATGAAACTGACCTTGGGATAAGTAGAGATAATTTGGGTTGAAAAAAGAGTAAAGAGATCAAAGGTGATCATGCATCCATAAATAGTAAGCTAATAAAAAAAGGAAAACAAAATCTTTGTCATTAGCTATTTTATTGCCAAATGTTAAATTTAACTTGAAGTTTGATTTATAAATCTCTTCAAGAATGGAAGCTAAAATAAGTGTCCCAGAAAGTAGAGCCAACATCCAAAGAAATATAAAACATGAGCAAAAAAGTTAAAAGCCACGGAAAATATACCTAAGAGGTTCAAGGTTCATCTGAAAGGAGTTTTCAAGGAAAAATAAATAAATAAATACAATGGAAAGAGAAAACAGATAAGCAATTAGTGGAACATTTTCCTGAGCTGAATAAAAGACTTACATCTCCTGATGAAATGATGTATAGAGAGCAAAATAGAAAAAAGAAGAAATACCTAAAACATATAGGTGACTTTTCAGAACTCAGAAAGAGAAAAGAAAGAAAGAAAGAAAGGAGGCAGGAAAGAAAGAAAAAGAGAAACCTAAGTTCTTCCAGAGCGGGAAAAGAAAAAATCCAACCAACCAAAAAAAAAAAAAAAAGAAAGAAAGAAACCCCCATCAGACTAATACCAGATCTCTCAACAGCAACACTGTCTGTCTGTTGGAAGAAAATGTTATCATGCATTAAAAACATTTTCAGAAATACATGGACTCAGGCGTGTATCAACCATGTACTCGAACAAAACAAAAAGACCCCAAGAAGAGGGTGACATGGGGTTAGCAGTTGTGGCAGCTGATATTCACAGAGAAAAACAAAGCTGAAATAAAATTACAGAAATTCAAAATCCTTGAAAGTTACAATGTTACTATTTGAGAAGTACAGGTTTAGTAACATAATATCTCTTTTCCTTTAGGACTAATTACTCTCTCGGTTCTGCATTGTATTTACATAACCATAATACTTTAAATTAATTTTCTTGATTTTTCATTTTAGATCCAACTTAAACACAAAGGGGGAAAAAAAAAAAAAACTTTTAATGCCTTGGTGTCTATCATATTCCCGGCAGACTTTTACAACTTTATAATCAAGTAGCAGATACTGTATTATTTTATTTTTCTTACTTTGTAGATGATACAAATTGATATTTAAAAGATAGTTTGTAAGAAAGCCAAAATTAGTACAGGAAGGATGAAAAACATTGGTTTTATTTTGTAAAATAGGCATAAAAGAGAATGAATATAAATTCTAAGAGTTCTCTGTGAGATAATGATAATTCTACTACAGAGTTTATAAAAATATATTTAAAATAATTCCAGAGGTTACCTTCTATTTAAATTCTAACTGTTTAAAGAAACTGATTCTATTCAGTATCTGATAGTGTGGGGGTAGGGCACTCTCACATGCTAATGGGGGAGGTGCAAGGCATCCTCACATTTGCCGCTATGCCAATCCTCTCCCACATGTTGCTGTAAAAAATTAGCATAAGGCTCTTATGAAAATACCTCCAGGGGGAAGGGTGAGGCCAGCAAACAAACGCAGAAGGCACATGCTATTTTCGTAAAAATAAGCTTGTACAAAAATTCAGGAGGGCAAAATTTTAAGTGTAGGCGGTTTGATCAAGCAATTCCAATTTATGCATTTATCTTTCTGAAATATGTGTGTGTGCACAGGGGTATTCAACGTAGCTTTGATAGCAGACACTTGAAGACAAACTCAACTTTCACAGGGAAATACTGAAATAAATGACGGTAGCCCATACAATAAAATACAATGTAAGTATTAGAAAGAAGGATTTAAATCTCTATTGACTAACATAGAATGAAGTTTACAATATGTTTCTGAGTTTTTTTTTTTAAATACATGTTACAGAACAATATGGATAGTTTGATGCCATTTTTATAAAGAGAAAGAAACCAAACCAAACCCGTTGACGTCAAGTCAATTCTGACTCATAGCGACCTTATAGAACAGAGTAGAACTGCCCCATAGGGTTTCCAAGGAGCGCCTGGTGGATTCAAACTGCCAGCTTTTTGGTTAGCAGCCATAGCACTTAACCACTAAGCCACCAGGTTTTCCATAAAGAGAAATAGGCATATAAGTTTTTTTAAATAGAAATATGCATGTATTATTTCTAAGTTAAAAATATAGTAAAGTATATGTACCAAAGAGAAATATCTAGAAGCATACATAGGAAAACTGTGGACGTTAGTTATTCCAGTTTTAGAGAGGGACCCATCACTTGTCTGTCAGTTTGTCATACTGTGGTGGCTTGCATGTTGCTATGATGCTGGAAGCTATGCTATCAGTATTTCAAATATCAGCAGGATTACCAATGATGGACATTTAAATGGATCTTGCAGACTAAGACAGACTAGGAAGAAAGGCCTGGTGATCAGCTTCTGAAAATTAGCCAGTGACAATCCTATGAATCACAACAGAATATTACCCTATATAGCACTGGAAGAGGAGACCCCTAGGCTGGAAGGCACTCAAAATACATAGTGGCTGTAACAATGGACTTGAGCATGCCAAAGTTTGTGAATAAGGCACAGAGCTGGACATTTCATTCTGTTGTACATTGGGGTTGGCACGAGTCTGAGCTGACTCAAAGGCAGCTAACAACAAGAACAACAAGAGATGGACATTTCTCCAATTATCTGGATTCAGAAGGAGAAATTTTTCCTAAACACACTCTTGGCTTCTTCCCAGCTGTGTATTTATTCTGCCCATCGTCAGGTGGAGTAGCTCATCTGATTGGTAAATTTAGAAATCACCTGGTCGAGCATGGCTCCTCCCTCTCTTCTTCCTCTTGGGAGCAAGCTACCAGCATGGAAAGGGCAAACTTCTCTGCTCCTCTGTGCCTCAAGCCTTACCTGCCTAGACTGAGGACTGCCAAGGGCCAGGGGGCTGAATCTACCCACGTCTAGGATACGTGCAATATGCCCATTTTGTTCTCACACCAGCTAATATTGTTATTTTGGCTTCCTTCTTCCATTTTTTTTTTTTTTCTCATATTACTCAGAACTCAGATGAAGAAGAGAGTTGATACTTAATGAGCCCACTCCAACTCACTAACACTGTGTGTATTGGCTGAGAACATTAAGAAAAAAAAAGTAGAAGCTTGGTGAGCACAATTCCACATACAGAAGTTTTTGATGTGTCCAGGTAGTGCTGGCTGCAAGCCTGGGACCTCAACATGTGATGAGAGGGCATTTGGGCCCTGACCGTTTAATTCAGGAACTTATATCAGGCCAATGGCCCTGGCAGCCCAAAGGATTTGTGCTCAGCTTAAAAAAAAAAAAAAAAAAAACTTTTTTTATTTTCACTAACCTAAAGGTTGGCAGTTGGAACCCACCCAGTGGTTCTGTGGAAGAAAGACCTGATGATCTGTTTCCATAAAGATTACAGCCAAGAAAACCCTATGGAGCAATTGTACTCCATAACTCATGGGTTGCCATGAGTAGGAATTGACTTGACAGCAACAGGTATATCAGGCCAGGTTTTCAAATGCTGCAGCCTGGGCAAGAACTTTAAGCCAGCCATGTTTTTTATTATGAGTTTGGAACCCAAAAAAACCCAGTGCTGTCGAGTCGGCTCCGACTCATAGCGACCTTATAGGACAGAGTAGAACTGCTCCAGGAAAGTGATTGCAATTTGTGGTGAGTTTTGTTTTTTTGTTTTTTTCTTTCTTTCTTTCCAAGAGACAAGAGGATCTTTGTACAGACAGTGACTTAAGCAAAAGTCAAGCTGTAAACAAGGGTGCTCAGAATCTAGGCAAGACTATGTGTGGCTCTAGGCAGATCCAGGTGCAGAAAGCAGGCAGATGCAGCTAAGGCAAAGATTACAGAATAGGCATTAAGCATTAGGTGCCTCAGTGTGCCTGCCTTGCAAAAGGCACATGTCTAGGTGCCTCAGCAAAGGTGACAGTCTCATAGTGCAGGCCACTGTAGCTAACTGTACAGGCACATCTCTTCCTAAAAAGGAGTGGTGAGCAAAGGTTCAAAGGCAAGGGAAAGAGTTTTTCAAGCTGATAAGCAATGCTGCTCAAAAACTTGTCTACAGCTCTTACAACTGCCAGGCAGCCAAGTTCAATGTGTACTCCAAAGTGCTAGTGAAACCCTGGCTTTATGTTGTTAGCGTCAGACCACAGAACACAGCACTACATTACTACATCCATGGCCCTTAGTACCAGGCCGCATTCAGGGCCAAGGAGGGTACTGTGGCAGCGTGACCAGTAGACAGTCTCGGTTACACACTCAATGAACGGTCATGAGGCCTCTAGTTGGCTCTAATTGATTAAAACATATGAGGCAGAAAAGTTCCTGGAAGGAGATATCTTAAGTCTAAGTAACTTCTTAGTGAATGATCATGGAGTTACTGAGGCATAAGCTAGAAATTTGGTGTTTCAATTGAGTATGGATATTGTTTCACACTCACTTTGGGATTGATGAGCCAGAAATGCAAGGCTGGAAGGAGAAATGGAAATTAAGAGTATCTTAGATTGCTTTCCATTTTTTTTTTTTTTTTTTAGATTGCTTTCCCTGAAAATAGTTTGATATACAGATGGTACATGCAGAAAATGTATCGGCAGATACACTTTTAGGGGAGTATGGAAGAACTGAAGAAAAAATTCAAGCCTTGAGTTGCAATATTGAAGGATACTATGGAAAAACATTAAACAATGCATGAAGCATCAAAAAAAAAAAAAAAGATGGAAAGAATACACAGATTCACAAAAATAATTTTTATGGGAAAAATATTAAACAATGCATGAAGCATCAAAAAAAAAAAAGATGGAAAGAATACACAGATTCACAAAAATAATTGGTCGACATTCAACCATTTCAGGAGGTACCATATGCTCAAGAACCAATGGTACTGATGGAAGAAGTCCAAGCTGCGATGAAGGGATTGGCAAAAAACAAGGCTCTAGGAATTGATGAAATACCAATTGAGATGTTTCAACAAATGGATTCAGCACTGGGAGTGCTCATTTGTCTAAGCCAAGAAATTTGGAAGACAGCTACCTGGCCAACTGACTGGAAGAGATCTGGATTTATGCCTATTCCCAAGAAAGGTGGTCCCACCGAATGCAGAAATTATTGAACAATATCACTAACATCACATTCAAGTAAAATTTTGCTGAAGACCATTCAAAAGCCTCTGCAACAGTATATTAACAGGGAACTGCCAGAACTTCAAGCCGGATTCAGTAGAACATGTGAAACCAGGGATATCATTGCTGATGTTAGATGGATCCTGGCTGAAAGCAGGGAATACCAGAAAGATGTTTACCTGTGTTTTATTGACTATGCTAAGACATTTGACTGTGTGGATCATAACAAACTATGGCTAACACTGTGAAGAATGGGAATTCCATAACTCTTAATTGTGCTCATGAGGAACCTGTACATAGATCAAGAGCTAGCGGTTCAAACAGAACAAGGGGATACTTTGTGGTTTAAAGTCAGGAAAGATGTGTGTCAGGGTTGTATCCTTTCACTGTACCTATTCAATCTGTATGCTGAGCAAATAGTCTGAGAAACTTGACTCTATGAAGAAGAGTGGAGCATCAGGATTGGAGGAAGACTTATTAACAATCTTCATTATGCAGATGACACAACCGTGCTTGCTGATAGTGAAGACGACTTGAAGCACTTACTGATGAAGATCAAAGACCACAATCTTCAGTATGAATTACACCTCAGTGTAAAGAAAACAAAAATCCTCACAACTGAACCAATAAGCAACATCATGATAAACAGAGAAAAGATTGAAGTTGTAAGGAATTTCATTTTGCTTGGATCCACAATCAACACCCACGGAAGCAGCAATCAAGAAATCAAAGATGCATCCTACTGGGCAAATCTACTGCAAAAGATCTCTTTCAAGTGTTGAAAAGCAAAGATGTCATCTTGAAGACTAGGGTGCACCTGATCCAAGCCATGGTGTTTTCATTCACTTCCTATGCATGTGAAAGCTAGATGATGAATAAAGGAAGACTGAAGACGAATTGACTCCTTTGAATTCTGGTGTTGGAGGAGAATATTGAATATACCATGGACTGCCAAAAGAATGGACAAATCTTTCTTGGAAGAAGCACAAACATAATGTTCCTTAGAAGCAAGAATGGTGAGACTATGTCTCGCACATTTTGGACATATTATCAGGAGTGATCAGTCCCTGGAGAAGGACATCATGCTTGGTGAAGTAGACCATCAGTGAAGAATAGGAAGACCCTCAATGAGATGGATTGACATAGTGACTTCAATAATAGGTTTAAGCATACCAAAGATTGTGAGGATGGCGCAGGACTGGGCAGTGTTTCATTCTGTTGTACATAGGGTTGCTATAAGTTGGAACCAACTCAAAGGCACCTAACAACAAGAACAACAACACAGAAGGCAGAATTGAGTAGAAGGAGAAATCGAACGATGGTATGGTTCAACTGGTTCAGCTGAGGCCTCCGTAGGTTTCATAGAAAGCTTTGAAGCTGGGATAGGCTCTCAGAGTTGTCCTAATTTGCATCAAGAGGCTAGGAATTTATATTCCCATATATCAGTCATTGTTCAGGCTACTGTCAGCAGTCACCTTGGAGGATAAGTGTCCTTGAGAGAAGCAGTTCCCTGTGGCCAAGGAATATCCCCCAGCTCCTGTGAGACTGACTCAGCTGCCAACCGTCAGCAGATGGGGACATGAGTATGTTGGTACTAGAGAAGGGATGCATTAAGAACACTGGAGTATCTCCTAGAAAGAAATTATGCATAGGTGGGTTTTCTCCCCAAATAAGATAGATGCATAGTGCCAAAATATTGCTCTACTGAGTTTAAATTCACAGAATTTGAATTCCAGGAATCTGGCATCAGCTGATTGGCATTCTGGTGAGACCAGATATCATTCAGATACCACTGAGTTTCTGCTGTGCTTTTTGGCAGTGGAAATGTTGTGTTCTAGGAACATAATTTTGCCAGTGATAATTCTTTTAAGGGGCTGGAGATTAGCTTGTTTTCCAAATTTGCTGTGTGTGGGCCAGGGAACATCTGTACATACTGACGTGGAAGGTCATCTGTGATATTTTGTTGAGTGGTAATCTTGTGTGTTTTATTAACTCCTTAGATTCTTTAGAAATCAGGCAGGGGACTTCCACTTGCAATATGATGGGGTAGACATACTTTCCCCTCTGAATACAGCTAAAACTCAGGACACAATATATAAAACAAACATAAGAGACTCTAAAAAGGAGAGAAAAGAAGGCAGACTGCCTGGGAACCCAAGGAATGGCATGGTGGTGAGTTTCCTAGAATTTCCTTTTATTATATCCCAGACTTATGCTGGAAACCCTGGTGGTGTAGTGGCTAAGCGCTACGGCTGGTAACCAGAGGGTCAGCAGTTTGAATCCGCCAGGTGCTCCTTGGAAACTCTATGGGGCAGTTCTACTCTGTCCTATAGGGTCGCTATGAGTCGGAATCTACTCGACCACACTGGGCTTGGTTTTTTTTTTTTTTTTTAGACTTATACTAAAGAAGCCAGCAAACCAGAAATACCACTGGGTACAGATTTGAAGAGCTCCTCAGAAAGACTGCTCTCTTTAACAGGATGAGGGAAGGGCAACCTAGCAAGACTGAACACTTTTAGACTATAACTCAAGCCAAACACCACAGAAAAAACTATAGCCCTACCTGAACTCATGCTAACAAAGGCTGAGCGGGGAGCCTAGACTCTCCCCCACACGAGGTCATAAGGAGATGCCATAACACCCCTGCCGAGGTTGTGTCAGAGAAGGCCAAGCAGTAGACAGTCTCTACCCAAATCTCAAACCTTATAAAACTTTTGCTCAAAATGAATCACAGACTTAAATGTAAAGCACAAAACAATAAAGCTTCTAGAGGAAAACAGGTGAAATCTTTAGGATCTAGGCTAGACAAGGAGCTTTTAGATCTGACACCAGAAATAATATCCATAAAAGGAAAAAATGATAAAATAGACTTCATCAAAATTTAAAATTTTCATCTGAAAAAGACCCTGTAAAGAATATCAAAAGACAAGCTACAGAGTGGGAGAAAATATTTGCAAAAGGTTAGCATCTAGAATACATTAAAAAAAAAAAAAAAACTCTCAGAGCTCAACAGTAAAATACAAACAATCCAATTAGAAAATGGACAAAACACTTTAGGAAACATTTCACTGGAGTGGATATACTGACAGCACATAGGCATATGCAAAGAAGCTCAATATAATGAGCTTTTAGGAAAAGCAAATTCAAACTATTCAAACAGATATCAGTACACAGCTATTAGAATAACTGAATTAAAAAATAGTGACACCACCAAATGCTGGCAAGGATTACAGGAACTGGATCACTCAAACATTGCTAGTGGAAAAGTCAAATGGGAAACCACTCTGTAAAACACTCTGACATTTCTTAAAAAAAAAAAAAAACTAAACTACCAATTGTACTCCTGGGTGTTTCCCTTAGGGAAATGAACACTTATGTTCACACAAAAACCTGTACACAAGTGCTTATATCAGCTTTATTAAGAGAAAATCATAAACTGGACACAACCCAGATGTTCTTCAACAGATGAATGGTTAAACACACTTTGGTACATCCATATCATTGACTATTACTCAGTAATAAAAAGGAACTAGCTATTGATGTAAGAAGCCCCGGTGGCCCGATAGGGAAGTGCTTGGCTGCTAAGCCACGCAGTGGCTCTGAGAGAGAAAGACCTGGCAATCTGCTACCATAAAGATTAACAGCCTAGAAAATCCTATAGGACAGTTCTACTCTGTCACATGGAGTTGCTAAGAGTCATAAATACACTTGATGGCACACAAAAACAACAACTATTGATATACTCAATAACGTGGATGAATCAATCGCCAGACAATTTTGCTGAGTAAAAAAAAGGCAATACCAACGGGTTAAAAAAAAAATGCTGTATAATTCCTTTTATACATTCTTGAAATGACAAAATTATAGCAATTGAAAACAGTTCAGTGGTTGCTAGAGTTTAAGGAGAGTTGCGGGTGAGAAGAAGGTATGACTGTAAAGGAGCAACGTGAGGAATCCTTGTAGCGATGGAAATATTCTGTGTCGTGACTTTATGTCAGTATCCTGGTTGTGGTGTTTGTGCTATAGTTTTGCCATTAAAGGAAGCTGGGTACAGGCCACACAGGATTTTTATGATTTATGTCTTACAACTGCAGTCAAATCTATAATTATGTCAAAATAAAAAGTTTAATTAAAGAAAAATTAGGCACATTAGAGACTTGGCACTGAATTAATTCAACTTCTGAGGTCTTGGAAAAGCTACTTACATTCCACTCTGCAGCTGCGGAAGACATCCCAGCTCTACTGAGCATCAAGAATGCTTCTTACTAGAAATGGATGGAATTAGAAATTGAGTAAAAATAAATTTTGGGCTTCAAATTCTTTGATTTTGAACTAACAAGGACAAATGAATTTTAATTGTTTTGGACTTTTTGTACATGAAGAATTAGTCTTTGAACATTAATTTCTCCCAGGGAGGTGATAATGGTCAGGGAGTAGAAGGATTGGGTACTATTTACATTGGAGGAATCTGTGTTAACTTTTTATCGTTGGACTGTGTTTAAGAATGTTATCTGAATGTTGTTATTTATCTCATTGCAGACCCTCTAACATGCTCTGGCGATCCGTGTGGATGGACTTAGTTTGAATTGGGAAATATACGAAATAACTTTTCAATATTAGGTAAAAATTGGGCTTGAGGCTGATTAACATATGTACTCATCTCACCCATTTCAAAGCCTTTTGGAGGCAAAATGTAAATTCATCAACAGTAGTTGCTGGACAATCCTTGATGGGGCTGTGGTTGATATTGGTTATTGACTTCATGAGAACAGGAACAAAATTGTCCCAACGGACTGATTGTTGGTCACATTTCCCCTGAGAGACAGCTATACCTTTTTTTAAAATAATTCATTATTAATCTCGATGAGTGAAGAAAACAACAAGTTGGGGAAAAGTAGAGGAGATGTGTTTTCTCCATTCCTGAGATTTTCATGAAGAGTAATTTTCTTTTAATATACCCCTGACATTTCTCATTCTATCCTCTCACCCCTCCTCTCCAGGGGTGGAGTGACTTATTTAACTGGAAACTTTAGGTAGAATAATCAGAATTTCTGGGCTCAGGAATGGGAGAGCTTTTTCCTTTTGCTGTCCATTCAAATTATGTTATGCTATTCAGTATATATAGTACTATACATATTATATAGTAATATAGATAATGATTCCCTTTGGAACAAAGTTCAGGCAGGTTTATTTATTGCCTGTTATACAAGGTTCAGTTTCCCTAAGCTCGGGGCCCCTCAACTCCGATGCAAAATGACTGCATGCTGGTTATCCACCTGGGCACCTACATGTTGCTCCCATAGAAATTAGAGGGTAATGGGAATTGCTGAAAATATGCTAATTCTCATGCTACTTAATAGTGGAAGGAGAGACACTGACTTCAAGATGATAATTGCCCATAGATCAAGTGGGAAAATGATGAAAATAGGATAAAAGCCAATGATGGCTCAACTATAATCTATAAAATTTTAGTTCTGAAAAAATAAAAATCAGAAGTAAAGAGTATAATATGCTAATAGTTTTGATCATATATGTGTATCGTTGGATGTTTGCCATGAAACTCTCTGGACTCTTCTCTATGTAGTATATGCCCACTGTTTCCTACTAAAACCACAATGTTAAAGTAAAGTGAATGTGTAGATGCCCAGGATGGCGACTGCACGTGGAAAGCAGTTGTCTTGACCGGCCGCTCAAATCTCCAAAAGCAATACCAGCTTTTTGGTTCTCTCGTCTCTTCTCAGAAGGCCTATCTTGGTTTATAGGGCACTGGTTTTTCTTCTAGAAAATTCATTATGAGTCAGTCAGAGGGATATGGGCCTACCCTGAAATTTTCACCATGTGTCATTCATTAAATGTCATATAGTTCAATTGCAGGAATTTTTTTTTTTTTTTCTCAGAATGAGAAATGCAAAATCTGGGCTGATTTCAGCGTTTTATTTCTTTTAATTCTGAAAAAAATTTAATGAGTTCATGCAGTTAAAAATGATCTTTCAGGTACAGTGATATTGCCTCCTCTAAACTATTTCCCCAGCTGCCATATTAATATATATTTCAACTCATCATTTAACTTGATAATATCTATTTTTAGAAAGAGTTGAAGGTCCCAAAATAAAATAAAAGCAATGAATTATATAAATATTTAGAGTTTAAAAGGATTTTTACATTTACATTTTTATTTTACAGATGAAAAAACTGGGTACCAGAGAGATGAAGTACATTTTCCACCACCATACAAGAAGGAACTAGTAAAACTGGAATATTAGCGCATTCAGTTTTATTCCAGGATCTACCATGCTCTTCACCACACTTCAAGATTGAGACTCCAGAAGTCTTTGTCCTATTATCAACTTTCAATTTTGAGGTTGATTTCTTCCAGTCATATTAAACAATCAAGGGGGAGGTATTCTTTTGCTTTTATTAATACAAACTATAAGGAACAGAATGGAGAATAACCGTAACTTTGGGAGCCCTGGTGACACAGTGGTTGGTAGCTTAGCTGCTAACCAAAAGGTTGGCAGTTCAAATCCACCAGCTGCTCCTTGGAAGCCATATGAGGCATTCTACCCTGTCATATAGGGTCACTGTGAGTCGAAATTGACTCAATGGCAATGATTTTTGTTGTTGTTGTTGATCCTCGAGCCAGGGAAAATATACGATTAGAAACGACATGCAACATGGTCTGATTTTTAAAATCTTAGTGCATCAGTAACTAGGGTATTGCAGTTAATATCTCTCCCAGGGGGTGAGGCCACAGGAGAGGTGGAAAGTAGAGTGCCTACCTTCCAAGAGGCATAAATCACCTCAAGGTTAATAAGTCATGACTTTGGTATTGCTTGGTTGTTCTAATAAGATAGGAGACTTTTTTTCCTTCTTCATTAATATCATACAACTCCATCCCATGATATAAACCACCAGCACCAAGGCTAACATCTAGAGGAACTTTTACTCGGTGGTGGAAACTGAACTAAGAGTCTCATCTATTGTTTTTATTTAGCAAACATACATAGTCCTTATGGTATGTTGGGTACTGCTCCCAGAGATTTATACAAACGAATGCATTTAATTCCTACAACAATTTTATGGGGTTGATACTATTATTGCCCCCATTTCATATGTGAGGAAACATGACACAGAGGTTAGGAAATATGTCCAAAGTTGTACACATTGGACATGCTGAAGGCAGAATTACAACCTCTAGCCGTCTGTCTCCAGATTAGTCTCAACTAGTATTAGCCATCTCTCATAGTCAGCATCAGAGTAGCACTGGAGAGAATGTACTCTTTTTCTTCCCATGAGGAAACTGAAGCCCAGAGAGGTTAAGTAAGTGGCTCAAGTGCTGCTTTGTCTAGCTGGCCAGCCATTCCTTCAAAATCCTATGTGGCAGTTCTACTATGTTTTATAGGGTCACTATGAGTCAGGTTAATGGGTTATGCTCTCGCTCTTGTTTTGATGTGTTTCACGTGGTGGAAGACATTAAGCGTGTAATACGTTTTGCCTGACTTTCTACAACTTGAAAGCCGTATCTCCAGCCTTCCAGCCTTATCACTTTACAATGCTGCTGGAATGTTTGCCCCCCACATTAAGTAGTTGCAGATTTTTGCTTCCCATTGCCTGATATTTTATTACCAACTACCAGTAAATACCCTTGAGTTTATATTACTGTCCAAAAGCAGCCTCAAACACCATGCATATCTGGGGCAGAAGCTGGACTGACTGTCTCTAAAGAGAAAGAGAAAGCATCACCGAGGAGCTAGGCTGAAGAGAAAGTCGTGCTGGGTCACGCCAACCATTTCTGCTGTCTCTTTCAAAGTGTTGCTCATTGGCAGTTGACACAGAGACTAACTCTGATGTCAGAGGGTTGTATAAAAGAAGATGTGATTCTGAGATTTCCCAGTTCTAAGTTCTGGTTCTTGGCCTGTGCCATACTCACTAGCTTAGTAACCTTAACAAGTAATTAACCCTCCATTTCCTCATCTTTAAAATGGGGTTGGATGGATAACACATGCTTTATAGCTGTCTTAGAAGGATTAGTGCCTGGTATCAAGTAGGTATGAAAAAAATGGAAGTTTTATCATCTTTTTTGTGTGGCAGAACCAACACTGCTGACTTTCAAGGCATAGAACTCAACAGACCTTTTAATGTTGTATCTTAACCCATTCTAGATGTACTTGAGTCATTGATGCTCTGGGTATTAATTTTCCACCAATCAAGAAAATTTTAGCAATAAAATAATTCCATTTGACCATAGTACCCTTTGATCACCAGCTTTTAGAAAGACACCACCACGGACCCTCAAATTAATTCACAAGGCATGACTACAGCATACATAAAATGTAAGTCTCTAATTGTGTGCCAATTACTCCAGACCTCAACTCATAATTTCTTCCCTGGAAAGGTATTACCCACAGGGGAAAGTCAAAAGGTAATAGATTTTACAATTTTGTTTCTCCTGGGATGATCCCTACTGTCTGCTACCAGGTTTTCCTTCCCTATTCCTGAGTTCACAGACTTCCTTCCAAGGACGTTGGTCATGACACCGGAGAACGATCAGCATGTTCAGAGTCCTGATATTTTGTGGGAATGCCCAACCCATTAAACCACCCTCTTTATGTCTGCTCGAATCGCTCTACTCACATCTGAAATGCGTCTCTCTTGCAAAAGCATGTCGGTGCCTACATTGTGTGGCTCTGGCTGGATTCCAGGGACAGATATCTATTTTCTTTTAAATTCTCATCACATTTAGGTTCAGGGGAGTTGACTCGGCAGAGCTTGCCCACTCCCTCTCTTTTTATTACCAATTAATTCTAAAAGTTGAAACTTAACTGAGTTGCAACTTAACTGAGGTCAAGGGGACCTTATGCCTGGGAAAGGAAGGATGCAATCTCTTAGTGAAACTTGTGGGATGAAACTTGAGAAGTGTTTGTGGCTTCATGATTGGGTTATTAAGGGATTTTTTTTTTTTTTCCTTTAACATCAAAAGGTGACTCAGATTTGGCAAAATGCCTTCACCACAGCATCAGTGGTAATAGGAGAGCCCAGTGTTAAAACCCACCACCACTTCTTCCTTATATGCTGGCTTCCAGGAAAGGAAAAGGCATTTTATTACTAAGCATACTTAATTTATTTATTCAACACATATTTAACCGGCCCTTACCCTTTGATGAGCACTGGGATTACAAATAAGAATATTGCAACGTAGTCCCTTTCTTCAAAGAATTTTGTAAGATAGGGATATGGATATGTAAACCAGTAATTGCAAAATAGAAAAAAATAAAATAAAGGACATTTCATTCAGTTATCAGAACCTCAATTCCTTCTTAGGTAAAATGATGGCTAGTGATAATACTTCTTACCTCATATGAGTTTAAACAAGAAAATATAAGTAAAATAAGTGGTACAGGTACTGACACAGAGCGGGCATTTAATAAAAGAAAACCATCATGATGATTATTATCATAGTTTTTCTTATAAAGTCCAATCAAAAAGAGGTATAGAAAAAAATAATGAAAGGGCAAGGCAGGAAGTGTTTAGCTCTACTTGGGAAGACTGGGGAAGATCACCAAATAAGAGGGGACAGGGTATTTGGCAAGAAGACAAGGGAAAGAGTGAGAGAAAGGGTAAATTCAGACACATGGCAAATACTCAATAAATGTTACTGACTATGATTATTAGAGCAGGTGACACGCTGAATTTTGAATGGTGAAATGAGGCCAAAGAAACAAAAGAAGGAGTTCCAGGCAGAGGAAAGAGTTTGTGCAAAGGACGGAAGGAAGACACTCATTGTACCATCAGGGAATGAGAAATGATTTGGTATTGCTGGAGGATCAAATATGCAGAGACAAGCCTGGAGAGGTAGGCAGAGCCACATCACAAAAGGCCTTGACTATCAGGGAAAGGAGCTTATGCCACATCCGACCAACTATTGGGAGTCACTCATGGATTTTGAAGACATTAGGGACATGATTGAGCTTGCGTTTTTCAATGGCCACTTGGGATGCAGTAAAGAAGTGCCGCCAGGAAGGTGAGCAACAGGTAAGGGCAGGAATATCCAGTAAAGTTAAAACAGCCAAGAACCTAACAGTTCTATTTCTATACCCTAAAAAACAAAACAAACAAGAAAAAAAAAAAAAAAAACCACGGTACAGCATTTGTCGATTTGTTGCAACATTATTTTTAACAGCAAAAAAGTGGTGCAGTCCTAATATTTATCAGTAAGGGAACATGGATTGTGCTAGAGTACAGTAGTGGGACATATTCTGCATTAAAATTAAGCAGTTACATCTAAGTGGATTAGCAAGGGTTGATCTCAAATACACGTGAGTTTAGAAAAGTCGACAAATGTTCAATATGATCTCATGGCATTTAGAAACATTGGAAAAATAAAATCGATGGACATATACACATGAAACAAACATACAGAACAAAGATGGGAAGGAAAGTCAGCAAATTCATTATCATTATTTCGCTGTGGGTCGAGGAAGGAGCATGAGATGGGAGAGGAAAATAAAGAAGGTTTCAAATTTGTCTTGGATGTTCTGTTTTTAGATAAGTAAAATTGTAAAGCGAATATGGCAACGTATTAGCATGTGTGATATTCAGTGTGTGGAAGCACAGGGACTTTTTCAGTTTTCTTTTAAAAATTGAAATAAATGTGTTTGATTTTGTTCAATGCGTGTGTGTGTGTTCGCAAGTTCCAAAGGCTCCAAATTCTCCAAATCTTAAAGAATGTTTGATCATGTTGTGGTTGTTAGTTGCCATCAAGTCAATTTTGACTCAGCTGCACCATGTGACAGAGTAGAACTGGCCCACTAGATTTTCTAGGCTGTAGTCTTTACAGAAGCAGATCTCCAGGTCTTTTTCTTGCGGATTATGTTAAGGCCCATTATATCTAAGGCCCTCTTTATTGACACTACAATAGACACTACAGGGTCGCTATGAGTCAGAACTGACTCAACAGCAGTGGGTTTCTCTTTTTGGTTATTGACTCTTATAGGCAGGAAATGACGGGGAGGAGGAGAAATAACTTCAGCCTGGACCCAAGAACAGGGGCTGCACCCTACTAGCTACCAAGTCTTTCAGACAACATTGAGACTCTTCACAGTTTTCAAATAAGGAAGTGGCATTAGTTAGTGATGAGGGGGAGAACCTGGAAGGGAGACTAATGATTGGGAGGCAGGCCTGGGGCAGGTACGATGGCCTCAAGATCGAAGGCAGGAGTGAGTCAGTCTTGGGATTAAGGGGAAATGGGACAGCACCTTTGTAACTACTGACAAACGACTTTGCTCCACCTCCCACCCTCTCTGACAAATGGACTTGAAACCCTGTTTTTAAGGGCAGGATGGAAAATGCTATCTTCATAGATCTATTTTTGTTGTTAAAAATATAGCCAAGGACCCCAAGGGAAGAGACACCCTGACAGACAAGCTCTGTTTTAAAAACATGAAGAAAATACCCTCTTAGGTAATTTGGGTTTTCAGTTCAGTTCAGGTCAGGAACTATATTTTTTTCCTTTGCCCAGTGTGTTTTGATCATCGTTCTGGATACTACAGAGGGTAGAAACCATAAGGAAATACTATCTTTTCCTTCGAGAGAACTTATAGACAAACTATGGGGTAAGAATTATATGCTAAGAGCTATATGATTAGTGCCAACTGTGCTAAAAGGCTCCAAAGTGGGAAGATCACACGTACCTTGGGAAACAAAAAGAATATGAATGTGGTTTTCAGTTTTGCTGGCTCTTAAAAGGGTAGCAGAGCTTTAGCAAGGAATAGCCATAGGAAAGAATGTTTGAACAGAAAGGATGGACAGAGAAAATACAAAGGGAAGAGAATTCACTCTTTGGGAGTGTACAAGAAACGCAAATCAGCTACACAGTAAGATGTAAATTGGGAATTGGAAAGGGGGTTATGGAAGATCTGCGAGTTAAGTAGAACCTGTATTGTGGAGGGCATTGATGTCAAGGTGAGGGATACAAGCTTTACACAAAAGCAATGTGATTTGGAAAAGGTTATTTGAGTGTAATATGCTTTGAGCACTCCATTAGTAGCCTGGGTCCTCTACCAGTACCCTATGAAATTGTTTTGGAGTTATGGGGACTTATAGATGGATTTAGGGCAGTGGCTCTAAACTGCAGCATTTTTATAGGGTCACCGTGAGTTACAAACTAATTGATGGCAACGGGTTTGGTTTTTGGTTTGGTTTAGGGGACATTTGACGATGTCTGAAGACATCTTTGGTTATCACAACTTGATGGTGGGGGATGCTATTGGTGTTAGTAGGTAGAGGCCAGGAATTTTGCTAAACATTCTAAAATGCACAGGACAGCCTCCACAACAAAGAATTATCTAGCCCAAAGTGTCAATAGTGGTGAGGTTGAAAAATCCCGTTTTAGATGGATTCTGTAAAGATACAAGCAACTTCTTACAAATAGATGGTAGGCATGATATGACTTGACAGAAATAATAGAATCCCAAGAATGAAAGGATCGTTATACTCATCTAATATTTATAAACTCTTTAAAACACTGTTGTTTTGAAAATACCCAGTGACTTGCCTCTATCTACCTTCTTAGTATCATCATTTTGAAATCTGTGAGCTCTGATGAGGACATATTTCCTCCAGTCAAAAACCAAACCTATTGCCATCGAGTCTATTCTACCTCATAGTGACCCAACTGGCCAGAGTAGAGCTGCCCTACATGGTTTCCAAGGCTGTAAACATTTATGGAAGCAGACTGTCACATCTTTCTTCCAAGGAGCGGCTGGGGGTTCCGAACTGCCTATCTTTCAGTTAGCAGCTGAGTACTTAACCACTGCACCACCAGGCTCTTGTCATATTTCCTCAGATATCATTTAAATCTGTTTCCTGAAGTTTCTGTGATAATGAACTTTGGTTAATAGTTAACTGTTAAGTTAACTAAACTGGTTGACAACCAAGAAAGAATTAGAAGAGTGCAGAGCAAAGGGAGACCTGAAAAAAGATCTAAGATACTGAATGAGGAAGGACCCAAAGGAAAGTTTGTGCTAGGCTCTCTTCTTACTTTCTGAGGGATGGTATTGCACTGGGAGAAGTTTTTCTCTTGGAAAATGCCATTAGTGCCTTAAAGCCAAGGCCTGTTACACAATGCCTTAAAATCACGGTGTTCTCAAGACCTAAACATGTTAAGTAAACTTGCTAAATTATTCATCTGTGTTGAGAAACTCTGACTCAACAAAAGGAGATGATTTTATGGTTTTATTGTGAAAGGGAACTCAAATTTGTTGAGGTTGACATTAGTGTTAGCAAACAAGATACTCTGATTCTCCCCATTTTACAAGACCCCAATGTTCAGTGATACAAGCTTCCCATATGAAGTGGCAATAATTATATCCAAAGAGAGATCTGGATTTGGGTCCTGAATGTGCCACTTTGGCGGCAGTGTTAGTGTGGGCAGATGAAATCTCTCTAGGTCTCATTTTCCTTCTACATAATGCAAAAATAAATTGTGGTACCCACCTCACAGTTTCGAGGATTAAGTGAGGTAATTCATGTAAAACACTTTGCTTAATACTACCCTTACTTCCTCCTTAGAGACTTTGCGCTAATTATCTTTCAGCCTGGATTGCTCTCCTCCCAGGATACCTTATCACTTCCTCAGGCTGGCTTTCCCTCATCTTCCAATCTGAAGCAACTATTGGCTCCCTTCACCCCATCCCAGCCAGTCTTTATCCCATTATTCTGTATGGTAGTGACTGTTATATTTACCAAACATTTCTGTTCTCTCCTGTGGCACATTTGGATTTTTCTTTTCTACCCTTTTGAAGTTAGATGTTGCCATGTGATTTGCTTCAACCAAAGAAGTATGAGTGCAAGTGAAGCATGACACTCTTGAGCAGGAGCTCCAAGAACCAGGTCATGATCCACCACTCCAGTCAGTGGCAGTAGTCAAGGAAGTGCGTGTCAGAATAAAACCTCTGCCAGCCTAGGTGCCCAAGTAACGTTAGTGAGCACAGCCTCCTCTCCCAGCACATTAAACACACAGCGTGAGCACACAGCGTGAGCAGGAAATAAACTTTTATTATGTTAAAGTGCTGAGGTTTGGGGGGACTATTTGCTAATGTGCATAACAATGTATAATGGTAGATGCTATTGATAAATTGCAAAATTTATCAATAGCATCTACTATTATACATTGTTATTGGTAAATTTATTATCTGTTCCCCACTACCTAGGACAAAAATCTTTTCCTTCTCACAACTGTATTCACAACGACGGGAACGTTATCTGGCACATAGTAAAAATTCAAAATATATTTGGTGAATGAGTGATGAAACATATGCAATAAACAATACATACACACACCTATTGCTGTTGAGTTGACTCCAACTCATTAGCTGTTATCTCACCATGCTTTCTCTACTTCACCGTGTGAAAGATTTCAAAAGTGGCCTCAAGGGGTAGTCTTTTTCCCATTTCTTGAATTCATACTGGCTAGTGTAGCAAAGAAGACATAGTGTGTGTTCTAAAACTAGGCTACAAGACAGCTTCCCCTCTCGTGCTTTGGAAGTCTTTACTGTGAGAACAAGCCCAAGATAGCCACTTGAGTGAAGAGAGACACATGGCCCAGTAACCCCCGTTGCTCTAGGCAACAGACTGCCACATTCCAGACATATGAGTGAGGCCATCCTAGATCATCAACCACCAGCTGATTCACCAGCTGATCACAGATTCTTGAGAAAGCCCAGCAGAGACCATCTAAGCCAATAGAAACCAGAAAAACCACCCCACTAACTGCAGAACCATTTATTTAAAGGTTGTTTTTCAGGGTACTAGGTTTTGCGGTGTTTTGTTACACAGCAATGATACCTGCCCGTGGCACAGTAAATCTTTATTCATCCAGGAACTGAATGATAGCATGTTTTAGCATTAATAAACCCCAGTGCCATCGAGTTGATTCCGACTCATAGCGACCCTATAGGACAGAGTAGAACTGCCCCATAGAGTTTCCCAGGAGCGCCTGGCAGATTAGAACTGCCAACCCCTTGGCTAGCAGCTGTAGCACTTAACCACTACACCACCAGAGTTTTCCTTTAACATTAATAGACATGCATTATATGTCATAATTGCCGGAAATCTTAAAGATCCTAGAGTGACATAGATGATAGACACACATTTCCTGACTATCAAGTGTTCTTCCTGTGTCCTAGTACTACTGCTTCTTTGGTTAACATCCTTGGGGAACAGAACTCGTGCCATTGCCTTCTCCTTGCCTCTGATGATGAAACTGCTCTGCATTCACTATTTATTAGAATCTCTTCCAACACAGAGAACATGAAGAAAAATTAAATTATCATCTTTCTTTTTGCTCTTCTTCTCCCTCCTCCTCTAGCTCCTCCTCTCCTGTGTCTTCTTTTCCTTCTCCTCCTCTTCTTCCTCCTGCAGTAATGCCATGCAAACACACCCTTACGTTCGATCATTCAACAAAACGGTGAAGGAAGTTTTATAAATAAGAACACTGAGGTAAGAGGCTAAAGGCTATCCCCAGTTTACACAGCACATCAATAAGAGACCTAGGGCAAAACTCAGACACCTCTCCCTGAAATCTCCTTTTTTTTTTTTTCTTACTACATAATTCTTACAAGAGGGTGGATTTTGGGTAGTTTCGTAGACCTGCCTTTATTTTAGAGACAATATCACTCATCAGTCACATTGGTCTGACATTCAAGTAACATAATGAGGAGGCAGAAATACTTGGCGCCACCCAGTCCACTTTGCTGCTCATCTCTCCATCTGTTGGACAGCTGGACAAGGTGGCAGGTGCCAGCCAAGGCTGTTTTGCCTGGCACTATCAGATCAGAACCATATGCCAGCTGGTGCCTGTTCTTGTTGAATAGACCTTGTTTGGGTAGGGTAAGGCCCCAGTTGTTATGCACTGCCCTCATGTACCTCTGCCCATTCATAATCAGAAGATAACGTCACAGCCAGAAAGTAAACCAGACTCACCATTGCAAAATATTTACTTCCGTTTTGGTTGAACCAGGACCAGATTTAGTGTCAGACAGACCCATGTATGAATCCGTTTGCCACTTCTCAACTGCATAACCTCAGATGTATCACTTAGCCTCACCCAGCTTCAGGTTTTCTTCTGTAAAATGGAACCAGGGCCTTCTTGCAGATTGCCCTGAAGATGAAATGAATATATGAATATATTCGCATATATCATGGGACTTTGTGTATATTGGTCTCTTCATCAGTCTGAACTGGTCCAGAAAATACTTCAGCCTTGAGCCAGGTGCATTCTCCAGAAAAGAAGTCTCTGGAGTCACTTGGTGATTCCATAATCTTCCATTATCTGAAGGACTGGAGGGTGGGCAAGGCATTAGACTTACTCTCTATGATGCTAGTGACACTAAGTAGACCACAGTCCCAGAAGTTGTGGGAGAATAAATTTTAGCTCAAAATTAGAAGCAACTTTCTAACACCCAGAGCATTTAAGAGATGGGAAAATTGGGATGGCAGGACTTTGAAGGAGTCCCTTTGCCTCTACTCTTCTAGTCTGTCTTTCCTTCCTTCCTTCATCCTTCTGGCCAATCCCTGTGCCAGGATAAAGTGATTAAGATATGTCACCACCATAAGGGGGTGATACACTCATTACAAGTCAGTGCACTAAAAGAAATTCAGAAACTGTGTTGTGGAAGTTAACAGGCATGTGGAGGAATGAAAATCTGTAGCTAGTCATCAGAGACAAATATCAGATCATGGGGGCAGTGTAACGGGTGCATCCCTTACTAGGCTTAACTTCCTTGAGACGAGGGAAATAACTTCATCATGTTCGTCTCTGACGCAATGCCCTTGACAAGACCTTACGTATTGTACCAGTACCAGTTCCCATTGAGTTGATTGTGACTCATGGCAACCTCATGTGTGTTGGAGTAGAACTGTGCTCCAGTGGGTTTTCAGGGCTGAGTTTTTAGAAGTAGATGCCCAGGCTATTCTTGCAAGGTGCCTCTGGGTAGACTAGAACCTCCAACCTTTCAGTTAGCAGCCGAGCACATTAACCGTTTGCACGACCCAGGGACTCCTTACACAGGAAGTCCCCGACTTACAATGTATTTGAGTTATGACGAACCTCACGACAGACAGTCTGATTTTTTCCGTACTTCTTACCATTAGTAATAGGTACTACATACATTGTTGCAGCATGCAATTTGCTGATGTTATCATTCTCAGATGTTCACTTGCGGGTGGTCAGAGATTGGATTTATAAAGTGTCATGGATTGAATTATGTCCCCCCAAAATATGTGTATCAATTTGGCTGGGCCATGAGTCCCAGTATTTTGTGATTTTCCTATATATTTTAAATCCTAATCCTGCCTATATGACATTAATGAGGGAGGATGGGTGGCAGTTGTGTTAGTGAGGCAGGACTCAATCTACAAGACTGAATTGTGTCTCGAGGCAATCTCTTGAGATATAAAAGCAAGAGGTGAGCAGAGAGACAGTGGACCTCATACCACCAAGAAAGCAGTACGAAGAGCAGAGCGTGTCCTTTGGACCTGAGGTCCCTGCATGAAGAAGCTTCTAGTTCAGGCGAACATTGATGAGAAGGCCACCAGAGGGAAAACCTTGCCTTGGAGCTCACACCCTGAATTTGGACTTTCAGCCTACTTTACTGTGAAGAAATAAATTTCTGTTTGTTAAAGCTATCCATTTGTGGTATTTCTGTGATAGCAGCAGTAGATGGCTAAGACATAAAGACACTGATAATAAAAGGCAATAATAGTGAAAACTAAAAAAAAAAAAAAAAAAAGACATATGACAGAGTCATAGGAATGGAACCCAGTCGTTAAGTTGGAGACTACCTATATATGGTAAATGTTCAATAATATTTTATGCATGCAGGCATCTAAAAACATTGAGTGATCAATTCTCAGATTTAGAAATAAATTGATGAAACCAGTTCCACCTGTCCTATGGCCAGATCTGCCCTGAAGTTAGGCTTTGTTTGGATACTTCCAGGAATGCCTGTGAGAGATAAATTTTGTCTCATCTATTTTTTCCCATCCTCAAGGTTCTATGGCTTTGTAGACAGGTGGAGAAAATAATTGAGATGATCCTAAAATAGTAAATGACTGCTTAAAGAATTTAAATCCCTTTGCTTGTTAGAACATATTTATTAATTAATGATTACTGTTGAACTGTCAAAAACAAAATAATTACCAAGCAAATGCTTAAATTAATATTTACTGAGCATCATTATGTGCCAGACACTATATTAAGTACTTAAGGTGATTAGATTGAAAAATCTCAAAACTATTGGGGCATTACCATTTATACCCATTTTATAGAGCAGGAGCTGAGTCCTAAAGAGCCTAAGCAACTTGTCTAAGATCTTACTGTTTGTCAGATGCCTCAAGATTCAAATGAGTTTCAACTGCCTCAAAAGCCCGATCTCCTACATCCTGTACTATACTGCCTCTTCTGGAGCCTTAATTTTATTTCACAATGAGATTCAAATAGGATGATCTGCTTACCAGTTTGGGGTGACTGGGAAGAGTGGAGAGGAAGGTTTTTCCATGTGTATGCAGGTATAAAATCCAGACATTTTGAAGAAGGAGGACAGGAGAAGAAGTGAGAGCTGATAGAGGGGAGAGAGAATTCTCACCAGTTTGTCTTTGGTAGGTAGGTGGGTGATTATTTATAACCTGTCTTCTTTCAAATTAGTTATAACTTTCGCCAGCATTAAGTAATGCAAGATGACAGAACAATTCAGAAAATTCTGTTTCCTAGAAAGGCATCTGGCCGCCTCTTCTGCGGGGGTGTGGGCAGGTGTGCCAGATGTGCTGAGGTTTGCCTGAGCTAGCATCCTTCCGCAGAGCCTGGCCCCAGTCCCTGAAAAGAAGCATTATTTCAGGTGCATTAATTAAACGAAGGTGGCATTGATGTTGAAATCGTATCTTTGGCTCTCTAGATTAATGCCGTGACAGTGAACAAAAGTGCTGAGTATCCCAGAGTGGTTGCCTCAGAAGCCCTGCTTTTCATTCTATTTTTGGCCCTCAGAAAATAGCTCTATGAGCCTGACTCAGGTAACTAGGCAGGAGAGGGCTGAGGGGGCCAATCCCACTTCTCCTAGGGCGCCGTCACTGGGAAATGTGCTGCCCTTCAAGTAGGAATGCACTGGAATTAGTCCCTAAACAATCTTTCCATTTAGCCATTTTTCCAGTCTTGATGCTGAGGTTGCCTACTTTCTTACATGATTCTCCTTTTAGAAAATAGCATGTAGAGGATTTCAAAATGCCAGAATTTTCCCCATGCCCATTTGCATACTTTCAGTTATTCATTAGACATTCTCTGAATACCTGCTCCCAGAGAATTTCACATATTAAGGATGCAAAGAAAATATAACATGAGCATCATTTGCCCCACCTTAGAGAGGGACGCAGAAGCAAAGTAACAGGAAAATGCAAAGTTTCCATGCAGAAGTGTAAAGCACTTAGGCCAAAGCAGGATGACCAACACATTCATTCAACAGATACATTTTTGACTGTGCTAGTGATGAAGGTCCACCACTTGCCTGTCAGTTTGTCATATTATGGCAGCTTGCATGTTGCTATGATGCTGGAAGCTATGCCAGCAGTACTTCAAGTACCAGAGGAGTCACATATGATTGAGAAATTTCAGGAGAGCTTCCAGACTAGGACTAGGAAGAAAGACCTGGCAATCTACTTCCAAAAATTAGCCAGTGAAGACCCAATGTATCACAAGAATATTCTCCGATATAGTGCTGGATGATAAAAACCTTAGGTTGGAAGATACTACACAACAGCCTCAATAATGGACTCAAACATAGCTACAACAAATATGAAGATTGCACAGCACCAGGTAACATTTTGTTCTGTTATATCTAAGGTCGCCATGAATCAAAACTGATTCGACAACAACTAGCCAAAACAACAGTGATGAAGGTACAACCATTAATACAGATAAGGCACTTGTGTTTGTGACTTTTACAGTCTATTAGAGAAATATAATAAAGTATATTATCATATAAATCACTATATGATTATAATTGTGATAAATATATTGTGAAGTGAGAGTCCGTAAAAGAGAGACCTAACCTGGTCTGAGTGCTAAGAGAAACATCACTGATAAAATAGTATTTCATCCAAGACATGATGGATGAGTAAGAGCTAATAGGCAAAGAGAAATGGCAGAAGGAATAGCAAGAAGGGAATGAGCTTCGTATACTGGGGTTGTTGAGAGTCTGAACGACTGAGAGAACGTGAAGGAGGCGGAGATTGGCATGAGATGGGACTGTGAAATTAGGTATCGAGGCCATGCCGCTACACCTAAAAAAAAAAAAAAAATTTTTTTTTTTTTTACACCTAAGCCATGTTAAATCTGGTCCATATCCTAAGAACAATAGGAAGTCTTAGAAGGGTTTTAAGTAAGGGAGTTACAAGATCAGAAGAGCATTTAAAAGATCACTCTTGTTAGAAGAATAGGTGGAAGAGAGACAAGGGGAGTGAAGACTGGGTAATATTCTGGAAAGATCTCAAGGGAAAGATGGTGGCTTAGATGAAGGTTGTGGCAGTGAAGATGTAAATAAGTGATTGGATTAAAGAATATTTAGAAGAGGTCTTGCCCAGATTTGAATAGTAATTGGATATACATTTGAAGATGAGTGAGGTGTTCAAGATGACTGAGGCAACAGGCATAAGCAACAGAGAAGTTAGAGGTGCTATTTATCGAGATGGAAAACACTGAAGATGGAATATACTTTCTAGGAGAAGATTATGAAGCCAATTTGGGATATATTAGGTTTTATTTAGCTGTGAAATATCCAGACAAATATGCTAAATTAGTGCTTGAATATTCAGCTAGAAGTGTAGAGTCTGGAAAAGAGATGTAAGTTGGAGATACCAATCTGTAAGTCATAGGCTTTGAAGCATTAATGGAGCTATGGACACGGAATATACGACCTAGAGAGAGAGTCTAGAATGAAAAGACAAGGTAGCCATGAGGAATCCCAGTTTTTAGATGTCTATTTAGTGGAGGAATAAGAACTGGGAGAGGCTCTGAGAGGAGTGACTAAAGATGTGGATGCAGACAGGAGAATATTGTACCAGGCAAGCCAAATGAAACCTGTTTCAAGAATCTGGCGGTCAACATTGTTCAAAAGTCAAGGAAGGTGATGGGCACAAAGATTGCATGGAACCGGTAATTTGGAAATCACTGGAATCTTTTTGGAGAATCATTTTCAAAAAGTGACAGGGGCAGAAGCCAGAATGGAGTGGAACATGAGAAAATGGAACAACACACACAGAAACTCCTTCGAATGTGGGTGGGAAAAGAAGAAAATGTGAGCATTAGCTGGAAAGGAAGGATCCAGATGGCTTAGATGGGACTTTTTTCTACCATTAGTTGAATCAAATGATCTCCAAGAAATCTGCCAATTCCCAAATTCCAATAATGTATCATAATTATCTGGGTTCCTAGTAGTCAAAGAGACCCTTGATAATTCTATTTCTTAATGTATGCATTCTCAACTCATGACACAAAGCCGATCACATTGTAGATGCTACTAAATGTTTGTTGAAAGACTAAAGTTATTATTGGCAGGGTACATGCTAGGGTTCATGAAATACCCACAGGAAATGGAAGGACTGTTTGACTACAGGTCTAATCAGAATAAAGGCCAAGATCTTTCAAAACCTGAACTGTGATATCCTTATTAGCAGAATGACTAAGTCAGCTGCAGAGCTCCTGGTAAGGGAATATACAGTAATTGGCCAGTGAAACCACCAGTGCTGATATATATACCTTGGAAGTGATTAATTTAGAAAGTACAATGGCCCAGCAGCCAGAAGCCCCATAGGGTTTCTTTTAACAGTCAGTATTGGAATCTTTTCTCACACTTACAGAATGACCAAGAGATGGCTGTGAAATTAGTGTCAAGCCTCAAGATCTTCAAGGAAATGATTGAAAGACAGACACAGTAAAGATGAAAGTACCATCCTTCTTGAGTTTCTCAAAAATATATTGGCTTGATCTCTTATCAATAACTGTCTGGTTACTGGTTTTCAAGTCTGTGGCTTAGAAAGGCTTGAGAAATATTTTAGGGCTGATAATCTTCTCATACGGTTAATATTTGGGGATACCCCAAATCCACAGAAGGTCATACAGCATGGTGTGCTTGCTGGTAACCTTGAGAGTAGAAGACCTGGACTCTAAACTAGAATTAATAATAATAGCTAACACGCAGTTTCATCCCTCTGTGTCTCTTTATTTGCTGTTTCCTCTGCCTAGCATGCAATTTCCATAATAATAACAATCATAGTAAAATTTTTAATAGTTAACATTTATTTAGTGCTTAGTGGCATGGGTATACGAAGACAGTATAGCCAAGAAGTCCATCTGGAGGACTTCAGCCAGTGAGAAATTCCTTTCTGCAAATGAGTCTGTAGAACCCTGGAAAGTTGAGACCTCACTTCCTGGACTTCTCCCTGCCTCTATTGTGGGCCTCATCTGAAAAAAAAAAAAAAAAAAAGTCTTAAAGTTTTTCCACTTTAATGCACAGAGCAATTTATTTCTCACCCAAGCTCTCCCCTCTACGAATCTTTAAAAATACAAAGTGGTACAATGGTTTCATTCTAAACGAAGGACCATCTATTTGGATTTTTTCAACTTTTGAAAGCTACGGAATTAGAGGAAGCTTTGAAATTTTGATCTTTTTTTTCACATGACTTAGTGTCTACCATGGCTTCACCTGTGTATATTAGGAAGACTAAAAATTTCTCCTCTCAGTGATATGTGTTATTTACCCTTTCAAGGGCAAAAATGGTTATAGTAATTATTTATTAAAAAGATTACTTATTTTTTTTCTGCTGCGTTTTCCCTCCTGGACAGACAGCTTTTGTGAAGGAAAGTACAAAGTACATGGGTTTTGGAGTTAGATGGATTAGAGTCTGCACCCTGACATGCTCTAATGAGTTATTTGGCCTTATGCAAAGTACTCAACAAGTCAGGTGTCCTGTTTTGTCACCTGCAGAGTAGGAGCAGAAATATCTACCTTGTATCATTGTTGCAAGTGTGGCAGGTAATGAATTTTAAAAAAGAAGCCACTTAATGCAGAGTAAGTACTTGGTAAAGTACATTTATAATTAAGTCCAACAGCTTCAAGAAAAATGATAAATATAGCAATTTCTAGTAAGTGCCAATGAAGTGTCAGACACTGCATCAGGTATGTTTTATACAGTATTCATTCTGTGTAATAATATGAAAAAATATTCTGTCTTTATATCATAGCTGAGAAACCTGAGACTGAGAGTAGTTAAGATGGTTGGCAAAAAAAAATGGCCTGATCAGTCTACCAGTGATTGATCATTACTGAAGGTCTCCTCCTTGGTAAATGATGCCATCTATTCAGTTCCTCAAGCTAGAATGCTAGTACTATACTGTCATTCCTCTATTTCCCTCATATTTCAAAAGTTGTGCATCAGCAAATCCACCTCACAATATATCTGAGTGTATCCACTGCTCTCAACCTCCATATGACAATCCCCATTGTCAAAGACACCGTTGTCTTCATTTCGATTTCTGCAACTGCCTGATTTGTCTCACGTCCTCTCCAACCTATTTTTCTATGTAGGAGCCACAACAACATTTTAAAAAAATGTAAATCTGATCTTGTCACTCTTGTATCCAGAACCCTCCCCACGGTTTCTCAGTATGCATAGAACAAAGTCAAAGCTCTTTCCTTTGGCTTACAAGGCTCTGCATGCTCTGACTGCTTTCTGTCTCACTATTGTGGCTTGTGACTCTCCCTCTGTTATTTACTTTGCTTCAGTGGTTCAGACATTTGGTCCTTTCTTCTAACATTTCCATTTCTTTCCCACTTCATGAGGCTTGAGCACATTTATCATTCATATATATATATGTGTATATATAAATATGTGCTTGTGTGTGTGTGTGTGTGTGTGTGTGTGTGTATCTGTGCATGTTGCTGTTAGGTGCTATTGAGTTGATTCTAACTCATAGCAACCCTATGCACAACAGAACAAAACATTGCCCAGACCTGGGCCATTCTCATAATTGTTGCTATGCTTGTGCCCATTGTTGCAGCCACTGTGTCAATCAATCTTGTTGAGGGTCTTCCTCTTTTTTGCCGGCCCTCTACTTTACCAAGCATGATGTCCTCCTCCAGTGACTGGTCCCTCTGATAACATATCCAAAGTAAGTGGGATAAAGTCTTGCCATCCTTACTTTTAAGGAGTGTTCTGGCTATACTTCTTCTAAGACAGATTTGTTCCTTCTTCTGGTAGCACATGGTATATTCATTATGCCTCACCAATAACTTAATTCAAAGGCATCAGTTCTTCTTCAGTCACCCTTATTCATTGTCCAGATTGGAGATATATATACATAATTGTAGTTATAGTTATATCTACTGCCTATCCATCAGTTTGTCATACTGCGGTATCTTGTGTGTTGCTGTGATGCTGGAAGTTGCAGACCTCTTGCCCTTTTACCTCTAAATATGTCAGTGTATATTTCCTAAGGGCTAGGGCATTCATTAACTGTACTACAGTAAAATTATGAAAACCAGGAAATTTAACATGGATACAACATAATTAATTAATCTTCAGATCTTTCATAATTTTACCAATTATCATAGAAATATTTTTCCTGAACAGGATCTATTTCAGGACCACATATTGCTTAGTTGAGAATCGTTCCTTAGCCTTACTTTGTCTTGTATGAGAAGCTTTTGAAGAACATGGGCCACTTATTTTGTAGGCAGTTTTTCAGCCTGGGCTTGTCTGATATTTCCTGATAAATAAATTCATTTTATGTGTATTGGGCAAGAACACCACTAAAGTGACGTCAGTGCATCTGATCAGGGGTCACATGGTATCTGTTCATCCCATTTTTGATGATACTTTCTCCACAAAATACTTATTAATTAAAAAAAAAAAAAAACTTTACAATGGAGAAACCTAATGAAAATCATCCTAACCAAGTGATCAAAGTCAACATGACCAGTAAGCTGATTTAAAGAAAACAACACACCGACTTCAATGAAGGGTTCAGCTATTCTAGGAACTTATTCTCCACCCTTGAAAATTATGCATCCTGAAAATATGCATGAAAAGTGTATCTTTGGTGTTTGCAGCAATGAATATTTATATGGCCCCTAGTGCAAAAGATCTAGAACAATTTTGAGGATGTCCATCACACCCCAGGTCCTTATCAACAAGTGACTTACCACTAAATACTTCCACAAATCTTATTTAATCCTCCCAAAACCCCATGTACAGATGAGGAAAGGAAAACAACTTGGCCAAGGTCACAAATTTCAAGTAAAATTCTGGAAGGTAAGTGCTCTTTATTTGCACCTGTTTACTCTTAACTAATGAAAATATGGGTATTCAAAATTAGAAAAGCACTCAAGTTGGAATTGTGAGAAAGGTCAGGTATAAATTCTATTTTCACACTAATAGAGAGTACTCTAACTCCCTGATTAAGATAGTAATTCAGAGAGAGGACATGGAGGAAAGCTCTGGGTGTGGGAGGGGTGTGAGGGCTAAGTAGAGAGTGTGGTAGATGGGAAAAGCATTCCATTTTCCCCCACAGGAGGAAAATGATTCTTGTTGCCTCTAAAAGGCAACCCATACTGGTCTGGATACAGGTATTTCTGGGTGGCTGGGCCCCTGCTAAGGAGCCATGGTGATGCAGAGGTTAAGAGCTTAGCTGCTAACCTAAAGGTCAGTGGTTGGAACCTATCAGACCCTCCTCGGGAGAAAGATGTGGCAGTCTGCTCCATTAAAAGTTCCAGACTTGGAAACCATATGGGACAGTTGTACTCTGTCCTACAGAGTCAGAAGCAGCTCGATGGCAACGGTTTTGTTTTTTGGTTTGGGCCTCTGCTGTGAGCTCAAACACCGTTTTCAGAGAAAGCAGGAAGCTGTGTTTCACCGTAGATAGGAACTTAAAAGTAGAAGTTATATATAGCACTCCTGCTATGAAAAAAGCCTCCAAAGAAGCCCAAATTCTCTGTTTCAAGTATCTTTAAGTTCTAGATAGATCTCATTTTATTGGCGGGAATCTCATGAAGCCAGTTTAGATTGGAGATGTCACGGAGTGGAGGTCACGATGATGCCTCCCTGCGATTTCCAGAGAGAAGATATGCAATAGGCCCAGACCAAAGGAAGGAGGCCATAGGGCTGCCTATCTTTTTCACATGAACTGGGCAAGAGGGAGTTTCCTTCTTCAATGTTGGGTCTATGATGCCAACTTACACCCATCTGTGATGCCAGGAATATCCGGAGCTACTGGAAATAACCAATTAACTGAATTTCTGAAATAGTCATTTGAGCTCTCCAGAAGGTGGGTGGGGCTGGAAGATTCCTCCGAAGGGAAAGTGGAGCTGCAAACACTGGGGAGGTATTGGGATCCTTTAAAAGTAGGTTGCCATCAGTAGTGAGAACCTTTCCAAAAGTGCACCTTATCTTCTCCGTCTTTGTCCTTCTGGGAGGCTAGGTGGATAAATCATCCAGATCATTCTCTGTTTTCCAGTAGCTTTCTCATGCTCTGTCCAACAATAGCCAGATAAATCCTTTCTGCTGGGCTACTTTGTCCCAGCTTTCCTCTCAAGGAATGCATTATTTTCCCCTCACTGGACCCAGAGATTTTGTCTCTTCTTCACTGCTGCCACCTACAACTTCTCCATGGGGGCATCTCCTTAATAGAGTCGAGTCCATCCTCTCCAGCTGCCCCCTTTCTGCTAGCCTTGAAGATCAGCACAAAGACCAGGAATGTAAGGCCATAAAGCCACACGTAGAGTAGGCAGAGCAGATAAGAGTTCAGGCTCTGAAGTCAATCTCTCCTGGGTCTGAACACCAGGTCCTGCCAGTTATAAAATTGTGTGATCTTAGCCAAGCTTGGGTCTCACTTTTCTCATCTATAGAACTGCACAATAATAGAACTGATGTCACATATAATGCATGCAAAGTTCTTGGCACAAATTAAAAAAAAAACCAAACCCAGTGCCGTTGAGTCGATTCCGACTCATTGCGACCATAGTAAGGGCTTAATTGTTGTAAGCTGCTGTTGAGTTGGCCCCTGACTCATGATGACGCTATGCACAATTAAATGAAACACTGCCTTGTCCTGCACCATCCTCCACGATCGGCTACAGATCAGGCCATTGTGATCCGTAGGATTTTCGATGGCTGATTTTCAGAAGTAGATCACTAGAACTTTTTTCCTAATTCGCCTGGAAGTGCTGCTGAAGTTTGTTTAGCCTCACAGCAACATGCAAGCCTCCACTGACAGTTAGGTGGTGGCTGTGCATGAGGGCATCGGTCGGGAATCAAACCCAGGTCTCCTGCAGGGAAGGCGGGCGAGCATTCCACCACTGCACCAAGGGTATGATAAATCTTAGTTATCAGCACTAATATCATCAGTGTCGTTGCCATCACTGCCATCATCATCATCATCACCTTTCTTTAATCCTTATGAAGAAATAGATCAGCATAACAAAAATCACAGGCTTGGAAATTGCCAGAAATTTCAGAATTTTTTTGAATTCTCGGAATGGATTTCTTTAGGAGTATTTCCTGACCTCCTTACTTATATGGCACTTCTATTGCCTTACTAAGATGTTTATTTCTGAAGAGAGGATGTAAATTTACATGGAGGAAGAAGAAGGAAAAGTTCTGTGCCCACCCCCTACTCTGACATCTGGCACAGCTGGCCCGGGTGAGGGCCTCAAGGAAGCAAGCACGGGACAGGCCACCCAGAATCTTCTGGCACTTTCTCGGTTCCCCTTTGCCCTGGGTCAAGTGTAGAGTGTCAGCACTTTGACCTCCCTCTGCCTCAGTGTTTACCACATTATGTTCCCAGTATGCGCCAGTGCTGTGGTCCGTGTTCTCAGCTGTCTCCTCACAAGACTAACAGTGTCTCTAGAACACAGAGCATGTTTTACTCTGCTTTGTGCCAAGCACAGTGCCTGGCACCCAGGAGGAAGGAGCTCAGCTGGTGTTCTCCGACTGACTGATTGACTGACTGACTGTTAGAAGAGTTACTCTTTCTCACACCGTTCTCAGTCTCACTTTCTGTTCCTCTTCTGTCCATGTCGAATCACCTTAGAACAGAATCCTAGATGTAAATACTCCTACACACACACACTACATTGGGTGAATGATGGAATGGCCTCAGAGAAGGAATATCCTGTGTCTAGGATCACCTAGCAAATGAGTGAATGCCGCAGCAAGATGAAGACCCAAGTGTCAGGCCCCCTGGTCTATGCTTCCACATAATCTCCATATTCAGGGGTTCCTATGCTCCACAGGGTATTTGTGACTCAGGGGAACCCCAGGCAGGTGACTCACCACAGAGAACTACCCGTTTTCCCCAGGAAGTATCACCTGTGCTTCTTCTCTCATGCCTTCTGCATGAACCCAGCCCCTGGTAGCCAGTGACCATATCTTCCTCCCTGTCATTTCATCTCACCAGTGTCTTCCCCTTCCTCCTCCCCCACCTCCACCTTCAGCAAAATCTACCCATTCTGGGCATCCACCAAATTCTTTTTTTTTTTTTAACATGAGAATGGGTGCTAAAATGATCATGTCTACATGCACTTTTTGAGGGGCCTTATAAAGGATGACATCTCTAACCGAGGGAGTAATTGCAACTTGTGGGGCCAGGAGGGTGGGCATGAGTAGGTGGCATGTCCAGAAATAAAGTGGTCGGAATTAGGAACCACACCTCATCAGCAATGCTTTAAAGAACTGGTATTGTTTGTTTTGGAGAAAAGAAAATATGTGTTGGTTATTTTTTAACTATCTAAAGGATAGTTATATAAAAAATGAATTATATTTTTAATGAAAGGCATTCATTAGTGAAATCTTTAGGGCAGCAGATTTTGGATCAAATGGAAAAAGAACTTTGAAATAATTCACAGAGCAGAATTGGTTGAGTTGGAGGTAGTGAGGTCTGGTAGAAGCATTCACCTGCTGAAGGGTTGGCCACATGGTGGAGATGTTGTAGAAGGCATGCAGGTATCACCATAGGGGGTTGGGCTCCATGACCTTGACAGTCCCTTTGAACTCTGAGATTTTGTAAGCCTACAATTCATACTTACTTGTGTCTAGTCTATGCTGGCTGCGGACTGGTGCAGGGTAGGTTGGGGTTTTCAAGAAACTTCATAAGAAATGATCCAATAGAATCACCAAATGTTACAGCTGAAATGAAACTTATTTGTAAAATAAAAATGTAAACATGGATACACTAAAGTCAAGAGAGGGTAAATGACCTGCCCAAGACCACATAGCAAATTATCACTAAGTCAGAGTTCAAAATTTAGAATGAGAGGTAAGAGGCACACATACTTCTCTGTGGAACATTTTGAGGAAGCAAAACCCTTCTTTAAAAAAGAAAGCTACAATGAATAATCACTTCTCCCACACTTTATTTACTTAGTAAATATGAAGCACAGTTGCCTTTTCTTTATGAACCAAACGATCCATGATTAGCAAAGAGTAAGGAAGCCAGACACAGAGTGTTTAACTATGCGCCCTACCTCTAAATTTCAAAGATAAATGGGGCTGAAACAGTAAATTCACAAGATCTCAGGGAGGTTGCAAGAAGATAATTCTTAACTTGAACTACTGTCCTGGGAGATATTTGACAGCAGATGTGAGCCTTTAAGGGAATGGAGGAAGCCTATTCCAGGTAAAAGTTATCCTCTCTCTTGGCAAAAAGCGAAGGAAGTTGACAAAAAACTTCCCACTTCAGCAATGCTGAGGAAGAGGCACGTTGCAGCAGGCATTTTCCAGAATGAGTGTGGAGTCAAGGAAAGTCCCTGCCTTCTGCGTTTTCATGGATTTGTGAAATAAAAAAAAAAAGAGAGAGAGAGAGAGAATCAAAGCAACGATGGCAGGATAATTGACGGAGACAGCTTTAAAGGCTGGAGCAACAACATAAGGGAATTATACATACAGAGAGATAAGAGCTCTGTGAATAATCACCACAGGAGGAAGGGGGCAGCCTGGCATGGATCCCCTAGGTCTAGTGAGACGCTCTTGTCTGTAGACGCTAACCTCTTGGAGGACAGTCTGTGGTCTGGTCATCTCTGTGCCTCGCACAGTTACTCACCCAGTCACCAAAAGACCAGTTGTCACCAAGTTGATTCTGACTGATGGCAGCCTCATGTGTGTCGGAGTAGAACTGTGCTCCACACCGTTTACAGCAGGTTGATTTTTTGGGAAGTAGATCGCCAGGACTTTCTTCCAAGATACCTCTGGGAGGACTCAAATCTCCAACCTTTCAGTGAGCAACCGAGCACATTAACTACTGCACCATGCCCGGACTCCCAGTCACCCGGTAAAGACACTAAATTAAGTGACAACTTGCATGAACGGAACTCTGCAACACAGAAATGGCCAAGACTGATAGCCTAGGGATTGCAATGAAGGTCAAGTTCAGATCTAGATGAAACCAGACATCTTTCATTACATTTTCCATATTGGAATGAAATTATACATTTCACATCTGCCTATGGGCTCTTCAAAGCCAAGATCTTTTATAACCCATCATTCTGTCCCCTACATACTACAGAAGAGATGGACCATCAATTTTAGTTAAACTGAAGCGAAGCTCCAATTCCTTGGTACTTTCTAGTGATAACGAACTATTAGTTAAACTTGGCCTTCTCCTACAAATATACCTGGGCATTAAGAGTGTTTGTAAATGTGGAGTGTATTAGGCACAGGTATAACTTGGAAATCTGGTTTTATAATCAGTAGACTAATGACTTAACTTCTCCAAGAATCAATTTCCTCAATTACAAAACATATATAATTATACATACCTCTAATGTACAGAACTGTGGTGAGGACAAAAAGGGGTTCCATTTACAAAATGCCTAAAACGATGTTTGCTATATAAAAGTGTTTAAGCAGTGATGCGGGTTGCCATTATCAACAGATGATTTTTGTTTCTTTATTATGAGCTAGGTGAAGAAATCACTTTTGCTCGCTTGAAGAGTTGAGATCTTAGCCAGTTGGACCCTGTGAAGATTCAGGCAGGATTCTGGTGCTCCGGAGGACATGCCTGTTAACCGCCCCTTACCACAGGCCAGCACTTACGTAATGTCTATTCCTGTTTGGACCTGCTCCTCTGTAAAATATCGTGGAGTATAATTATGCTGTTTAATTGAATATAACACCTGTTCACTTGGTGGGTAATTTTCTCCATGTGTGTAATATTTTCTGTCACTCCCTATTTTTTCATCTCAGCTTAATTTAGCCCACAGCTTTATACTGCTCTAACTTCAGTGTGGGTTTTTCCCCAGTCTCTCTGTTCTGCTGAATTGGATTTTCAGGTCTGTTCAAAAGAGAATGAGAATGCAGTAGTCAAGACTCTTTCCATCTCTGTTGCCTATAACATAGACTGTAAAAAAAAATTTTTTTTTTAATTAATCAGAACACAACAAAAGTTAGATGACTACTAAGAAGCTCTGTAAAATCAAAACCCCACTGCCATTGAGTCGATTTCGACTCCTAGTGACACTACAGGAGAGAGTAAAACTGTCCCGTAGGGTTTCTAAGGAGCAATGGGTGGATTCAAACTGCTGATCTTTTAGTTAGCAGCTGAGCTCTTAACCACTGTGCCACCAGTGCTCCAAGATGTAGAGGAGCAGATAACTAGTCAGGAGAAAAACTGCTAAGACTCGTGCACTAAGAGAATTGTAAACCTCGGGTAGCCGATTGCCCCCTGCACCTCCTTCATCTGCAAAACGGGGAGGCTGGGCTCTGAATCTAAAGTCCCTCCCTCCCAGGGGTCCTGAGGACATGACGTAGCTTTCACCTCTGTGTCCTTCTTTTACCCTCTCTTACTGCCTTTACATAATTGGGACTTAAACCATTAATGGAGAAGAACAAAAACACTAAATAATAATAATATAAACATTGGCAGTAAAGCACAATTTGAATTTTGGATGCTTTTTATTCCTTTTTTTTATGCAGATATGTCTTCATTGCAATGAATTTGAAGCCATGTGGAAAATTTATATTTCCTGCATATTCAACAGTCAGTGACAGAAAATTACCCAGGATATTAATGGAAGAGAATTCTTATACTTGTCTAGGAAATTTCATCCTCTTTCTTGGGGTTTGGCAGTGATGAAAAGGTCAAATTCAAATTTAGATTAAAGGTATCTGTACTACAATGAAATACTATTAAAAATAGTACAATTTCTTTAAAATGGAATGTTTAAACAGCAAATGGCCTTACTAAAAAAGAATATAGTCTGGAATATTCTACACATGGTTTCTGCTAAAATTAGTTGTAATTCAGAGAAGGTTAAAGTAACAATTCAATTTGAATGATATACCTATGTCACTTTATGGTTTGCAAAGAACTGTAAATTGATGCTCTGAGAAGAATAACATGAAGACTGGGGGTTTGGAAAAAAGAAAAAAAAAAACATTAAGATGTGCATATTATACACAATAGGCACTTTGGAATAGAGCTAGAATAAAATTCTAAGATCGGAATTTTTGAACTTGGTTGTACGATCAAGTCTTTACTTGTCGCAAAGCTTGAATTTGGGTAAACAAATCTAAAGCAATTGATCTAAGTCCACCCAGATATATTTTGTGCTATTGATTGACAGCTATGATAAGCATAGTGAGAGGAGGAACAGGTGGTACCATGAAGGTGGAAGAAAGACAAATTCCTTCATAAACTCTTGCAGTTGGGAAGGTGATATGATAAGATTTGGGGAAGTGAAAGACTTTTTTTTTGACAAGAATCACTTTTCCACCAAGAATCAGACATAAAACCCCATGTGAGAATGGTGTTTGATGAGTTTGCCTCAAGATTTGGATTTGCCTGAGGAAGGTACTCAGTGAACTTCTCTCTGGGTCAAGCTCAGGATAAGTGAGAAAAAGTCTTTCTGAAATAACTGGCTCCCAGCCCTTGAGGAAGCCATATTTAGGCATGATTAGTCCAGGATACAAATTTGTAGTCAACCAGAAGTGAAGAACACTTAATAACTTTAAATTTCTCTTTGCCTTTACTGAACTCACAGGTAGTATTTTGAAAATAAATGTGCCCTATCAATGTAAAAATCAGCACTAGAATTGTCATTATCATTAACATTTTCTATGTGCCATCTGGATGGAATACCTCACATTTAACTGATAACTTTCCTTCAAAAATCTCAAGAGGTAATTGCTTGGTAAATGGTATACATTTTGCTTGGAAATTTTTCGAAGAAAACAAAAACACAAGGAAAATTCTCAAAAGAATTTCAGGAATAGTGCTTTCTGTAATTTACTGCAGCACTCATTGCTTTTATTGGAACTAATTTTTAAGCCTGTGATTAAGTCTTGGAAAGAAGAAAGGATTGTTAATCTATACTAAAATCATGTTTTTTACTGTATGTAAAACTTTCTCCAAACCTTCATGCCTTCACCAAGTAGTTACTGATGGTTCACCAAAAGGGGGAAAAAAAGAAGAAGAAGAAAGGAACTAACATGTGTTGAATACGTACTGTTTGCAAGGCACTCTACTGAATATTTCACACCTATTATTTCATTAAATCCACCCATGATGAGCAAACTGAGGATACCTGAGTGCTCTTAAGTGATTCACCCACAGTCACACAGCTTGTAAAATATAGAAATGAGGTTTGAACCACTTCTAAAAATGTTTCAGGATTTCCCCTGGACCTGATCCTTTACTCTACCAAGTAATGACCATGAATGCTAAGTATGAGAAGGATAGAGTTTCTGAGAACTCTGTGGTTCCAGGCAAAATAACTGAGTGAAGGTCCTGAGTGGGGGAGAAGCTTGCTTTTAACAAAGCAGGAACTAAAAGGACAACATAGCCAGAGATAGATGGAGCTGAGGATTCAGCTGGGTTCAAACCACACAAACCCTATGGACTATGGTAAGGGTTTTGGTCTTTATACAAAGATAACTAGCAACTATTGAGAGACATTCTCTACGATTATGACATGAACGTATCTATGATTTAAGAAGGTGGCTCTGACTAACAAGTAGAAAATGGGTGGAAAGGGAAAAAGTCATTCATTCAGCTAGATGGTGACAACAGAAATCATGACGGTGCCTTTGACTTCGCTATGGGCTGGAGAGAAATTAAGAAGACAGATTCAAGACACAAAAATTAACATGGCTTAGTGATTGACAGAATGGAGTTAAAGGTAGAAGGCAATGCTAGTCATGGCACCAGATTTCTGTCATAAAAATTTAGGTAGATATGGGAATCTATGTCATTCTTTTGATTAAAATTCTAATTTTTAATTCTAGGACAATTAAGGGAGGTTATCACACTAAAGGATTTTCTAATCCACAATTTTTCAACTAGTCAATCTAGACAAAAGAATTTCTCAAAAATATCAATGACCTTTGTGAATCTTTGCAGATAGCATGTATATTCATTACTTTTAACTCAGTGTCTACCCTGATAATCTTAAGATAACAACAACAAAAAGGCTCTCTCTTATCAAATTAGAGAGACTTCTAGTTGAATGCCATTTTCTATGCTCTGTTTTGAAACTAAGCTATGAACTCCAAAGACAAAGAAAATGGAAGTGAAGACAACTGTAAAAAAGAACTGTCAGTGAATCTGAGTAAGATTGAATGTGGATGGAAGAAATAACAATGCAGAGGAGCTTATACCAAGTGCATATAGAGAGGAAAGGCATTGAGAAGCATGATAACTTATGATGTCATAGAATCCAAGAAGTCCAACGGTTTTCAGTATCATGTGACACGGAATGTTAGAGTAAAGGCTACAGCCCCAAAGAAAAATGTTGAGAGACTGTATTTGCAGAGTCAGACAACGGGTATAACTATGCCCTTACTTCCATGACTAGGCAGTATCTCTACCCCACCCTAGGAGGAGCCTCATTCTGTGTATAAATTAAGCCTCAGGCTCAAGGATACCAACACAACAGATGAAAGAAGGAAGATTAAGTACAATGAAGAAACTGAATGAAGAAACTTTCAGCTCCCTCCCTTTGGTTCCAAGAACATGGGTAGTCAATCATTTACAACCACCACCACCCCCATCTCTATTTCCTCAGCTATGTCTTGTTCAAGCAGGTGATGAGTAAAGTGTCCTCTGGAAAAACTAAACTGTCCCTGAAAATAGATTTGGAACTATTGTTATTTGGGATACCTCAATTAAATAACTTGAGCTGTACCATGGCATCTCATTCAAAAGTTTGCCGGTTGACAGGCCCAACCCATGCACACAGAGCTTTCCATAAGTTATATGGCGCATCATTCTCGAGTATGAATGGACACTCAAGCATTGCCAGTAAGTTAAGAAAAGTTTCCAGTTAGGAAGACAAAGACCAAAACAACTATTAAAAAAAAAAAAAAAAAAAGCAAATTGGATAAAACAGACAAGGTGGATAACAACGAAGTATTTTTAAAAAACTGTAATTAATATTCTCGGATAGCTAAAAGAAGATTGATCATTCAAGGAACAAGAACAGGACGCTCTAAAAAAGGAACTTTCAGATAATAACTTTTTTAAATTAAAAATATAACAACTGAAAAATAATTAACATTAGATTTGAAAATTAAAGTTGATTCAATCTCTCAGAAAGTAACATAAAAAGTCTAAAGAACGGAAAATTGGAAAGAAAAGGTAAAGCTGATTAATCAACCCAAGATATCCAACATCCAAATAATTGGAGTTTCAGAAGAAAAGACCCTAAACAGAGGAGAGGAAACTATAAAAAAGATAGATCAAGAAAGTTTCTCATAACTGAAGAATGTGTGGCTCTGAAATACCAGTGTCAATAAATGAAAAAAGATGCACACCAAAGCACAACATCCTGAAAGTTCAAAACAAAACAGAAAAGAGACAATCCTAAAATTTTTAGGGTTTTATAAAAGGCTCCATATTTAGGGTAAGAATCAAAATGACATTGGACTTGTCAAAAGTAACATCAAAAGCTAGGACACGGGAATGTCCTGAGGCGGAGCCAAGATGGCGGACTAGGCAGACGCTACCTCGGATCCCTCTTACAACAAAGACATGGAAAAACAAGTGAATTGATCACATACATAACAATCTACGAACCCTGAACAACAAACACAGATTTAGAGACGGAGAACGAACTAATACAGGGAAGCAGCGATTGTTTTCAGAGCCTGGAGCCAGCGTACCAGTCAGGTACGGCACAAGCACAGAGAGCTGCTCCACCCCCCTGAACTAACCCCAGGAGGGGGACCAGCCGGTTCCGCGGGCGGCGTGGGACGCAGCCAGTAGAAGAAGTCCCCGGGAGGCAGTGACTGGTCTTGGAACGGGGAGAGCAGCGTCCCAGCCGGGGAACCATCCCGCCGGGATTTGGACTGGACGCAGTGGATTTTCTGGAAAAACTAGTTTCCCAGCGATGGCTCACAGACAACAATCCATATCAAACCACTTAAAGAAGCAGACCATGACAGCTTCTACAACCCCCCAAACAAAAGAATCAAAATCTTTCCCAAATGAAGATACAATCCTGGAATTATCAGATACAGAATATAAAAAACTAATTTACAGAATGCTTCAAGACATCACAAATGAAATAAGGCAAACTGCAGAAAAAGCCAAGGAACACACTGATAAAACTGTTGAAGAACTCAAAAAGATTATTCAAGAACATAGTGGAAAAATTAATAAGTTGCAAGAATCCATAGAGAGACAGCATGTAGAAATCCAAAAGATTAACAATAAAATTACAGAATTAGACAATGCAATAGGAAGGCAGAGGAGCAGACTCGAGCAATTAGAATGCAGAGTGGGACATCTGGAGGACCAGGGAATTAACACCAACATAGCTGGAAAAAAATCAGATAAAAGATTAAAAAAAATGAAGAAACCCTAAGAATCATGTGGGACTCTATCAAGAAGGATAACCTGCGGGTGATTGGAGTCCCAGAACAGGGAGGGAGGACAGAAAACACAGAGAAAATAGTTGAAGAACTCCTGACAGAAAACTTCCCTGACATCATGAAAGACGAAAGGATATCTATCCAAGATGCTCATCGAACCCCATTTAAGATTGATCCAAAAAGAAAAACACCAAGACATATTATCATCAAAGTCGCCAAAACCAAAGATAAACAGAAAATTTTAAAAGCAGCCGGGGAGAAAAGAAAGGTTTCCTTCAAGGGAGAATCAATAAGAATATGTTCTGACTACTCAGCAGAAACCATGCAGGCAAGAAGGGAATGGGACGACATATACAGAACACTGAAGGAGAAAAACTGCCAGCCAAGGATCATATATCCAGCAAAACTCTCTCTGAAATATGAAGGCGAAATTAAGATATTTACAGATAAACACAAGTTTAGAGAATTTGCAAAAACCAAACCAAAGCTACAAGAAATACTAAAGGATATTGTTTGGTCAGAGAACCAATAATATCAGATACCAGCACAACACAAGGTCACAAAACAGAATGTCCTGATATCAACTCAAATAGGGAAATCACCAAAACAAACAAATTAAGATTAATTAAAAAAAAAATATATACATAACAGGGAATCATGGAAGTCAATAGGTAAAAGATCACAATAATCAAAAAGAGGGACTAAATACAGGAGGCATTGAACTGCCATATGGAGAGTGATACAAGGCGATATAGAATAATACAAGTTAGGTTTTTACTTAGAAAAATAGGGGTAAATAATAAGGTAACCACAAAAAGGTATAACAACTCTATAACTCAAGATAAAAGCCAAGAAAAACGTAACGACTCAACTAACATTAAGTCAAACACTATGAAAATGAGGATCTCACAATTTACTAAGAAAAACGCCTCAGCACAAAAAAGTATGTGGAAAAATGAAATTGTCAACAACACACATAAAAAGCCATCAAAATGACAGCACTAAAAACTTACTTATCTATAATTACGCTGAATGTAAATGGACTAAATGCACCAATAAAAAGACAGAGAGTCACAGACTGGATAAAGAAACACGATCCATCTATATGCTGCCTACAAGAGACACACCTTAGACTTAGAGATACAAACAAACTAAAACTCAAAGGATGGAAAAAAAATATATCAAGCAAACAATAAGCAAAAAAGAAGAGGAGTAGCAATATTAATTTCTGACAAAATAGACTTTAGACTTAAATCCACCACAAAGGATAAAGAAGGACACTATATAATGATAAAAGGGACAATTGATCAGGAAGACATAACCATATTAAATATTTATGCACCCAATGACAGGGCTGCAAGATACATAAATCAAATTTAAACAGAATTGAAAAGTGAGATAGATACCTCCACAATTATAGTAGGAGACTTCAACATACCACTTTCGGAGAAGGACAGGACATCCAGTAAGAAGCTCAATAGAGACACGGAAGACCTAATTACAACAATCAACCAACTTGACCTCATTGACTTATACAGAACTCTCCACCCAACTGCTCCAAAATATACTTTTTTTTTCTAGTGCACATGGAACATTCTCTAGAATAGACCACATATTAGGTCATAAAACAAACCTTTGCAGAGTCCAAAACATCGAAATATTACAAAGCATCTTCTCAGACCAGAAGGCAATAAAGCTAGAGATCAATAACAGAAAAACTAGGGAAAAGAAATCAAATACTTGGAAACTGAACAATACCCTCCTGAAAAAAGACTGGGTTATAGAAGACATCAAGGAGGGAATAAGGAAATTCATAGAATGCAACAAGAATGAAAATACTTCCTATCAAAACCTCTGGGACACAGCAAAAGCAGTGCTCAGAGGCCAATTTATATCGATAAATGCGCACATACAAAAAGAAGAAAGAGCCAAAATCAGAGAACTGTCCCTACAACTTGAACAAATAGAAACTGAGCAACAAAAGAACCCATCAGGCACCAGAAGAAAACAAATAGTAAAAATTAGAGCTGAACTAAATGAATTAGAGAACAGAAAAACAATTGAAAGAATTAACAAAGCCAAAAGCTGGTTCTTTGAAAAAATTAACAAAATTGATAAACCACTGGCTAGACTGACTAAAGAAATACAGGAAAGGAAACAAATAACCCGAATAAGAAACGAGAAGGACCACATCACAACAGAACCAAATGAAATTAAAAGAATCATTTCAGATTATTATGAAAAATTGTACTCTAACAAATTTGAAAACCTAGAAGAAATGGATGAATTCCTGGAAAAACACTACCTACCTAAACTAACATATTCAGAAGTAGAACAACTAAATAGACCCATAACAAAAAAAGAGATTGAAACAGTAATCAAAAAACTCCCAACAAAAAAAAGCCCTGGCCCGGACGGCTTCACTGCAGAGTTCTACCAAACTTTCAGAGAAGAGTTAACACCACTACTTCTGAAGGTATTCCAAAGCGTAGAAAATGACGGAATACTACCCAACTCATTCTATGAAGCCACCATCTCCCTGATACCAAAACCAGGTAAAGACATTACAAAAAAAGAAAATTATAGACCTATATCCCTCATGAACATAGATGCAAAAATCCTCAACAAAATTCTAGCCAATAGAATCCAACAACACGTCAAAAAAATAATTCACCATGATCAAGTGGGATTTATACCAGGTATGCAAGGCTGGTTTAATATCAGAAAAACCATTAATGTAATCCATCACATAAATAAAACAAAAGACAAAAACCACATGATCTTATCAATTGATGCAGAAAAGGCATTTGACAAAGTCCAACACCCATTTATGATAAAAACTCTCACCAAAATAGGAATTGAAGGAAAATTCCTCAACATAATAAAGGGCATCTATGCAAAGCCAACAGCCAATATCACTCTAAATGGAGAGAACCTGAAAGCATTTCCCTTGAGAACGGGAACCAGACAAGGATGCCCTTTATCACCACTCTTATTCAACATCCTTCTAGAAGTCCTAGCCAGGGCAATTAGGCTAGACAAAGAAATAAAAGGTATCCGGATTGGCAAGGAAGAAGTAATCACTATTTGCAGATGACATGATTATATACACAGAAAACCCTAAGGAATCCTCCAGAAAACTACTGAAACTAATAGAAGAGTTTGGCAGAGTCTCAGGTTATAAAATAAACATACAAAAATCACTTGGATTCCTCTACATCAACAAAAAGAACACCAAAGAGGAAATAACCAAATCAATACCATTCACAGTAGCCCCCAAGAAGATAAGATACTTAGGAATAAATCTTACCAAGGATGTAAAAGACCTATACAAAGAAAACTACAAAGCTCTACTACAAGAAATTCAAAAGGACATACTTAAGTGGAAAACATACCTTGCTCATGGATAGGAAGACTTAACATAGTAAAAATGTCTATTCTACCAAAAGCCATCTATACATTTAACGCACTTCCGATCCAAATTCCAATGTCATATTTTAAGGGGATAGAGAAACAAATCACCAATTTCATATGGAAGGGAAAGAAGCCCCGGATAAGCAAAGCACTACTGAAAAAGAAGAAGAAAGTGGGAGGCCTCACTTTACCTGATTTCAGAACCTATTATACAGCTACAGTAGTCAAAACAGCCTGGTACTGGTACAACAGGCACATAGACCAATGGAACAGAATTGAGAACCCAGACATAGATCCATCCACGTATGAGCAGCTGATATTTGACAAAGGACCAGTGTCAATTAATTGGGGAAAAGAAAGCCTTTTTAACAAATGGTGCTGGCATAACTGGATATTCATTTGCAAAAAAATGAAACAGGACCCATACCTCACACCAAGCACAAAAACTAACTCCAAGTGGATCAAAGACCTAAACATAAAGACTAAAATGATAAAGATCATGGAAGAAAAAATTGGGACAACCCTAGGAGCCCTAATACAAGGCATAAACAGAATACAAAACATTACCAAAAATGATGAAGAGAAACCCGATAACTGGGAGCTCCTAAAAATCAAACACCTATGCTCATCTAAAGACTTCACCAAAAGAGTAAAAAGATCACCTACAGACTGGTAAAGAATTTTCAGCTATGACATCTCCGACCAGCGCCTGATCTCTAAAATCTACATGATTCTGTCAAAACTCAACCACAAAAAGACAAACAACCCAATCAAAAAGTGGGCAAAGGATATGAACACACATTTCACTAAAGAAGATATTCAGGCAGCCAACAGATACATGAGAAAATGCTCACGATCATTAGCCATTAGAGAAATGCAAATTAAAACTACGATGAGATTCCATCTCACACCAGCAAGGCTGGCATTAATCCAAAAAACACAAAATAATAAACGTTGGAGAGGCTGCGGAGAGATTGGAACTCTTATACACTGCTGGTGGGAATGTAAAATGGTACAACCACTTTGGAAATCTATCTGGCGTTATCTTAAACAGTTAGAAATAGAACTACCATACAACCCAGAAATCCCACTCCTCGGAATATACCCTAGAGATACAAGAGCCTTCATACAAACAGATATATCCACACCCATGTTTATTGCAGCTCTGTTTACAATAGCAAAAAGTTGGAAGCAACCAAGATGTCCATCAACGGATGAATGGGTAAATAAATTGTGGTATATTCACACAATGGAATACTACGCATCAATAAAGAACAGTGACGAATCTCTGAAACATTTCATAACATGGAGGAATCTGGAAGGCATTATGCTGAGCGAAATTAGTCAGAGGCAAAAGGACAAATATTGTATAAGACCACTATTATAAGATCTTGAGAAATAGTAAACCTGAGAAGAACACATACTTTTGTGGTTACGAGGGGGGGAGGGGGGGAGGGTGGGAGAGGGTTTTTTATTGATTAATCAGTAGATAAGAAATGCTTTAGGTGAAGGGAAAGACAACACTGAATACAAGGAAGTTCAGCTCAATTGGACTGGACCAAAAGCAAAGAAGTTTCCGGGATAAAATGAATGCTTCAAAGGTCAGCGGAGCAGGCGCGGGGGTCTGGGGAACATGGTTTGCGGGGACTTCTAAGTCAATTGGCAAAATAATTCTATTATGAAAACATTCTGCATCCCACTTTGAAATGTGGCGTCTGGGGTCTTAAATGCTAACAAGCGGCCAACTAAGATGCATCAGTTGGTCTCAACCCACCTGGAGCAAAGGAAAATGAAGAACACCAAGGCCACACGACAACTAAGAGCCCAAGAGACAGAAAGGGCCACATGAACCAGAGATCTACATCATCCTGAGACCAGAAGAACTAGTTGGTGCCCGGCCACAATCGATGACTGCCCTGACAGGCAACACAGCAGAGGACCCCTGAGGGAGCAGGAGATCAGTGGGATGCAGACCCCAAATTCTCATAAAAAGACTAAACTTAATGGTCTGACTGAGACTAGAGGAATCCCGGCGGCCATGGTCCCCAGACCTGCAGTTGACACAGGACAGGAACCATCCCCGAAGACAACTCATCAGACATGAAAGGGACTGGTCAGCGGGTGGGAGAGAGACGCTGATGAAGAGTGAGCTAATTGTATCAGGTGGACACTTGAGATTGTGTTGGCAACTCTTGTCTGGAGGGGGGATGGGAGGATAGAGAGAGAGAGAAGCCGGCAAAATTGTCAGGAAAGGAGAGACTGAAAGGGCTGACTCAAGAAGGGGAGAGCACCTGGGAGTAGGGAGTGAGATGTATGTAAACTTATATGTGACAGACTGATTGGATTTGTAAACGTTCACTTGAAGCTTAATAAAAGTTAATTAAAAAAAAAAAAAGCTAGGACACAATATATAAATGCCTTCAAAATTCTATAGAAAATAATTTTCGACCATAATTATTTACTCGCTGAAGCTATAAATCAAAAGTGATCACTTAATAAAAATACAAAGTTACAAAGCTATGCAAAGTCACATGCAAGCTCACAGAATTATCCAAAAGTAGGGACGTAGCTCAGGGTAGAGAGAAGGAGAAAACGGGGGCTGGAAGCTGTGCAATTGGCCCAGAAAACAACCATTCCAGAATGGGAAAGTAGAAGGAAGGTCTTCTGGAGGAATATGTCTCTAAAGAAAATAGAAATGATAGAATATCTGATTTGTTTAAGCATGAGGGAAAGAGTATGTAGAAAGATTTTACATCTCTTTGTAAAAATCTTGGGAAGAAATATTTATAGAAACATTAAAAAACAAACAAACCAAAATATAGGTAGAAAGGAAAAAACAGAAGTAGACACTGTGCATTATCTTGGATTAATAATGAATAATACTTAATACACATTTACACATACATACATAATACACATTTAGAAAGATCTGAACACTAAATATTAATTTAACAAAAATTTATTACATTATGATATTGGTATCACAGGAACAGATGAGGGAGTTGGGTAAGAGTTATAATTTCTCACCACTGAAATTAAAAAATCAATAGAAAATATCTAAAATTGTTAAATCAAAAATGGTTTTGCAAAGAAAATATTTAGAATGTGTTAAAATACTGGAAGGAATGAAAATATAAGCATCTTTGAGTGGAGGAACTCAGAATCAAAAGAAGGATGAGACACAACTATTGTTTTTAATTATATCATGGTCTGATTTTATTTATAATGGAACATGTTACAGATAAATACAAACATAAAAAGTAATTAATGAAAAAATGTTAGGGGAAATAGTTGGAAACCCCTTTCATGACTAGAATGAATTTAGCTTTCACCAACTATGCCTAGATTTTAAACAATAAAACCTTTCCCATACGTATTTGCAGTTTTAAAATGACCTTTGCGTTTTCTCTTGCACTTACCTCATCAAATCCAGGATGAGGTGACATGATAGATAAACAACCACAAGGAGATATCTTTCTGAAACAATCCCTAGTTGAGCTGTTTCCACATGAAGCGGTGTCAAAGTGATTTAGTCTCAAATGGGCCATGATCCAGACTTCCCTTGAGCCGTCTTTTGGTCATAAGCAAAGGAAGAGCAAAGCAGCCATGATCCCAAAATGCTACATTTGACACTGGATGGGATGATAGTCATAGCATCATAAATGAGAGGTTAAGAGTATGTGCGAAGGAAGAATACATTTATTAATTGAGCAAATATTTACTGAATGACTTGTTTCTAATAAAATGGGAGTTTGAATTAGATGACGATAATTGTAATGATTATAATGGTCAGTGAATTCTCTCATCAGTGAATTCTTTCAGAAACCACTTCATCCAACACACAGACAAGCCCACTTATTAAGAAAATAATAATAACACCAATATTAGCAATAGTAATGCTAGAAATAAAGATGATAGCCAAATTGATTGAAGTAGCCCTTACAGACTGAAGTCTACTAAGAATTAATAATTCCAGATTTAACTAATTTTTATTGAGCATCACTATGTACCAAGCACTGTACTTGGTACTTTGCAAATATTATCCCATTAAATCCCAATTTACTGAGGAGAAATCCAACATGAGAGAAATTAGGTAACTTGCTCACAATCACATAACTAAAAGAATTACAGAGCCAGGGTTTAAACCCAACTCACTCTAACTTCAAAACCTATTCTCTTTCTGGGTCAGAGAATTGTTTTGCTGAAGGCTTGTGCAGAATTGTTTGGGAGCAGGGTGGGGCATGGGATTTTCGTGACTGCACTAAAAGAAGGGAGTTCAGACCAAGAGAGGTTTGTAATAACAAAATTGTTTTTGTTGTGGCTCCCCAAGAAACTTTTAGTTTTGCATGCATTAAGAGAAATAAGAAGAAAAAACTAGAATACCACCATGGTTTCTGCCTGGATGTTTGGTTAACTTGTTAGGAAATTAGTATGAAAATAAAGTCAGAGATGAACACAAAGAGCAAATTTAAAATGCAAAATAAAGAATAGTTAGAGTGGGGAAAACAGAAGATAAGGGGAAAGGGAAAGGTGGAAAGGAAAGGACAAGGTACAGGAAAAACAGAAGAGAAGAGAAGAGATGAGACAGGAGGAGAGGAGGGAAGGGGAGGGGAGGGAAGGGAAGGGAAGGGAAGGGAAGGGAAGGCAAGGGGGGGCAAAGGAAGAGGAGGAAAGGCAAGGCAAGAGAGGGCAAAGGAAGGGAAGGGAAGGCAAAGGAAGGGAAGGCAAGGCAAGGCAAGCGAGGACAAAGGAAGGGAAGGGAAGGCAAAGGAAGGCAAGGGAAGGGAAGGGAAAACAAAGGAAGGGAAGGAAAGGCAAGGCAAGGGAGGGCAAAGGAAGGAAAGGGAAGGCAAGAGAAGGAAGGGGAAGGGACAGGAAGTGAGCCAGTAATAAAAAAGAAAAATTGATATCCTCTTTTGTAATATAAATACATTATATGAAACTTTCTGGGAAGATGAAGTAGATGTACTTTCCCCCCATTTCTCCCACTAAGTGTAACTAAAAATCCTGGACAGTACATATAAAACAAATATAAGACTCTGAAAGGTAGAGAGACTGGCTAGGCAACTTGGGACCCAAGAAACGCCATGGTAGTGAGTTACCTGGGTTTTCATTTTGATTCACATATCCCAGACTTAAAGCTGAAGAAGCCAGCAAACCAGAAATGCCAATGGACACAGACCAAAAAATTCCCAACAAAAAAACCATGTTCTCTCTAGCCAGAACACCAGGAAAGGGGCAGCATAGTAAGACAAGACTTTTATGCAATAAGTACACTTCTCAGCCAAACATCACAAAACAAAAAAACTGTGGTCTTACCCCCACCCATGACAACAAAGGCTGAGCGGGGAGCGTAACACCTCCCCAAAAGGCTGTAACAATGCACAAAAATCTCCCCCTCTCCCCACCTGGGTAGTATCATGAGAGACCTAACGGAGAGTCAGAACTTTTACTACTACCTAGCATATCTTCAAATATGCCAGCTTATAGGAACACGTTGGTAAAGCCTAAAGTGTCACACAAATGCAAAATATCTGATAAGATGCAATGTAATCACTAACAGGTATTGAGCACCAGTTCTCTACTAGGTATTCTGTGAGACATACGTGGATGAAGGACATGGTCATTGCCTTCTAGAACAATGTAAGCAGTCCGAGTAGCATGATACTGTCATAAAGAAGGAGGCACAAGGTGCTATGAAACCATAGATAGCCACCACCTAGCTTAGACTTGGAAAGGACATGCAGGGCTGCCTAGAGGTAGTGACAACCAAGCTCGGATTTTAAAGGAAAAAAAAAAAGAGTTAATCAAATAAAAAGCATGGGCAAAGGAGGATTCCAGAAGTGACCATTAGAGGCAAAAGTACCAGGCACAGCAAATGCAGTTGAACATCTTAAAATACTTGGTGAGCTAAAGACCTTAGTTCTAAACCAGCTCTAACACTTGTACTGTTACATATTTGGGGAACCTAATTAACCTCTCTCCACCTCAGTTCTCCCATCTCTGATGGGAGTGACCATATCTTTCGTAAGAGGCTGTTGAGTGCATTACATAAAACAAATGAGATAAAATATGTATTCTACCTAGAACAGCGTATGACCAAAGATGCAGTCCATACTAGCTCTCATTAAACTAAAAACCAAACCCATTGCCGTCAAGTCGATTCCGACTCATAGCAACCCTATAGGACAGAGTAGAACAGCCCCATAGGGTTTCCAAGGAGCGCCTGGTGGATTCCAACTGCCGACCTTTTGGTTAGCAGCCAAACTCTTAACCATTACGCCACCCGGGTTTCCAGCTGTCATTAGTATAACGTATTTTGAGATATCAATATCAATACTTTGAAAGCACTCTTACTAACAATTCTCATCTCTCCTAGTGCCTTCTTTGCTACAGAAGTACCAAGATCACATGAGATACAAGCAAATATAGCCAGTTAGTCCCTCCAAAAGACCCTCTATGAGATGGCTTGACACAGTGGCTGCAGCAATGGGCTCAAGCATAACAATTGTAAAGATGGCATAGGATGAGGCAGTGTTTTGTTCTGTTGTACATAGGGTCGCTATGAGTCCGAATCAATTTCATAGTACCTAACAACAAGTCCATCTGAGGAAAATTTAAGGAGCCCTAGTACCGAAGTGGTCAAGCACTTGGCTGCTAACTGAAAGATTGGCCAGTTTGAACCCACCAACCACTTCATGGGAGAAAGGTGTGGGAATCTGCTTCTGTAAAGATTTACAGCCTTGGAAACTCCATGGAGGAATTCTACTCTGTCCTACAGGGTTGCAATGAGTCAGAATCAACTGGACAGCAGTGGGTTTAGTTTTGGTTTTTTGAGGAAAATTTACTGAAATTTTCCTCAGAGATACTAAACCGATTGACGTCAAGTCAATTCTGATTCATTGTGACCCCACGTGTTACAAAGTAGACTGCGCACCAGAGAGTTTTCACGACTGTGACTTTTTGGAAGTAGATTGCCAGGCCTTTCTTCCAAGGTGCTTCTGGGTGTGTTCAAACTGCCAACCTTTCATTTAGTGGCCAAGTGCTTAACTGTTTGCCTTACCCAGGGATGTCTCAAAAATACTACTACCCATTATGAATGTTATTTAAAGTCCTTTTGGTTTTCAGGAAGAAAAACATTGTTGCTCCTCATTCTGTGAATGTGAAGGCCTCCAGAAGTTCTTTCTGGTGAGAACCCAACATGTAAATAAGAAAGATACCGTTATGGTGGGTTGCCAAAAGAGGCTGGGAAGAGGTAAGATTCAAAGGTTTTTGTTCTGTAGACCCTCAAAGTGGAGCTGATTTTCTGCAACATGGTCTAGGTTTCTATTGTAAATATTTTTCCGAAAGGATCAGAGATTAAACATAGAAGGTGGGCTATCAATGACTTTGGAGGACATTGCCACCTCTATGTGGGTCATTCAGTAAATGATCCTTACACAGGCAGAGTGCTTTTAATTAAGACGAAACACTCATCCTATACTCTGGTCAGGACGTTTTGTTCTCACTGCACTGCTGCTTTGCTCTTTCATCGATGGCTGTTTCCTCTTTGGCTCAGTTCCAGCTCCAGAAGAACCATTGATCACCAGTGAGAGGAGGCCTTTGATAGGTGGCCAAGGCCAAATAGAGGCTTGCCACGGATGGTTTGGCTTTAAGTACATTTTATGAATGAAGAGAGGAAAAAAGAAAAGCTCCACCTGATCTGCCTTTTGGTCTGTAAGTGGGGATTTCAGCAAGAGCAATTAAAAATTTTAGGGCTGTTTAATGCTCCCTTGTCTTTGTTATTGTTGTTGTATGCTGTTGAGTCAATTCTGACTCATAAAGACCCTAAAGAACAGGGTAGAACTGCTCCATAGGGTTTTCTAGGCTGTAATCTTTACAGAAATAGATCGCCAGGTCTTTCTCTCTTGGAGCTGCCGGATGGGTTTGAACCCACAAGCTTTCAGTTAGCAGCCAAGTGCTTAACATTGTGCCACCAAGGCTCCTTCCCTGACTTTACACAAGCTTTTTGCTCTGATTGAACTATCTTTCTTGCCCTCTACTCAGGTGTGATGTCATCTAAGATTGCCCTTGCCAAAGAACGCTAATAACTTCTTCAACCCACTCTATACTCCTTCCTTACCTCAGTCATCCTTGCCTCTTGAGTTGGGCCTATGTACCCCTGTAGGTATGTGAAGGTCCCAGAAATCCACATGTAATGCCTGATACTTTTTTGTTTACCAAATAGAAAAAAAATAGAGATTTTAAAAAATCTGAGCGTTAGAACAAACAGATATGTTATGGTGTAGAATATTTTTTTTGTTTTTTTAGAATATCAGACAAGACTCCTTAAAAAATATTTACTCTCGTGACTGCTATGGATCACGGTTTCCAAGTCCTCAGTGTAGACAATCTTTCCCTTCATTTTTGGTGGAAAACTTTGAGAAGCACTGGTGGAAATGTCTGGGTTTGCACTCTTTCCCCTATATTTTATTCATGTGTGTACATGTCTGTATTACTGAGAGTGCCTGGGAACACATTTAGTACAGGCTCCCACTGCTATTCATCATTGTGTTTTTAGTATTTTGTATACTGAAGAGAAACCAGTGTCTCTCAAATTAATCCAAAATGGAGCAGATAAGATTTCATCATGCCTAGTAAACCTTAATGTCATTAGATAACTTAGTTAATAAACCTGTTCTGTGAAGTGCTGGATAAGAATAAGAACAGACAAAGCTGATTTATACAACAGCCTGTCACACAGGGATCTCCATTAATCAATATTTCATTGACACTGATCTTCATAATGTAGACCTCAGAATAATTTCTGAGGCATTAAATAGAGGTCACCTTTCATTAAATCTTATTCTTAAACTCTCACAGCTGGCTGTGGACTTAGAAATCATCTGGTCCAAGGAAGGCAAATGTGCATATGCATACTGCCACTCTCACTTTCTAAGACCCTGGCAGACATCATTAATCAATCACGAGACTCCTCACTGGGCCTGACTACCAATGGGAAACACGTCTTAAGATGTTACTCCAGGCAGGCACTACCAATCAATACGATCTGGCGAAGAACACGAAATCTGTCTGTGATCCAACCTAACACTAAATCCAAAAAATGAATGTCTTTAGTAATATTCTGGACAAGTGGACATCAAGCTTCTGATCGAGCACCTCTATCATGAGGTATTCCCTAAGTAACGCATTTACCGTGTTCTGATTATTTACTCACTAAGGAAAATGTGTGTCTTTGGTAAGAATCATAGGCATCACTCAAGTTCTAGACTAATTTAATTCTTAAATGGAAATAAAGAGGACTTATCAACCCCGTTTTATAAATGAGAAAAATTAAACTTTAAAACAGGCATAGAGCAAGCAGTCCATAGTTCTGCTTGCTTTCTGTTTTAAAGATAAACTCGAGCCAATATTTAAAAATCAATAGTTTTTTTTTTTTTTTTTTAAATTCAGTTTTACCACCTTTCTTTTAAAAGTAAGAATCAATCTGCTTTCCCTCAAGGCAACAATTGGCCCATACAGCACAGCTTCTGGGCCCTCTAAACATTCTTGTTCTTCCCAGCTTTCCTCATTCCCTGCTGTGAACACAATTCACCACTTTGCATTTTTACTTCTGGCTGCTCCACTCATGTTACCTGTGGGTCCTCTGTAGGCATTTGAGTTGAGCATTGACTTCCTCAACCTCCCCAAACATAATATGCCATTGAGTGACTTTTTGCCATTATATTTGCTGTTCCCTCTGACTTAAATGCCTGGAGAAGGGAGAACATTAGAACTTGGACCTCATTTCTGCAGCCACTTGAACCCTGGGGCGTTCGTCCATTATTTGCTTGGGCAAGAGGCTGAAAATCCAGGCTCACTCCTGCGAAGGGCACAGGTAGAATCCAGAAAAACAAGCGGAACCTTCAACAAAGATTTGGGGAGTCCTTTTAAATTAGATGGAATCCTTGGGTGATGTAAATGGTTAACAAGGTTAGCTGCTAGCTGAAAAGTTGAAGGTTCGAGTCCACATAGAGGCATCTTGGTAGAAAGCCCTAGCAGTCTACTTCCAAAAAAACCAGCCATTGAAACCGTATGGAGCACGGTTCTACTCTGACACACATGGGGTCACCATGAGTTGGAACTGACTTTTTTTTTTTTTAAGTTAGAGAGGAGTTTTCCATTTTGACTTGATTCTCTATTCCATAGCATATGATCTTCCAGGTTTAAAAACTCAGCATCCAGTATGGAGACTGCCTGTTCTGCATGCATGAGTTAAGTCACACTGGATCTCAAAAAAGTCTGATTGCGCTTATAGTGGTGTTTTCATAATTACTTCTTTGTCATCCCTTTGCCGTTTTAATCCTGTGTCTCTCCCATTACCTGGCACGTGGGCAGAGCTCAATAAACGCTTGCCTAGTTATTCAACTGCATCATTGTTCTTTACCTAGTCTCTCCTTTCATGGTCTCTAGCAAATATTATGTCATAATCCACCCCTAAGCCATCAAGAAAAAAAAAAGCCATCAAGAGGTAGACAGAAAATGCTGTTATCCCCATTTCGCTGATGGATAATATGAGACACAACAAAGACCAAGTGGCTTACCTGGAGTTTATACGAAGTTGAGGACAAAGAAGACACAAAGAGAGTTTTCAAATCAGTGTTTATTAGGAAACATGCATCCTCTACAAGGGGTGAAGTGGAATAGAGTGGGAGTGGGTTTTGAACTCAATCGCAGACTCTTTCTTAACTAACTGCTGTCACTTGTGTCCAGTACTTTCCTTACGTTTGTAGGGTACCAAGTCTTGGTTGAGGAGCCATGGTGGCACAGTGGTTAAAGCACTCAGCCAATAACCAAATGGTTGGTTGTCAGTCTTGGAAGGAGATTTGTCGTGGAAGAAGTACAGCCAGAATGCTCATTAGAAGTGAAAATGGTGAGACTTTGTCTCACGTACTTGGACATGTCCCTAGAGAAGGGCACCATGCTTGGTAAAATAGAGGATAATTGAAAAAAGGAAGACCCTCAACGAGATGGATTGACACAGTGGCTGTAACAATGGGGTCAAACATAGCAACAATTGCGAGGATGGTACAGAACCGGGCAATGTTTTGTTCTGTTGTACAAAGGGTTGCTAGGAATTGGAACCAATTCGATGGCATCTAAGAACAACCAAGTTTTGGTGCTTTTCAGGTACATTGTGTTCTTTGGTACAGAAGAATGACTGACTACAATTTAGTTGTGTTCTAATAGTTCTGTGCATATGCAAAAAGAGTTATTTCACTTCTATGCCCAATTGTCTTTCTCTCTACAACACAGACTAGTCTATGGTGGGGTAGGAATGTGGGGGAGATGCTGGGTAAACCGTTGTGGAACATACCATATTGTTTTCCTTGTTTCCAAAGGTGAAAACTCTGTTATGGCCTTAAAATTCTTTTTTTTTTTTTTTCTCACCTAGAAAGATACTTCTGTATTTTTTTAAATTGTACTCTAAATGAAGGTTTACAGAACAAAATCAAACAGTTAATACACACATTGTTCTATGACATTGGTTAACAACCCCATGACATGTCAACATGCTCCCTTCTCAGCCCTGGGTTCCCTATTACCAGCTTTCCTGTTCCCTCTTGCCTTCCAGCCCGTGCCCCAGGGCTGGTGTGCCTATTTAGTCTTGTTTTGTTCCACGGACCTGTTCAATCTTTGCTGAAGGGTGAACCTCAGGAGTGACCTGGTTACTGAGCTGAAAGGGTGTCCGGGGGCCATACTCTCAGGGTTTCTCCAGTCTCTGTCAGGCCAGAAAGTCTGTTCTTTCTTTTTGAGTTAGACTTTTGTTCTACTTTTTTCTGCAGCTCTGTCTGGGACCCTCTATTGTGATCCCTGTCAGAGCAGTCAGTGGTGGTAGCTGGGCACCATCTAGTTTTACTGGATTCAGTCTGGTGGAGGCCATGGTAGGTCTGGCCCATTAGCCTTTTGGACTAATATTTCCCTTTTATCTCTAATTTTCTTCATTCTTCCTTGCTCCTGAAGGGGTGAGACCAGTGGAGTATCCTAGATGGCCGCTCACAGGCAACCTTAAAATTCTTCCCCTAGCTTCCTTCCTAAGGAAAATGATCTCCCAGGAGAAGGCTCAACCCTTCTTATAAGATGTCCTTCCTATAAAATGGGAAACTTCTGCTCCATCAATGAGCCAGATATGATCAGATTTAAAATATCAAGTGTAGACAGAGAATAGGTTGAAGCTAGAATCCCTGGCCACAAAGAAATGTACAGTTGGGCAAATAAATAAAAGTGGTCAGATATATTTGGGGGAAAAAGGGAGATAGGAGAGATGGCATTGAAGAAGTGATACTTTTGTTGAGTTTGAAGGATTTGTGAAAGCTCACCAAGACACAAGAAATGAAAGCTACTCTAGCCAGAGGAAGACAATCAGGCAATTACTACTATCACATCAGGAAGTGATTCAGTGCTGTCATGGCAAAAGGTACAAGCGGAGATGAGGCAGAAAGTGGGGCAGGAGAAGGGCATTTAGTACTCATGAAAGAAAAAAAAAAAGAAACAAGGAAGGAAGGGAAGGAGGGAGGAGGAATAAAAGAGGGAAGGAGGAGAGAAAGGGAGGGAGGAAGATTGTAGGGGGCATTATTATAAGGCCCATCTATGAGTCTGGCCTTTGCACATTTCTCTAGATTCAGATTTAGATTCTGATGTAAACCAGCACGTATTGGGATAAGTGGGCATCTTTTCAAGAGAGCTACTTTGGAGAGGATGTAGCTTTCTCCTTGAGACTGACAACTTCTGATATGTTTGCTTACAAATTAGCCCTGCTTCTTTGTGGTTAAAACGTCGACAGTTTGAATGGGATAGTTACTGCTTTATGTTGGAGATGAATCTCCCGCTCCCAAAGCCCTTGCAAAGGGCCTGGGCAAGAAGAGACAGTGAAGCAGTATTTACTAAAGCCTAGTTCTGACTCTGGTTAGACCTGTGCTCTTGGCAAGAAGGTACAATTTGTTGTTTAAGTTTCCTCATTTACTAAAGAATATTTAAAAAGAGATAGTGTTGAATATGGAGTCTTGGGTGATACAAACAGTTAATGTGCTTGGTTGCTAACTGAAAGGTTGGAGGCTTGAGTCCACCCAAAGGCACCTTGGAAGAAAGACTTGGCAACCTACTCCTGAAAAAGCAGCCATTGAACCCCCTATGGGGCACAGTTCTACTCTGCATATGTGGGTTCCCCATGGGTTGGGGTCGACTTGACAGCAACTGGTTTAGTGTTGAATATATAAATAAGGAGCATGCATTGGAGTATTAGAAAGATCTCAATTTTAATCTCCACTTTGCCACTTTCTGCCTGCACAATCTTTATCACGTTAGGTAACTTCCCTGGCTCTTAAGTTTCTCGTTTATAAAATGAGGATAATCATACATTTACATAGCACTGTTATCAAGATTAAATAATATCACATGTGTAATGCTCTTACCTTGTTATCAGATCTCAAAAGACACTTTTGTTTTTGTCTTCACTATGCCACGTATGAAGGAAAAACAACCCCCGCCCCCATTAAACTCAGTTATGGTGCAGATACGAAGCAACTGGGCAGATTTGGAGACTTTCCCAGGATCGTCGGGGGAGAAGAGGGAAACCCCCTCCAGTTGCATATCTGAATACAAAATCTCAATTCAAAGAAGTTTGACAGGGCTTCTGACTCACACAGTATTTCCATTGTTTCCCCTGCACCCACCTTAAATTACTCCATCCATCCTATCCCCCCCCAAGTTTGAACCCTCTGCGAGTCCACGCTTGGGTCTTTGGAGGGAAAGAGGGCAGGATCTTCTGTTGAATAACAAAAAAATCTCTGCTCCAAATTCACAGTCAGATTGACCCGGGTCGATTCAGAAAGGCTGCTCCCAGGTTGAAGGCTGGCTAGCATCAGGGGTGAGAGTTCACTGATTTAACATGGGCCCTGATTAGAATTGGTGCAGGCCAAAAATTACAAATACGGCCATGCCTCTTTGAACAATTTAGCCATGCCCAGAGGATAGATACAGAGTTGGAAGGTTGACCTTCACTTTGGTTTAATACTGAACTGGTAAACAAGCAGTGAAAAGGGTATACAGGAAACTGAGGACACCAGTGGATAAGCACAGAGTTCCCAAAGCCACCTTTGTCCCTTGGAGATGTGCCTTGAGTTTATAATTGAACAGTTCATGCTAAGGGAGGATCTTTTAGTCAGTATACCTCAGAACTCTCCACTCCCTGCCTTAACACTCAAGGATTCATGCTATTGGCATAATAAGGAAATTTGACCTGCTCTGTGACCAGACGAGTTGTGGAATGCCATCAAGGACATCATCCATGAAGAAAGCAAGAGGTCACTGAAAAGACAGGAAAGAAAAAGAAGACCAAGATGGATGTCAGAGGAGACTGAAACTTGCTCTTGAGCATCGAGCAGCTAAAGCAAAAGGAAGAATTGATGAAGAAAAAGAACTGAACAGAAGATTTCAAAGGGCCTCTTGAGAAGACAAAATAAAGTATTATAATGACATGTGCAAAGAGCTGGAGATGGAAAACCAAAAGGGAAGAACACACTCGGGTTTCTCAAGCAGAAAGAACTGAAGAAAAAATTCAAGCCTCGAGGTGCAATAGTGAAGGATTCCACGGGGAAAATATTAAATGACTCAGGAAGCATCAAAAGAAGATGGCAGGAATACACAGAGTCATTATACCAAAAAGAATTAGTCAATATCCAACCATTTCAAGAGGTCGTATGTGATCAGGAACTGATGGCACTGAAGGAAGAAGTCCAAGCTGCTCTGAAGGCATTGGTGAAAAACAAGGCTCCAGGAATTGATGGAATATCAATTGAGATGTTTCAACAAACAGATGCAGCCCTGGAGGTGCTCACTCATCTATGCCAAGAAATACAGAAGACAGCTTCCCGGCCAACTGATTGGAAGAGACCCATATTTATGCCTATTCCCAAGAAAGGTAATCCAACCGAATGTGGAAATTATAGAACAATATCATTAATATCACATGCAAGCAAAATTCTGCTGAAGATCATTCAAAAAAGGCTGCACAGTATATCAACAGGGAACTGCCAGAAATTCAGGCCAGTTTCGGAAGAGGATGTGGAACCAGGGATATCATTGCTGATGTCAGATGGATCCTGGCGGAAAGCAGAGACTACCAGAAGGATGTTTACCTGTGTTTTATTGACTATTCAAAGGCATTCGACTGTGTGGATCATAACAAACTGTGGATAACACTGTGAAGAATAGGAATTCCAGAACACTTAATTTTGCTCATGAGGAACCTGTGCATAGATCAAGAGGCAGTTGTTCGGCTAGAACGAGGGGATGCTGATTGGTTTAAAGTCAGGAAAGGTGTGTGTCAGGGTTGTATTCTTTCACCATACCTATTTAATCTGTATGCTGAACAAATAATATGAGAAGCTGGACTATATGAAGAAGAACGGGGCATCAAGATTGGAGAAAGACTCATTAACAACCTACATTATGCAGATGACACAACCTTGCTTGCTGCAAGTGAGAAGGACTTGAAGCACTTACTAATGAAGATCAAAGACCACAGCCTTCAGTTTGGATTGCACCTCAATATGAAGAAAACAAAAATCCTTACAACTGGACCAATGAGCAACATCATGATAAATGGAGAAAAGATTGAAGTTGTCAAGGATTTCATTTTACTTGGATCCACAATCAACAGCCATGGAAGCAGCAGCCAAGAAAACAAAAGATGCATTGCATTGGGCAAATCTGCTGCAAAGGACCTCTTCAAAGTGTTGAAGAGCAAAGATGTCACCCTGAAGACTAAGGTGCGCCTCACCCAAGCCATGGTATTTTCAACCACATCATATGCATGTGAAAGCTGGACAATGAATAAGGAAGACCGAAGAAGAGTTGACGCCTTTGAATTGTGGTGTCGGCGAAGAATATTGAATATACCATGGACTGCCAAAAGAAGGAACAAATCTGTCTTAGAAGAAGTACAACCAGAATGCTCCTTAGAGGCAACGATGGCGAGACTGCGTCTTACATACTTTGGCCATGTTGTCAGGAGGGATCAGTCCCTGGAGAAGGACATCATGCTTGGCAGAGTACAGAGTCAGCGGAAAAGAGGAAGACCCTCAACAAGGTGGATTGACACAGTGGCTGCAACAATGAGCGCAAGCATAACAACGATTGTGAGGATGGCACAGGACCGGGCAGTGTTTTGTTCTGTTGTGCATAGGGTCGCTATGAGTCAGAACCGACTCGATGGCACCTAAAAACAACAACAACAACAACTCTGGTTATATACTTCTGAGTATATTTCTTGAATCATCAGAATTCCCAGTGTGTTAGGCCTGGCCAAGCCCTTCCATAAGCACCTGTTTAGCCCACTCTATTTATCCCGACTACATTTTGTACTGTCCTGTGGCCTCCATGGCCAGAAGATTTGGGTTCAAGATCCCAACTCAACCATTTGAAATTGACCTTAGTCAAATAATTTAAAATATAGAGATGGACTCTAGGGGGAAAAACCCACTTTTTTCAAAATTATCCTTGCATCACCACCTTAAAATTCTTCAATATTCTCCATGTATTCTTACTTAACAACTGTTTTTGGAGGAAAAAAAAAAGATGAAAAACTGAACTTGGCCTAAAAGGTTCATGAAATTCTTGCTGGCTTCTCCAGCCTGATTTCTCTCCATGCTCTGTAGTGGGTTAAATAGTATCCCTTCAAAATTCAAGTTCACCTGGAACCTTAGACTATAATCTTATTTGGAAATAGGTCTTTGCAGATGTAATCATTTCAAATGAGGTTATAATGGATTGGGGTGGGCTCTAAATTCAATAACTAGTGTCCTTTTTTATAAAAAGAGGAGAGAACATAAAGACACACAAAGAGAAGAAGGTCAAGTGAAGTTGCTACAAGGCAAAGAACACCAATGATTGCAGGGGGCCGAAAACATTCTTCCCTAAAGACTTAGCAAGGAACATTGCCTTGCCAACACCTTGATTTTGGACTTTTAGCTTCCAGAAACATAGGAGAATCAATTTACGTTGTTTTAAGTTACCAAGTTTGTGGTAATTTGTTATAGCTGTCCTACCAAAAAAAAAAAAACCCATTGCTGCCGAGTCGATTCCGACTTAGAGCGATCCTATAGGACAGAATAGAACTTTCCCATACAATTTCTGGGGCAGTAAATGTTTACAAAAGCAAGCTGTCACATCTTTCTCCCATGGAGCAGCTGGTAGGTTCGAACCACCCATCTTTCAGTTAGCAGCTGAGTGTTTAATCACTGGGCCACCAGGGCTCCTCATAGCAGCCTTAGGAGACTTCTAAAGGCTTTGCTCTTCAGTCACATAGGCCTTCTCTTGGTGCCTTAATGATCCCTGTTCTGAATGGTCTTCTCCCCTCCTTTTTCCTTATTGGCTGTTCTTCTTTCCTTTTTTCCTTATTAACTCTAATTCATCTTCAGATATCAACTTAAGGGTCAGTTCTCTAAAGAAGCTTTTGTTGAGTCCCTCAGTTTAGACTATTCTTGTTTGTTTTGCTTTGTTTTGTTTTTATATTCAGAGTCTATCCTATTATTAAGGAAAACATAATAAATTAAGTGTATAGATGGAAATGGCATCATATAATTCCAATATTTCTTTCTGCTGCAGAAGAAGTCATCAGAGGAAAAACATGGCTTCCATTGTGTTATTAATTAGTGTAATTCTTCTGAGAATAATATAGAATTTAAAAATAGTTAATGAATTGGCATTAATTTTTGTTTTAAATAACAACTTTTCTTCTTGATTTATCAAAGAAAGGTTCTAGGTGAACTGACTGAAAACCTAATTGAAAAGTTTAGTAATCTTTCCCACTTTTGATATCCGATGCGCTTAATGGTGTCTCAGAATCATTTGGCCTGGATGAATGGTGGTGTATTTTTCATGCATGCATTTCTTTTTGCAACAATTTTATTGAGATATAATTTACATATCATAAAATTAACCCATCTAAAGTCTACAATTTAATGTGTTTTAAGATGTTTATAGAATTGTGCAACCATTGCCACAACCTGTTTTTACTAGTTTCATCACCCCAAAAGAAAGCTTGTAGGCTACGTTTTTAAAAAGGCATTCTCTTGGAAAATCAGGTACCTTTTATACAATGTACTGATATCATTTGTAAATACATATTTATTAATGTTGTCATTTAATTAATATTTCTTTTCTACATAGCATATAAGCATGAGAATAGGAACTGTGTCTGTTTTGGGGTCACTAACGGTGTAAGCTGAACAGTGAATAAGGAAGACTAAAGAAGAATTGATGTTTTTGAATTACGGTGTTGGTGAAGAATATTGAATATACTATGGACTGCCAAAAGAATGAACAAAGCTGTCTTGGAAGAAGTACAGCCAGAATACTCCTTAGAAACAAGGATGGCAAGATTTCATCTCACATACTTTGGACATGTTATCAGGAGGGACTGGTCCCTGGAGGACACCATGCTTGGTAAACTAGAGGGTCAGCAAAAAGAGGAAGACCCTCAATGAGATAGACTGACACAGTGGTTGCAACAATGAGCTGAAACATAGTAAAAATTTTGAGGATGACACAGGACCGGGCAGTGTTTCATTCTGTTGTACATAGGGTTGCTCTGAGTCAGAACCGACTTAACAGCATCTAACAACTACAACAACAATGGTGATCTACTCCTGTAAAGATTACAGCCTAAGAAACCCTATGGGGCAGTTCTACTCTGTCCTGTAAGGTTGTATGAGTTTGAATCCACTTGAGGGAACACCACAACAACAGTCATACAGCTACAAGGGAATGTAACTTTCCTCTATTCTCAGGGGGAAAAAAATAAAGGGAAATTGGGGATCATTCAGCCACTTGCTTCCACACCCTCAAATTTATGTCTCTCTAAAAAAGCCTAGATTTATTTCCTGAATTGAAAATAGATATTAAATTATATCTAAGAATTACATGGCATTTCAATTTACCAAGTGCTTTCACACGCATTATATCATTTGATCTCAAAACATCCTTATGTGACATTCCTTTAATACTTACTGAATTCCTACTATATGCTAGAGATTCTTCTAGGCATTAACCCATTAAACTGTTCCCATCGAGTTTATTCCAACTAATAGAGACCCTTTAGGATGTAGTAGAACTGCCCCATTGGGTTTCCTAGGCTATAATATTTACAGGAGCACATCACCAGGTCTTTTCTCCTGTGGAGCGGCTGGATAGATTTGAACCACCAACCTTTCAGTTAGCAGCTGAGTGCTTACCCATCACACCACCAGGGCTCTTCTGTCCATATGATCACTCTGGCCAATGGAATGTGAGCAGAAGTGATATGCCCCACTTCCAAGCCTGGGCCTTAAACTATTCTACAAGATCCTTGAATCATGCTCTCTTCCCTATGCACATGGCTAGAAACAAAATGACCCAGAGGTGGCAGTCACATGATGGAAGGATCCTGGATTCACCTCTTTGAGGAAAAGCATACTCCTTGCAACAAACTCTGACATGAGCGAGAATTCTTTTATCGTGTGTGCTAAGCTACTCGGACTGTAGGATTGTTGGTTACATAACCTAATACAGAAACAGTCACTTTGAAGTGGGATGCTACCATAACAAAGCTAAAATAAGTGGCAATGGCTAAGCCTTAAGAGATGGGCAGCAAGGAAGCTGACATAGGACACTGGAAAGATGGCTCTACGGATTATGCAGGTGCAAAAAACTGTGGTTTCATTTCTGCCTGAGGTCATCTGGGATGCAGACCACATTCCTACTCAACCAGCAGCTCTAGCAGAAAAGCCTAGAAAGCAGAATCTTAGTAGTGTGTGCTGGCTACTACTTTGGCAAGATATTATAAGGTATGCGCTCACTAGAGAATTAGATGATTTGCAGGCAGAAATGAAATTGAATAGAGAAAGTTCAGAAATCCAAGTTCTTTCAGGATTTGGAAAGTTGACATATTCTAGACCCCTAAAAGGAAGATGAGGAGCCCTTGGGCCCAATGGTTAAGGGCTCAGCTGATAACTGAAAGGTCAACAGTTCAAACCCATCAGCAGCTCTGCAGGAGAAAGACCTGGCAATCTGTTCCCATAAAGACTTCAGCCTGGGAAACCCTGTGGGGTGCTTCTACTCTCTCCTATAAGGTTGCTATAATTTGGAATCCACTTGATGGCACACAACAGCAGCAACAAAAGTAAGATGTGATATTTTTAAAGACTTCAAAATGCACAGGCTCAGAGAAACTCTTCAGCTAGGTGAAGTGACTCAAGACAATAATCAATCCTGATTTCATCAATCCAATTCAATCGGGATAACCTCAAGTTAGCTTTAGAGAGAGAGGCTGCAAGGGTGAAAAAGCAAATAAATAAAGCAGATCTGAACACTGTGTCTCAGAAAGGGCTTAGGGTGATTTGCTGAACATGGAGCTGACTGGAAGATTTAGAGATCGGAAGCTATTAAGATGTCAAAGGAACTGTGTTGCCAAAGAAATGACAAATCCATTCAAAAAGTTTTTGACTCTTTGAGGCTTGAGGCAAACATTACAAGCCACACTTACCACAAGCAGGAGGTAAGTCTCAAAGCCTTTCAGAACCGTGTGCTCTCCAACACCCACCTCACTTATCCCCAAAGAGACTGAAGGACAAACAGAAGATCCCCAAGCATGGAATCACAAGCTGTGGACTGACTACAAAAGACAAGGGAATTCCTCCCCAAGAGAGCAAAGCCAGAACCTAATTAAGGAATTCCTTCTACCCACCCAGACTAGGGAGAATTCACGATATCTATCCAGCGGAATTTCAGAATCATTACGACCAATTTCATAGGTGAGGGTAACCAGAAAACAGACTCCGAGACCCTGAGATATGTGTGCACAAGTCTATTGGGGGGTGCTATGGGAAACACCTGTGCAAAGACGTGGAGTTAGAAAACCAAGAGGGAAGAACCAAAAAAAAAAAAAAAAAAACCTGTTACCATCGAGTCAATTTCGACTCATAGTGACCCTATAGGTCAGAGTAGAACTGCCCTGTAGAGTTTCTAAGGGACGCCTGGTGGACTTGAACTACCGACCTTTTGGTTAGCACCCATATCAGTTAACCACTATGCCACCAGGGTTTCCAGAGGGAAGAACATGCTCGGCATTTCTCAAGCTGAAAGAACGAAAGAAAAAATTCAAGTCTCAAGTTTCAATATTGAAGGATTCTATGGGCAAAATATTGAACAACACAAGAAGCATCAAAAGAAGATGGAAGGAATTTACACAGCCACTGTACCGAAAAGAATTGGTCTATGTACTACCATTTCAGGAAGTAGTATATGATCTAGAGCCGATGGTATTGAAGGAAGAAGTCAAAGCTCATGAAGGCATTGGTGAAAAACAAGGCTCCAGGAATTAACAGAATAACCAGCTGAGATGTTTCAACCAACGTATACAACATTTTAAGTGCTCACTCATCTATAAATTTGGAACACAGCTACCTGGACAACTGACAGGAAAAGATCTATTTTTGTGCCCATTTCAAAGAAATGTTATCCAACCAAATGCGGACATTATCAAACAATATCAGTAATATCCCATGTGAGTTAAATTTTGCTGAAGATAATTCTAAAATGGTTACAACAGTACATCAACAGGGAACTGCCAGAAATTTAAGCCAGATTCAGAAGAGGATGTGGAATGAAGGATATCACTGCTGATGTCAGATAGATCTTGACTGAAAGTAGAGAATACCAGAAAGATGTTTTAAAAAATAATATGTTTACTTGTGTTTTATTGACTATGCAAAGACTTTAGACTGTGTGGATCATAACCAATTACAGATAACATTTAAAAGAATGGGTATTCCAGGACACTTAATTGTGCTCACGCGGAAACTGTACATAGGCCAAGAGGCAATCGTTCAAACAGAACAAATGGATACTGTGTGGTTTAAAATCAGGAAAGGTGTGCATCGGAGTTGTATCCTTTCAGCATAATTATTCAATCTGTGTGATGAGCAAATAATTTGAGAAGCTGGACTATGTGAAGAAGAAGGCAGCATCAGGATTGGAGGATGACTCATTAACAACCTTAGATATGCAGATGATACAACCTTGCTTTCTGAAAGTGAAGAGGACTTGAAGCACTTAATGATGAAGATGGATTAAACCTCAACATAAAGAAAGGAAAATCCTCACAGTTGGATCAATAAGCAACATCATGATAAATGGAGAAAAGATTGAAGTTGTCAAGGATTTCATTTTACTCGAATCACAATTAATGCCTGTGGAAGCAGCAGTCAAGAAATCAAGGGAAGTATTACTGCATTGGGCAAATCTTCTGCAAAAGAACTCTTTAAAGTGTTAAAAAGCAAAGATGTCACTTGCAAGCCATAGTATTTCCAATCATCTCATATGCATGTGAAAACTGGACAATGAATAAGGAAGACTGAAGAAGAACTGATGCCTTTGAATTATAGTATTGGAGAAAAATATTGAATATACCATGGACTGCCAGCAGAACTAACAAATCTGTCTTGGAAGAAGTACATCCAGAATGCTTCTTAGAACTGAGGATGGTGAGACCTTGTCTTACATACTTTGGACTTGTTATAAGCAGGTTCAGTCACCGGAGAAGGACGTCATGCTTGGGAAGGTATAGAGTCAGTGAAAAAGAGGAATACCTTCAATTAAATGGATTGACACAGTGGCTGCAACAACGGGCTCAAACATATCAATGATTTTGAGGATGGTGAAGGATGGTAAGTTCTGTTCTTTTGTACATAGGGTCGCTATGAGTCGGAACCCACTAGGTGGAACCTAACAGCAACAACAAAGTTATGAGAGTGGGTAAAGTTACCCAGAAGACACACAAAAAGGCAAAACTTACCCAACATCAAGAAAAATCTGCAATTGAAAGTGAGAACAATACACTGCCTGAAAATGTTGTTGTTGTTCTTCATATTTTTAAGTTGTAGATCACTTTTCCTAGCAGGATTTCATGGAAAACTAATATTCCACAGGCTCCTTAAGCCCATTGCCATCGAGTCAATTACGACTCATAGAGACACTATAGCAATCCTATTAGGACACAGTAGAGTCCTAATAGCCCCATAGGGTTTCCAAGGAGTGCCTGGTAGATTTGAACAGCCAACCTTTTGGTTAGCAGCTGTGGCTCTCAACCACTAGGCCATCTGGGTTACCCACAGGCTCCTTAGGGTCTTTAATATGCTAATATACATTGTTAACCCCCAGCCTACCACCTCCACTCCAACCACCCTTCACTATACACACTTCCATAGGCTTCCTGGCCACCAGGAAATAATATAAAGACTTTTCTTTTTTTGTACAAGAAAAACACTCTTTTCCAAGGACTACTTACCAAAATCTTATCTATGCTAGTGTTTCTTGAAAAACTGCATGGAAAATATTTTTGTAGGCCATAAAGTTGTTTTGATTGCCTCCATCACCAGAGAAGGAAGATAAAGCCAAATGGGTGTGGGAGTTTTAAGAAGATAAAAAGCCTGGTATTCATTTTGCCTTCTCCTTCTCACAATACTGAAGCTTATTAACGCTGGAGAGCTTTGAGGCAAGCTCTAAGGAGAAAGCATTGCCTTTTTGCTGAACTGCAGTGATTCCAGTTATGCATGCTGATCAAAAACAACAAATAAAAGCCCTCCCAGCCTCGTCTAATGGAACTATCCCCAAGACACAAGCGTAGTAAACACAGCACAGCTCGAAGCCGTGCATCATCATACATATTCTTGAATGTTACAATTTTTAAAACCAAAACAAGTGTTTAAAATGATCATGTTTGCTCAAAGGCCTGGAAACAGGAAACAGATGCTCTTCCTCTGCTTTCAAGAACCAATTGCTCAGAGGGGAAAGAAATAGCAGATTAAAATTTTATGCCATAATTTTGCAATTGATCATTAGTGCCACAGAGACCGTGGTACACATTTCTTTTCCAACCACTGGGGAAAAAATAAAAAGATGTGCCTTGAAAGGGGATATTTTAGCCCAATAAGTGATTCTGCAGTTATATATAGATTTTGTTTCAGTTTCTTCCAACTGTGAATGTGATTGTTTTCATGTGCTTGGGAGATTTGCATATAATGTGTGCTATTTGCATCTCGGCCAAATCACTTAAATTCAAGTTCAAACTGCTCACAGAAATGGGACTGAATCCCACTGAGATAAATATACTTATCTTTCATATCAAATCCAGGGAAATGTCTTTCCTTTTTCTCAAGCTTGTCCTGTGGCAAATTTGCCAATAATTAACAAGTTCTCACTGCTAGGAGAGCCAGCAATTGAATGAAGCATCAAGAATTGTGGTCTGCAAAGGAAAAAAAAAAAAACACATGATCATCTGTATGGATACAGAAAAAGCATTTGATAACATCCAATACCCATTCTTAATGAAAACCCCTAAGAAGATTGGAATAGAAGGGAAATTCCTCAGTATGATTCAGGGCATATATGAAAACCCAACAGCCAACATTATACTTAATGGAGAAAGACTGAGAGCTTTTCTCTTAAAATCAGAAACAAGACAAGGATGCCCACTCTCCCAACTTTAACTCGATATTGCATTAGAAGTCCTAACCAAAGTCATAAGACAAGAAAAAGGAATGAAAAGTATCCAGATTGGAAAAGAAGTAAAATTATCACTATTCCTGAATGTAGAAAATCCCAAAGAGTCCACAAGAAAACTTCTAGAGCTAATAGAGAATTTAGCAAAGTTGCAAGTTACAAGGTCAACAAACAAAAATCAGTTGGGTTTCTATACACCAGCAATGTGAAACAGGTTTTTTTGTTGTTGTTGTAGTTATATAGCTACAGTAATCACAGCAGCCTGGTACTGGTATAACAGTAGATACATAGGCCAATGGAATAGAATTAACAGTCCAGAAATAAACCCACACATCTATGGCCAACTGATTTTTGACAAGGGTGCTAAATCTATTTGATGGAGAAAGAAGAGTCTCTTCAATAAATGGTGCTAGAAAAATTGGATTTCTATATGCAAAAAAATGAAACAGGATCTGTGCCTCACACCATAAAAAAAAAAAAATTCAAAATGATTAAGGACCTAAATATGTGAACTAAAACCATAAAATTCTTAGAAGGAAAATCAGGGGAAATGTTGGCAATGCTGGCAATGGATTCTGTAGCATAATAGCAGACAGCAAAAGACAAATATATGAAAACTTATAAAAATTAAATTTTTTTTAATCAAGAGATTTTACAAAAATAGTGAAAAGACAAGCTACTGGCTGGGCGAATATCTTTGGAAACCATATATCTGACAAGAATCTAATAACCAAATTATATATAAAACTTTGACAATTTAACAACAAAAAGACAAATAACCCAGTCATAAAGGGAAGGACTTGAATAGACATTTCACTAAAGAGGACATTCAAATGGACCACCAAACAAATGAAAAGATGCTCATCACCATTAGCCATCAGGGAGATGCAAATCAAAACCACAATGAGATACCATTTCACTCCCACTGAAAAGCCTAAGGTAAAAAAAATCTTCAAATAACAAATATTGGCGAGGATGCGAGGAAATTGGAAGCCTTATCCATTGCTCGTGAGAATGCAACATAATATAGCCAGTTGTGGAAAACAGTGTCACAGTTCCTAAAAAAACTAAAAATAGAACTACTATTTGACCCAGCAATTCCACTCCTAGGTATATACTCAAAAGCAAAGACTCAGAGACTTTACACCAATGTTCACTGCAGCACTATTCACAATAGCCAAAAGGTAGAAACTACCTAACTGCCCACCAACAGAAGAATGGATAAACATAATGTGGTACATACAGACTCAGCCAGTAGGAGAAATGAAGCCTTGACACATGCTACAATATGGATGGAGCTAGAAGACATTATGCTGAGTGAAATAAGTCAATCACAAAAGGACAAATATTATATGACCTCACTTATATAAAAAGACAAGGAAAGGCAAATGTATAGGAAACAAAGTTTACTGCCAGGGGTGGGAGGGAGGAGGAAATGGGGGGTTAACGGTGATGGAAATATTGTATTAAGAGTAAGATTGCACAGCCAATTATTATAATTGCTGTCAAGTTGTACACTTACGAAAAGTTGAATTGGCAAAAGTTGTGTGAATTTATGTTAATAGTGGAGGAACAACTCAGAAAAGGAGGATGAGAATGGTTGCACAATTGGAAGAATGCCACCAATGTTACTAAATGGTACAGGTAGAATTGGTGTGTGTTTTGCTGTGTATATTCTCAACAACAACAAAGTAAAAAAAGATAAAATAATTCTAAAAAGAAAAAAAAAATTGTGGTTTGCACTCTGGGGACAAAGAGAATACAGACCCAGGAAATATTTTTGATATTTTTACATTTCACGTTGAATTCATTAAAAAAAAAAAAAAACCTGACTTGTGAAACTTTGTAAAATGCCAGTGGTAGGAAGGGACTTCTTAACGCTGTTTTCAAAAATTGAAATGTAAATCACGTACCATAAAATTCATCCTTGTAAGCTGTGCATTTCTGTGGTTTTTCAGTATATTCACAAAGTTGTGCAACCATCCCCACTGTCTCATTCCAGAATACTTTCATCACCCCAAAAATAACCCTGTGCCAATTAGCAGTCACTCCTCATTCCCTCTTTCTTCAGCCCCTGGCAACTACTGATTGGATTTCTTTCTGTACGTATTTGCCTATTCTGGACATTTGATATAAATGCAGCCATTCAATATGTGATCTGTGGAGGGAAAACAAATGATCCAAGTCACATAGATTTTTATGGACATTCCAGAAGTGGAACCTGCTCTTACGAAATCTAGACTTAGAAGAGTACAAATGACCCAATCACTTTGACTGACCGTGTGCCCGGAGCGCCAATCTCAAGGGAGCTTTCAACCTCATTGGAAATGTTGCAAAATAAAGAAAATCGTATTCATTACAACTATCCTCTGATAATGCTTTACATGATTAAAAAAAAAAAAAAAAAAACTTCGTTAAGCTCTGTGGGGTAAGCTCACAGAGCTCAGTGAGTTCACTGCATAAAAAACAAATCTCAAAAGATGGTGTCTAAACTGCCCTATAATTGAGTATTGATTTGGTGAAGAACAAGGCATTTTGTTCTGCTGAGTGGGTATATATGATTAGGGCTGAGTCTCCCAAAATCAACTTTGAACAAATATGTAACAACTGTATTTCTGAAGGAGTGCTAGAGTATGAAGGATCCCTCATGGTGTAATGGTTAAACGTTTGGCTATTAACTGAAAGGTCAGTGGTTTGAACCCATCCAGCAGCTCCACAGGAGAAAGACCTGGCCATCTGCTTTTGTAAAGATTATAGCCTAGAAAATCCCGTGGGGCAGCTCTACTCTGTCAGATGAGGTCAGTATCAATCAAAATCAACTCAGCAGGATCTAACAATGGCCAGAGTATTAGCCTGTCCAAGCCCTCCACATCTACCCACCTTTTCATATCAGGCCCAAGGCTCTAACACCAAGGCCTCCCCAGTTGATATTTTTACAGTATTGATCTGAACTTGGGCAAAAAACTCGTTTCTTTAGAATATTCCCTTATGAACTCAAAGTCTGTAGGAATCTTACCCTCTTGTCCCATAACCTCCCTCTAGCCTTACAAACTTATAAACTTGCTTTGTTCCCTCAATTCTTTTCATCCATCTCAGACAACCCACAATATCCATTCTATCATAGCCCATATTGGGTTTTAAGTCAACCCACTCAAATAACCTGTCTTCCTAAAGTCCTAGGGCCCGAAGCATGCCCGCTGTTTCCCAGTTTTGTATCCACCCAGGGCCCAGTTTATACCCTTGGACCTCTTCAGGGCTAAACTGGAATGGACTCCACTTTCCAACCGTGATGGCTTTTCATCTATGGAATCCCTTCAAGAACTCCGGTACTCCAGCCTGCCTCCTCTCACTCAAACTCTAGAAACCTCGAGGTCTCAGTACTTCTGCCCCCTAAATAAGCCAAGACACATCCTAACAACATGTCATTGGTTAGGAATTATTTCCCAAATTTCCAAAGTATAAATTCATCATGAGAAGACCATGAAAATGGCCTTAAGGTGCAGTGCTTCAGCATACAAGCTTTAAAGGAATTGCCAGGGCTTTAGAGGCCCAGGCTTGACTATTAAATGCTTGCATGGCCTTAGCCAAGAGTCTTGATAATTATGGGGGTATAGTAGTATGTACTTCATAAAGTTGTTCTGAGAACAGGTCCCTGGGACATAGAAATTATGTAAAAGTAATAACCATTACTTTCTTTTCTCTACACACTATTATCTCATATGCAACATTTATATAAACATACAGGGGGATTTTATCTGTTTTTTTTTTAGGAATATCTTGAATTATCAACTAAGGGAAAAAATGCTAGATTGGGAAATAACCCACTGCTGTCAAGTTACTCCTATAGTGACCGTATAGGAGAGAGTAGAACTGCCCCATTGGGTTTCCAAAGGGCAGCTGGTGGATTCAAGCTGCCAGCCTTTTGGTTAGCAGCCAAGATCTTAACCACTGCACCACTCTAGTTCTGCCTCAATAGAAAAAAAAAAAGTTCTTATTGAACGCTGTTAGTTTTCTTATGGGGTTAAACATTTGTTTTACATCCATGTCTATAGTGTATATTTTTGTGAATGCCGTCTACAGAGAATGGAGATACAAAAGTCTAAGTGATCACAGATGTGAAATCAGTTGCTTCCTAATGAATGAAATATCCAGAAGTGAGTCTTCTTAAGGCTGATTAATTCTCTAGCTCAGCCACACACATTCATCTTCCTGAGTTGTCTTTGCTCTTAAAAAAAAAAAAAAAAATCCCGTCCAACATATCACTACATGGTGATGTGAAAGGATGGCTTACAAAGATCAGGACATTAGAAAAGCCAGCCAGATGGGAGCTGCATCAACCTAACCTCCAATTAGGCTACCTAAATCTAAGCATTTCTGGCTCTACTCTTTTCCATAAAGTACTGGTCCCTCTAATGGAGGTCACTTGATTCCAAGCTGCCTTCCAGTAGTATGACCCAGTGGACTAGGAGAGGCATGAACAATCTTGCAGTCTACCTAGAAAGGGCAACACATACCCCAGCTGACTTTCCTTTATTTTTCCATAGCCCCTGTGGTTGTCTCAATTTCAATGATTAACTTAGTCTGTCTCCACACTCATGTGCCCAGGCTCGGTGTCCTGAGAGCAGGGACTGGGTTTTATGGTCTTTAAATAGTCCACACTCAGCATTTAACCAGTGTGTAAATAATTGTTTGCCTTCTGTGAGAACATTTGGAGACTCAAATCAAATGCCTTTTTATCCAAGGTATGCATTAGTCATTTTATTTATGTATCAACCCCTCTGCCTGGAGAGATTACTCCCTTCCTGGCACTTAATGAGTCATATTTTACAATCCAACTCTGATATTAATTCCTCTGATGTGTCGTCCTTGAGCCCGGAGACTCTCCCTTTTCTGTGCCGCAACACTATACTTTCTTACAGAGGGCAAAGACTTCTCCTATGGTTTTGCCTATATCCTTTGGAATAATCACACTTAGTTTTTTACTTGTAAGTAATTTATTTACTTACAAATCTGTTCTGCCTTGGAGCTACTCAAAGAAGATAAAGGTATCTCCCTAATCAGTACTCTCACAATCTAGCACAGTGCCTGGCACATAACGGGCACTCCATAATATTTATTGATTGCAACTACATTGAATGGATTTGAATTACATTCGGATCAAGTTCATAAGGGACATGCCTCCTCATCTGAAGGGTTCTAGAATAATTAACATCGTCAAAAGAGATGGAGAAAATGCAAAGACTAAATAGCTCATCCTTTGGGGGGGTTTAGAAATGTATTTTTACCATTATAAGAGGAATATATATGATTATAGGGTCACTATGAGTCAGAAACGACTCGTTGACAACAGGTTTTAATGGGTTTTATATATGGATATATATAGCCCTGAAGGTATAGTGGTTAAGAGCTCTGCTACTAACTAAAAGGTCAGCAGTTTGAATCTACCACCCACACCTTGGAAACCCTATGGAGCTGTTCTACTCTCTCCTGTAGTGTCGCTATGAGTCAGAATCTAATTGATTTCAATGGGATTGTATGTATGTATGTGTGTGTGTGTATATATATGTTTGTGAGATCTCTATATATGTATATTTGTGAGCTCTCTCTCTTTATATATATATATATACACACACATACATAGTGATCTTTCTCCTCTTTAATATTTCCTTCCTCTTTGCATGACCAAGGGCATCCGATTGTCTCCATAAAGATTAGAATGATAGAAAAAGATAAAGAAAAGGAGTCAATGTTCCACTTGTCTTTCGGAATAGAATGTAAAACTCATGGGAAAACAAGCATGTTTTCTTGTGTGAGAATAAGGGATTTCCAAATTCAAACATCTTCCTTTACGTAGTCTTGGAGGCTGGACATAAAGTATTATTATAAGCTATGTATAGAAAGAACTCAGCATGTGGCCAAGGAAGTTCCCCCTATTTCAAGAGGAAATAGAGCACTTTTCTAAAAGATTGATAAAATTGTAGAAATATTTTGAGAAATTCACAAGTAGGGAAGGGATTCTAATTTGGTCTCACAGGGTCTCAGAGCCTCTACTGCCCCAATATCTCAACCCTGGGGTGGTTGGGAGGAGTAGCCTGGAGACTGTTGTTTTGTTGATGTTGTTAGGTGCTATCAAGTCAGTTCTGACTCATAACAACACTACGCACAACAGAACAAAACACAGCCCGGTCCTGCATCATCCTTATAATCCTTGTTATGCTTGAGCTCATTGTTGTAGCCACTGTGTCAGTCCACCTCATTGAGGGTCTTCCTCTTTTCCAATGACTGTACTTTGCCAAGCATGATGTCCTTCTCCAGGGACTGATCCTTCCTGGCAACATGTCCAAAGTATGTAAGACGCAGTCTCGCCATCCTTGCTTCTAAGGAGCATTCTAGTTGTACTTCATCCAAGACAGATTTATTCATCCTTCCGGCAGTCCATGGTATATTCAATATTCTTCTCCAACACCACAATTCAAAGGTGTCAGTTCTTCTTCAGTCTTCCTTATTCATTGTCCAGCTTTCACATGCATATGATGCGATTGAAAATACCATGGCTTGGGTCAGGTGCACCTTAGTCTTCAGGGTGACATCTTTGCTCTTCAACACTTTGAAGAGGTCCTTTGCAGCAGATTTGCCCAATGCAATGCATCTTTTGTTTTCTTGGCTGCTGCTTCCATGGCTGTTGATTGTGGATCCAAGTAAAATGAAATCCTTGACAACTTCAATCTTTTCTCCATTTATCATGATGTTGCTCATTGGTCCAGTTGTGAGGATTTTTGTTTTCTTTTTTTATGATGAGGTGCAATCCATACTGAAGGCTGTGATCTTTGACCTTCATTAGTAAGTGCTTCAAGTCCTTCTCACTTGCAGCAAGCAAGGTTGTGTCATCTGTATAATGCAGGTTGTTAATGAGTCTTCATACAGTCCTGATGCCCTGTTTTCCTTCATATAGTCCAGCTTCTCAGATTAATTGCTCAGCATACAGATTGAATAGGTATGGTGAAAGAATACAATCCTGGTGCACACCTTTCCTGATTTTAAACCAATTAATATCCCCTTAAAAAAAATTTTTTTTTTTTTAATATCCCCTTGTTCTTTCCGAACAACTGCTTCTTGATGTATGTAAAGGTTCCTTGTGAGCACAAGTAAGTGTTCTGGAATTCCTATTCTTTGCAATGGTATCCATAATTTGTTATGATCCACACAGTCAAATGCCTTTGCATAGTCAATAAAACACAGGTAAACATCCTTCTGGTATTCTCTGCTTTCAGGCAGGATCCATCTGACATCAGCAGTGATATCCCTGGGTCCACGTCCCCTTCTGCAACCAGCCTGAATTTCTGGCAGTTCCCTGTCGATACACTGCTGCAGCCGTTTTTGAATGATCTTCAGCAGAATTTTGCTTGCATGTGTTATTAATGATATTGTTCTATAATTTCCACATTCAGTTGGATCACCTTTCTTGGGAATAGGCACAAATATGGATCTCTTCCAGTCAGTTGGCCAGGAAGCTGTCTTCCATATTTCTTGACCTAGATGAGTGAGCACATCCAGCTCTGCATCTGTTTGTTGAAACATCTCAATTGATATTCTGTTGGTTCCTGGACCCTTGTTTGTCGCCAATGCCTTCAGAGCAGCTTGGACTTCTTCCTTTAGTACCATCGGTTCCTGATCACCTGCTACTTCTTAAAATGGTTGAACATCGACTAATTCTTTTTGGTATAATGACTCTGTGTATTCCTTCCATCTTCTTTTGATGCTTCCTGCATCATTTAATATTTTCCCCTATAGAATCCTTCACTATTACAACTCAAGGTTTGAATTTTTTCTTCAGTTCTTTCAGCCTGAGAAATGCTGAGCGTATTCTTCCCTTTTGGTTTTCTATCTCCAGCTCTTTGCACATGTCATTATAATACTTTGTCTTTTCAAGCCGCCCTATGAAATCTTCTGTTCAGCTCTTTTACTGCATCATTTCTTCCTTTTGCTTTAGCTGCTTGACTTTCTTGAGCAAGTTTCAGAGTCTCCTCTGACATCCATCTTGGTCTTTTCTTTCTTTCTTGTCTTTTCAATGACCTCTTACTTTTCTTCCTGTATGATGTCCTTCCACAACTCGCCTGGTCTTCGGTCACTAGTGTTCGGTGGATCAAATCTACTCTTCAGATGGTCTCTAAATTCAGGTGGAATATAGTCAAGGTCATTTTTTGGCTCTCATGGACTTCCTCTGATTTTCCTCAGTTTCACCTTGAACTTGCATATGAGCAATTGACGATCTGTTCCACAGTCGGCCCCTGGCCTTGTTCTGACTGATGATATTGAGCTTTTCCATTGTCTCTTTCCACAGATGCAGTCAATTTGATTCCTGTGTGTTCCATCTGGTGAAGAAGTCATTGGTCTTGCAAAATTCTATCATTTGATCTCCGGCATTGTTTCTATCACCAAGGCCATATTTTCCAGCTACCAATCCTTCTTCTTTGTTTCCAACTTTCACATTCCAATCACCAGTAATTACCAATGCATCCTGATTGCATGTTTGATCAATTTCAGACTGCAGCAGCTGATAAAAATCTTCTATTTCTTCATCCTTGGCCTTAGTGGTTGGTGCGTAAATTTGAATAATAGTCGTATTAACGGGTTTTCCTTGTAGGCTTTTGGATATTATCCTATCACTGACAGCATTGTACTTTAGGCTAGATCTTAAAATATTCTTTTAGATAATGGATGCTACAGCATTCCTCTTCAATTTGTTATTCCTGGCATAGTAGACTATATAATCGTCTGATTCAAAATGGCTATTTCAGCTCACTAAAGCCTAGTATATTGATCTTTACGCATTCCATTTCATTATTGACGACTTGCAATTTTCCTAAATTCATACATCGTACATTCCATGTTTCAATTATTAATGGATATTTGCACTGTTTCTTCTCATTTTAAGTCATGCCACAGCAGCAAATGAAGGTCCTGAAAGCTTTACTCCACCCAGATCATTCAGGTCATCTCTATTTTGAGGTGGCAACTCTTCCCCAGTAGTATTTTGAGTGTCTTCTAACCTAAGTGACTCACCTTCCAACACTATATCAGACAACCTGTCTCTACTATTCATAAGGCTTTCCATTTTTTAGAAGTAGATTATCAAATCCCTCTTTCTAGTCTGTCTTAGGCTGAGAGCACCCCTGAAACTTGTCCACAATAAGTGACCCTGGTGGTATTTGAAAACCAGTGGCATAGCTTTCAGTGACACAGCAACATGTAAGCCACCTTACAGTACAACAAACTGACAGATGAGTGGTGGAGTTCCGTCCTGAGACGGAAACCATAAATGGGTCATGAAGGGAACTGAAAGCAGAGGGGGAACTATTTGTGCAGTGGTTAAGAGCTTGGCTGCTGATCAAAAGGTTGGCAGTTCGAATCTAAAAGCGTCTCCTTGGAAACCCTATGGGGCAGTTCTACTCTGTCCTATAGGATAGTTATGAGTCAGAATCGACTCCAGGGAAATGAGTTTATCTGCGGGAAAACAGCCGTACAAAATGAGATTGTTGAAGCCAAGTATAACGGTAGTGTGAAAACTTTAGGCAGAACGAGGGCTTGAGAGAGTATCCTCCTACTTTTCTGCTTCCCCAACACCTTGTGAGAGCAGGATTCAAAAGTTCCTGAATATCTTGCATTGTCATTGGTGTTGTATTTCACTAGTTGATTTAGACTCATAGTGACCCTATAGGACATAGTAGAATTTCCCCACAGGGTTTCTTAGGCTCTAATCTTTACAGGAACAGATGTCAGGTCTTTTCTCCCACGATGCAGCTGGTGAGTTCCAACAGCCAACCTTTCATTTAGCAACTAAGTACTTAATCATTGCACCACCAGAGCTCCTTGAATATATTGTAGGGGATTCAAAAGGTTATTGGGGTGCTAGTTGATTAGTCTGTGACGAGAAAGAGCCAAAATAACTTAGGATATAGTGTAATCTTCCATCAAGGTATCAAATGGAATGTGCAGCCAGAGTTTAGGATGTCTACAGCATCAACAAGAGCCAATATGGATTCCTGTGGAAGATGGACTAGCTCCTCAGAAATTTCTCAGCAACATGTGTGCCAAGATGACATTACCTCAATAGCAGACAATTCCTTAGAGGATTCACAATAACAGAGTCCCACTGCAAATACTGGAAGGTAAGATACCCCAAAGAGAGGGCAGAACAAAGCATAGGAGATTCCTTTCTGCTCAGAAGTAGGAATTAGTGAGGGAAGACCTCTTGATAGAAGAGAGAAATAGTCTTAATAGGAAATTTGAACTTTCAGTTGGCAGAATTTTTTTCTTTTCAAATATGAGCAAGGCAACAGAACAGGAAAGCTGCTGTTTTAAACTAGAAGGAAATGGTAAGTTTAAGTACCCTCTGCCATCCTCAGGAATGGAGGACCCAGAACAAGATAGAATCTGTTTTATAAAATAAGGTTAATTTTTGGCTCTACCAAACATTGTTTGGGTTAATGCAACAGTATTTGAGAAGGGAGGTTTGCCAAATTCAGATGAGAGGTCTCCCCAGCCCTGCTGTCTGATCTTTGTATGCAATCCATAGTTAAGCCATCACACAGGTGTTGGGCAGAGCCCAGGAGTACATCAGCAGACCAGACAATAAAAGGTCAAGAATATGGGCTGTTGAGATGTAGATGGAATCTGACTGATAAAAACAGTATAGTAATAAACTAGGACCTATAGGGAACTGACATTAAAGATTAGGAAAAGAATCGATGACCCAAAATATTATATAAACGATTAAGACCACCATACCCATGGAACTGCTGTTGGAAGGCAGTTCTCCCCAGCATAGGTGGTCAATATATGCTGAATTCTTGACTACTTATGGCCTCTCTTTTTATTTTTACTTTTGGTTTCCATAGATGTTAAGGAACTCAAAGCAACTAAACATGGATTTTTTCTAGAATCTGGAAAATGAGAATGTCCTGGTTAATTGAGCGTTCCAGTTAGCTCGGTGTCTTGGTTTCTTAGAGCCACTATAACAGAAATACCAGAAGTGGGTGATTTTAAAGAACAGAAATTTATTTTCTCACAATTTAGGAGGCTAAGAGTCTGGATTCAGGGCGCTGGCTGTAGGGGAAGGATCTCTCTCTGTCATCTCTGGGGGAAGATAACTTTCAGTTTCTGTAGACCCAGCATTCCTTGATTGTCTGGCAATCTCCACATGGCGTGTATCTTCCCCTCCATTTGAGCTTGCTTTACTGTGCTTAATCTGCTGTATTTAGATCTCAAAACTGAGTAGGTTTGAAACACACCTTATAGTCATATGGCCTCATTAACATAACAAAGAAAACCCTATTCTTAAATGAGATTACAGTCACAGGTGTAAGGGTTAGAATTCCAATACATAATTTGGGGGAACACAACTCATTCCATAACACTTGGCATATATCACTTATAAGGCTTATTGGCTACCTAAGAATCCGACTGCTATATGCTAGTTCTTGGAAAAATATTAACATTTATGAACTAAGGATGGGAAAGAATAGCTAGCTGCACTGGCTGCCTTCAGGTTGCTCCCAGATCTAATCCCTTATTGTCACTGCAAGCAGAGCGGTCTCCAGAATGGAAAGTTTTTCTCCAGCATCACCTACTAGGTGGATTTGGTGACAGCTCTCAGCAGCTTTTTGCCAATGACAGTCTCAGAGTATGCAGGATTCCCTTGCTGTCAGATTGGCATATGCCTCAAGTCTTCCCTCGATGAAACATTGACTTCCCATGCCAGCTCAGCATCCGTTTCTAGTGTCTTGGTTTCTTTCTTACCCCATGAGAGCAGAGGTTTCCGCAACCCAGCATGACTCCGAAGAGTGGTGCTTTCTTTTCAGGCAAAGATGTGACTTTGAACCAGGACCCCTGGGGAAGTCCTCAGCCTTAGAGCCATCAACCCAAATTCCAGCTTTGTTTCTTGCATTTACTTTGAACATAATCTTTCCCATCATTTTTCTCCTCTGAAAAACAAGAAGATAGCCAACATAATTTCTAAAGCTTCCTAAACTCTCTGGAAAACAATTAAGTATGTGCCTTAATTATTGTTGTTTTAGGAACAAAAGAAAATTTAAAAACAACTAGCAGACCCATGGTGGCACTAGAAAAAGAGTAGGAACAAAAATAAATAAGATGCAGTCCCCTCCACTGAGTGTCTCAGAGCCTAGTAAGGAAGACGGGTACGTAAACCATTAACTACAACACCGTGTGATGAGAGCTAAATAAGGGATTGTCATGGACTGAATTATGTCCCCCCAAAAATGTGTGTATCAGCTTGGTTAGGCCATGATTCCCAGTATTGTATGGCTGTCCTCCATTTTGTGATTGTAATTTTATGTTGAGAGGATGAGGATGGGATTGTAATATCATCTGCACTCAGGCCACCTCCCTGATCCAAGGTCAAGGGAGTTTCCCTGGGATGTGGCCTGCACCACAAGAGATAAAAGGAAAGGGAAGCAAGCAGAAAGCTGGGGACCTCATACCACCAAGAAAGCAGCACCAGGAGTAGAGTGCATCCTTTGGACCCAGGGTCCCTGCGCCTGAGAAGCTCCTCAACCAGGGGAAGATTGAGGACAAGGACCTTTCTCCAGAGCCGACAGAGAGAGAAAGCTTTCCCCTGGAGCCAAAGCCCTGAATTTGGACTGGAAACCTATTAGACTGTGAGGAAATGAATTTCTCTTTGTTAAAGCCATCCACCTGTGGTATTTCTGTTATGGCAGCACTAGATGACTAAAACAGGGATATAGTAGACCTACCTGTTCAAAGCATCTCATTTTCAAACCCAGGAGACAATAAATGAGCACCCAAATTAGGAGCTCTTTCAGAACACAGATAACTGGTTCTCTTCCAGGGAAGATCCATGACCTCTGCTCCAGGACATCACCACCAGTTTCTAACTAACTGCGCAAGACAATAGTCTCTAAAAGAAACATAAGAGCAGAAGAAAGAAAGAGAAACTGACTCACAAGGAAGAAAAGAAGGTCTCAGTGTCAAAGGCCATGACTTAAATTTTTGGTATCCCTGTTACCTAAAACAGAGTTTAATGGCACTTTTCAGGTGCTTAAGCACATGCTTGTTCATTCATTCATTTAATTATTCAACCAACACATAGCAAACATCTCTCACGTGGCCAACGTTATGCTGGATGCTGGGACACAATGGTGAATAAAGGATGCAAGTTGCTAATCTCAATGAGTTTATGTTAAAATGAGGGAAGACGGACAATAAACTAGTAAACAAGCAGAAAACCAAGTATTTTGGTAAGTCTCACAAAAGAAATAAATGGTGATAGGATAAAGAGCAGGGATCGGGTACTTTGCATGATAGTGTCTGGGACAGCCTCTCTGAGTGGTCTGAAGGGGGAAAATGTAAAGATCTTATAAGAAAGCATAAGAAGGCGAGAAAGGAGACAAGACCCCCAGAGCACAGATACTGCGAAGGGAGGATGGTACAACATCAGTTTGTCGAGGTGGATAGATGAAGGATATATAGTGAAGTCAGAGCCAATATGACTTCCTGATAACATGGCTGGAAGGGATGAGGAAAAGGAAGGTATCAAACACTGTGCCTAAATGTAGTTAAAATGAACAGGAAAGAAGGAAGAGCTGGAGGGAGGGAGAGGGGAAAGAAAGAAGGAGGGAGCAAAAATGATTCATTTGTTGAATGCTGACCTATAGGTCTGTGCTAGACACAAGAAGGGTGCATCTGGGGTCTGCAACCTAAAAGAGTATGCTGAATTTTATGACAAGTCAAACTACAGCAAAAGAGAAGGCTACACATTAGAAAGGAGACATTCAAAGAAGTGGCTTAGAGCATTTTTACAGCGATGGAGGATAATTTGCACAGTGAATTATTCTGTCTCTGTTATTCCACAGGGATTAAAGGGAAGACTCATCTTGAAGGATGAGTAGGGTTCACCACGTAACAAAGCGGAGAAGTGCATCTCAGGCAGGGAGAACATTGTGTCCTAACAATGGAGACATGAACAGCTTGGCACATGCAGGAGCCTCCAAGTAGTTTGGCAAAACTAGCAGGCAGAGTTAGAGTGTTGACAGACGGAATAGGAGCAGACCGAGTAGTTTTGTACTTGCTGAAAGAGTTTACCAGTGCCTAATGCTTCTGAGGAAACACTGGTGGTGTAGTGGTTAAGAGTTATAGCTGCTAACCAAAATGTGGGCAGTTGGAAACCCTATGAGGCAGTTCTACTTTGTCCTATAGGGTCACTATAAGTCGGAATCAACTCAATGACAGTAGGTTTTTGGGTTTAATGCTTCTGAAAATACAGCCTTTTTGACCTCCTTTCTGTCCTTCCAACATGCTAAGCTCTTTCCTGTCTCAGGGCCTTTGCAATAACTTGTGCCTCCAGGATCCCCTGTCCTAGACCTGTACGTGGCTGGCTCATTCTTCCCTCCGTCAATCAAACATCATCTGCTTAGGAAGGACTCCTCTTATAGCTCGATCTGAAATTTATTCACCAGTTTCTTTCCTATGACTCCGTTTGGTTTTCTCCCTAGTGCTTGTAACATGTGAAATTATCTTGGCTGTATACATGTTTACTTATTTATATTCTGCTTTCCTCCATTGGTAGAAATGCTCTGTGGGAGAGGGAATCTTTTCTATTTTATTTACTCTTGTATTTCTAGCACTTGTTACAGAATAGTAGGTGACTATTAAATATTTGTGGAATGAACGAATAAGAAAGCACTGATTAGGGAAAGACACATTCGGACTTGCATGCTGGAATATCATTATGGGTGCAGTGTGGTAGGACTACATCTTACTAAAGGATAAAGTTCTCAAGTCAGTGAGTAAGATAAAAAAAAAAGTTTCCAGCCAAACTTACATTGCAAGTGGATTAGAAATGTACAAGACCACTCTGGAGACTGACATCATTATTTCAGGGTAGTACTTCCAACACTCCTAGTTTTTTCTCCCAGAAAAAGACATATCCATCTTTCTTCAGCTGATATCCTATTCAGTAAACTAGAGGATTATTCCAGCATTACTCTAGAGTTAGTGGAAACATGTGATAAATCACATTAACTATTTTTTTTTCCTTATGAAAGTTGAGCATTGCTGAATTGTGGGAGCCTGATACATGATGGGACACAACTCAGTGGAAGGTGGGTGTGGAAGGTCAACATTTAGAGACTGGGAGACTATTTTAAAATGGCACTTAGTTTCTTCTTGAAATGGAAAAGGAACCCATCTGTCTTTTTCAATCTTATGATACTCAATTGTATGTATTTCAGATATAACTTTCTGTAATGAACTATAAGTCATTCCCATTGGGTCTGAACCCATTTTCTTTATCTCAGGCACAGTTTGCATATCATTGTAGAAGATGCCTTGGGATTAAAAAAAACATCATGGTCTTCAATGGATCTACTGCTTCTTATAATCTGGGTACCCACTTTATCTCTCATCTTGACTGACCACCCCTGACCTACCCCAATAGAAGTGTATTAATACATTTAGAGGAGACATGAGCATGGGGTATTGAGCATTTAGCAACTGTCTTCATTCCTTCTCTTTATTCCAAAAAGGTTATATATGAGAGCTGACTGACAAAAAAAATTAAGTCATCTATTTAAGTTTGTCCTCAAATATTGGCTTCTCCCTTTCTCTCATAAACATGCAGTCAAATTTGGTATTTCCTTCTACGTGATTAGGAAGGGGAGCAAGCAATATTAGATCTCCATCCCAATGACTTTGCAGAACAATGCTTGTAATTCGGGTGTGGGCTGCTATTCTATGCTAAATGAGAGTTAGTGTCCAAAAGACTTTTGAAGATTGCTGAAAATGAAGGTCTATCAGGCCCTAAATGTTTTATACTTCCTTTTTCATTTTATCGCCACGCTGTCTTCTATCCCAAAACTCCCAAATCTTTATTCCTTTTTAGGATGAAATGAAATTATACTGGGGAATAAATTGGAGATTATGGCAGTCGTAATTGGGTTTAACAGTGTCTGTTAGTAGGTTGACTAAACCCTTGGAAGACTCAACTATCAGTCTGTTGTAGCCACATACTACCCTTGTGTAAAGAGCCCTGGTGGCACAAAGGTGCAGTGCTTGGCTGCTAACCAAAAGGTCAGTTGTTCAAAACCACCTAACAACTCCTCAGGAGAAAGACCTGGCTGTCTGCTCCCATAAAGACTACAGCCTAGAAAACCCTATGGGACAGTTCTACTCTGTCACATGGGGTCAGTATAAGTCAAAATTGACTCAATGGCGCCTAACAACAACACTTGCTCTCTTCGCCTTTGCTAGAAAAGATTTTTTATTACTGCATCTACGCAGTGCTAAGGTGGGCAGGTGCATCAGGACGTCTCAGTGTTTCCTGCCCGGCACAGAGAGCCAATGGACATATTTGGTCTGTTGAAATGTATTAATCCTAGTACCATCATTTCAATTATGCTTAATAAACCACAGAGCGTTTTTGTTCCAGAGGTGCGGAACATCGGTGCATACAAAGTGCATACAAACATTGTGCACACAAAGATGAACAGAGATGAGAGGGAAGGTTCAGCATTCCAGCCTGGGCTCAGGCAGATCTCCAGGAGATCCCAGCCTTCTCGCTTTGGAGCATTGTAATTCTGAGTAAATTACTCAGCCTTCCACAGCCTCATTTTCCTCGCAAGAAAATTAAGGACACTAACTCATAGGGTTTTTGTGAGGATTTAAGGAGATAATATTTATAGAGTTCTTAAAATAGTAAGATTTAATGGTCTGTATATTTTGGCTGGTCCCTGGATGGCACATACAGTTTGCACTCAAGCGCTAACCTAAAGGTTGACAGAATCCCCCCTTTGCACTTTAAAGAAAGGCCTGGTAATCTGCTTCTGTAAAGATTACAGCCACAAAAAAACCTCTAAGGAACAGTTCTACTCTGTAATAAATGGAGTTGCCGTGAGTCAGAATCAATGCAAGGCAACAGGTTGTTTGTTTGTTTTTTTGTACTTTGGCTATTATACTAAAGGAACATCATAACCAAGAAGGTATTATTATTATCATTATCATCCTCATTTTACACGTCCAGAAGCAGGGTGTCAAGATGCTAAGCCACTTGACTAAACTAAGGTTGCAAAAGTCCGGAAGCCTTGGGTCCAGGTTCTAAGCTACAATCTCTATATTCTTTCCAGGGTTATGAGACTAGATGAAGGATTGGGGCTAGGTCCTCCTGGGGGGCTTCTATGGGAGTGAACCCAAGCCCATAAGAATTTCCACTTCAGAAGCTTTTTAAAAGGAGCCTGGAGAGAAAGAGTTTCCAGCCCTTCTATTTCAATTTCCATCCTGATGAACAAAACCAGTGTACATTACAAGCCTGACTCACAAGGATTTGCCAGGAGGAACCCCTTGTACTATTTGAGTTACTAATGGGATGGCAAACAGGCCCTGTAATTTACTTTGTACTTTGATAATGTCTTGGCTTAAAGGGTCACACAGTCCTTTCCAAACATTAACTTATGTCCCCCTTCTAACGCTTCTAAGGGGTCAGAGAAGGTTAGCATGCCCTTTGTTTTAGAGATGAGAAAACCGAGATCTAAAAAGGTTAAGTGTCACCAGGGTCACCCTGCAAGGCAAAGTGCTATCCAATCTGCTGTTCCCAGCTACGGACACTCCCTGAACTTACACAAAGGGAAATTTGTCCAGCATGCTTTTCATGCCGACCTGGAACTGCCACCAGATTTCATTGATGTTACTTTTCTACACATCTCAAGCAATGCCCAAAATAAAGCAGCCAAGGGTACACTGCAAGCTGGCTTCTTCTGCACTGGGAGCTAAAAGAGTTGATGAACGCAAAAACGCCTAAGTGCAAAATGTGTCAGTTGCAAGTAAATATCACTTAGCACCTTAGGAGCGGGGGGTGGGGAGTCCTTAGTTTGTTTTAAAAATTCGGTGGAACAATGTAGAAAAAATGTGCACATAGGTGAACACGTAGGTGCACACACCGCTTCATCGGAATACAGGGAACAGAATCATTCAGTTAGGAACCAGCATTTACTGAGCTCCAGGCACCAGTTTGATGCCTTCACTTATGTTATCTCATTTATTCATCACAACAACCCTGGTTTCTGTACAGTATGATGCTCCTTTTTGAGATAAAGGAGACAGAAAGGCTAAACAGGTCGCTTCTTTTACTTCCTTATGCAAATATCATCTTCCCTCCCAGGCTACATTCTCTAAAACTGTGGCCTCCTTTATATGTCTTTCCCCTTCCCTGCTTAATTACATATAGGTTGAATAAACCCTTGGGAGATTAAACTATCAGCCTGTTATAGCCACGTACTACCCTTGTTCTCCCTAACTTAGCTACAAAGGATTTATTACTGCACCTACTTAGTGCTAAGGAATATTGTATATTTATAAATAATTATATATATACACACACACACACACACACACATACATACATGCATATATATATGTATATTTACCCCTGCTGGTATAATGGTTAAATATTCGGCTGCTAACCAAAAGTTTGGCAGTTCAAATCCACCTAGCCACTCCTTGGGAGAAAGATCTGGCAACCTTGTCCCATAAAGATTACAGCCTAGAAAATTCTATGGGACCGTTCTACTTTGTCCTACAGTTGCTGAGTCAAAATTGACTTGAAAGTACCCAACGACAACTATATATATTATATAATATATAAATTCTGTATTATTGTTGTTAGGTGCTGTGAAGTCAGTTTGCATTCCAATCACCAGTAATTACCAATAAATTCTGTATTATATGTTATATATAGTACATAAAAAATACTTAATTATTACGTCATAATTTAATATATATTTAGTATATATATCCACCACATGTCTGTCACTTTGTCATACTGTGGTGACCTGTGTGTTGCTGTGATACTGGAAATTTTGCCACCAGTATTTCAAATACCAATAGGGTCACCATTGGTGGACAGGTTTCGGTTGAGCTTCCAGACTAACACAAACTAGGAACAAGGACGTGGCAGCCTACTTCAGAAAAACTAACCAGTAAAAACTTTATGAATATCAGAAAATTATCTGATGTAGTGCTGGAAGACGAACCCCTCAGGTTGGAAGGCACACAAAATACTACTGAGGAAGAGCTGCCTCCTCAAAGTAGAGTTGACTTAATGATGTGGATGGAGTCAAGCTTTTCAGACCTTCATTTGGTGATGTGGCACGACTCAATATGAGAGGAAACAGCTGCAAACATCCATTAATAATTACAATGTGGGATGTATGAAATACGAATTTAGGAAAATCAGAAGTCATCAAAAATGAAATGGAACACATTAAGATGGATATCCTAGGTATTAGTGAGCTGGAATGGACTGGTATTGGCCATTTTGAATCAGACAATCAGATGGTCTACTATGCTGGGAATGAAAAATTGAAAACAAATGACTTCTCGTTCTTTATTAAAAAGAACATATCATGATCTATCCTGAAGTACAACACTGTCACTGATAGAATAATATCCATATGTCTACAAGGTAGACCAATTAATACCAGTATTATTAAAATTTACAAACCAACCACTAAGGACATAAATGAAGAAATTGAAGGTTTTTACCAACTTTTGCAATCTGAAATTGATCAGACATGCAATCATGATACACTGATAATTACTTGTTATTAGAACACGAAAATTGAAAACAAAGAATGGTAGTTTGAAAATCTGGCCCTGGTGATAGAAATGACACCAGAGATCCCATGACAGAATTCTTAAAACCAATGATTTCTGTATTGCAAATACTTTTTTTCAACAACATAACCAGTGACTGTAAGATGAACCTAGCAAGATGGAATACACAGGAATCAAATTGACTACATCTGTGGAAAGAAATGATGGAGAAGCTCAACATCATCATTCAGAACATTCGATTGTGGAACAGAACATCCATGGCTGATATGCAAGTTCAAGTTGTTGAAGAAAATCAGAATAAGTCCATAAGAGCGAACGCACGACCTTGAGTATATCCCATCTGAATTTAGAGACCATCTCAAGAATAAATGTGATGCATTGAACACTAATGACCAAAGACCAGATGAGTTGTGGAATGACATCAAGGACATCACACATGAAGAAAGCGAAACCAAAAACCAAACCTGTTGCTGTCAAGTTGATTTCGACTCATAGCAGCCCTACAGGACAGAGTAGACTTGCTCCATGGAGCTTCCCAGGAGTGCCTGGTGAATTCGAACTGCTGACTGTAACCACTCTTAACCACTATGCCACCAGGGTTATCCCGGTCATTTAAAAGACAGGAAAAAAGGAAAAGACCAGAATGGATGTCAGAAGAGACTGAAAGTTGCTCTTGAACGTAGAGTAGCTAAATCAAAAGGAAAAAATGATGAAGTAAAAGAGATGAACATAAGACTTCAAAAAGGGCTTCAGAGGACAAGGAAAGGTATTGAAATGTGCAAAAACCTGGAGATAGAAAGCCAAAAGGGAGGCGAATGCTCAGCCTCAAGTTGCAGTATTTAAGAATCCTACTGGGAAAACATTAAATTCCACAGGAAGCATCCAAAGAAGATGGAAGGAACACACGGAGTCACTGTATCCGAAAGAATTGGTTGACAATCAACCATTTCAAGAGGTAGCATATGATCAAGAACTGATGGTACTGAAGGAAGAGGTCCCAGCTGCACTGAAGGCACTGGCGAAAAACAAGGCTCAAGGTAAAAGGCCTCACATGTATGTGAAAGCTGGACAATGACTAAGGAAGCCCGAAGAAGAACTGATACTTCTGAATTACTATGTTGGAGGAGAATATTGAGTATCCCATGGATTGCCAGAAGAATGAGCAAGTGTGTGTTGGAAGAGGTACAGCCAGAATGCTCATTAGAAGCAAGGACGGTGAGACATCAACTCACATATTTTGGACGTATTATTAGGAGGGACCAGTGACTGGAGAAAGACATCAAGCTTGGTGAAGTAGAGGGTCAGTGAAAGAGGAAGATCCTCAATGAGAGGGATTGACTGCAACAATGGGCTCTAGCACAACACTGATTCTGAGGATGGCGTATGGCCAGGCAGTGTTTTGTTCTGTTGTACATATGGTCACTATAAATCAGAATCGACTTGACGGTACCTAACCACAAACCGTGTAGGTATGTGTGTGTATATATCTATACCTATATACAAACACATAGGTAAGTATATATACTACGTATGTGTGTGTGTATATATATATGTTTATCATTCATCTCATTTCATTGGAATGTCAACTCCACAAGTTTTGACTATTTTCCTCACTGCTACATCCCTATGCCTAGAAGAAGGTGTCCATCACATAGTAGGTATTCAGCAAATAATTACTGAATAAATGAATTAATGAATTCATGCTGTCATGGAACCTCATAGGCCTAGCAGTAACACTCAGTTACAGTGGCAATTTTACATCTATTTGTGTGGTTATTTGATTAAGTTCTGTCTCACCCTGTAGAAAGGTCTGTGAAGACAGACTGGATTTGATCATAGATAGTATCCCAGTGCTAAGCATGATGTCTGGCTTGCATGTTACTATGATGCTGGAAGCTCTGCTACCAGTATTTCAAATATCAGCCAGGTTACCCATGATGGACAGGTTTCAGCAGAGCTTCCAGACTAAGACAGACTAGGAAGAAAGGCCTGGTGACCTACTTCTGAAAATCAGGCAGTGAAAGCCCTATGGATCACAGTATTGTTCCATATAGTGCTGGAAGATGAGTCCCTTGGGTTGGAAGGTTGGAAGGCACTCAAAATACACAGTGGCTGCAACAATGGACTTGAGCATACCAATGATCATAAAGATGGCGCAGGACTGGGCAACATTTTTATTCCATTGTACATGGAGTCACCATGAGTAGGTGCCAATTTGATGGCAACTAATAACACATACACTGATACTTATGTAAATACGAGTATAGTTACTTGTTTATTTTCTTTGTCTTCCCAACTAGAATGTAAAGCACCAGGAGGACAGAGGTTTTGCCTCTTGGTTCACTGCTATATCCCTGCCACCTGAAACACTGCCTGGAATGTACTGTTGAATAAATGCAGAGAAAAAGGAAGTAAGCAAGGGCAAACACGTCATGCATTTTCATATTTGCATTATACTTTAAATACTATAATCTTTTTCCTCTGAGTTTTTTATTTTTTAAATTCAGTAGACATGTATTGAGAGCTCCAAATCCATGTCCTAGAGGGATTTATATTCCACTGAGGAGTAACAGACATACAAATAAATTACATATATAGGATGTCCTACCACCCACCCACTGCCATCGAGTGGATTCCCACTCATAGCGACCCTATAGGACAGAGTAGAACTGCCCCACAGAATTTCCAAGGAGCACCTGGTGGATTCAAACTGCCAACCTTTTGGCTAGCAGACATAGCTGCTAACCACTACACCACCAGGGTTAACATATATAGGTTGCCGGGTAGGGTTAAGCCTGTGGAATGCTATTTCCCATTTCTCCAACTCCCCAGGCTCATGTTTTTGTTTGTTTTGTTTTTTACAATTTTTATTGTGCTTTAAGTGAAAGTTTAAAATCAAGTTAGTCTCTCACACAAAAACTTACATACACCTTGCTACATACTCCCAAATATTCTCCCCCTAATGAGACAGCCCACTCTCTCCCTCCACTCTCTCTTTTCATGTCCATTTCTCCAGCTTCTAACCCCCTCCACCCTCTCATCTCCCCTCCAGGCAGGAGATGCCAACATAGTCTCAAGTGTCCACCTGATCCAAGAAGCTCACTCCACACCAGCATCCCTCTCCAACCCATTGTCCAGTCCAATCCATGTCTAAAGAGTTGGCTTTGGGAATGGTTCCTGTCCTGGGCCAACAGAGGGTCTGGGGGCCATGACTATCAGGGTCCATCTAGTCTCAGTCAGACCATCAAGTCTGGTCTTTTTAGGAGAATTTGGGGTTTGCATCCCACTGCTCTCCTACTCCCTCAGGGGTTCTCTGTTGTGTTCCCTGTCAGGGCAGCCATCGGTTGTAGCCAGGCGCCATCTACTTCTTCTGGTCTCAGGATGACGTAGACTCTGGTTCATGTGGCCCTTTCTGTGTCTTGGTCTCATAACTGCCTTGTGTCCTTGGTGTTCTTCATTCTCCTTTGATCCAGGTGGGTTGAGACCAATTGATGCATCTTAGATGGCTGCTTGCTAGCGTTTAAGACCCCAGAGGCCACTCTTCAAAGTGGAATGCAGAATGTTTTCTTAATAGATTTTGTTATGCCAATTGACTTAGATATCCCCTGAAACCATGGACCCGTAACCCCTGCCCCTGCTACACTGGCCTTCGAAGCATTCAGTTTATTCAGGAAACTTCTTTGCTTCTGGTTTAGTCAGGTTGTGCTGACGTCCCCTGTATTGTGTGTTGTCTCTCCCTTCATCTAAAGTAGTTCTTATCTACCATCTAATTAGTGAATACTCCTCTTCCACCCTCCCTCCCTCCCCCCTCTCGTAACCACAAAAGAATGTTTTCTTCTCAGTTTAAACTATTTCTCAAGTTCTTATAATAGTGGTCTTATACAATATTTGTCCTTTTGCAACTGACTAATTTCACTCAGCATAATGCCTTCCAGATTCCTCCATGTTATGAAATGTTTCACAGATTCCTCACTGTTATTTATTGATGTATAGTATTCCATTGAGTGAATATACCATAATTTATTTATCCATTCATCTGTTGATGGGCATCTTGGTTGCTTCCATCTTTTTGCTATCGTAAACAGTGCTGCAATAACAGGGGTGTGCACATATCTTTTCTTGTAAAGGCTCTTATTTCTCTAGGATATATTACAAGGAGTGGGATTGCTGGATCATATAGTAGTTCTATTTCAAGCTTTTTAAGGAAGCACCAAATCGAGTTCCAAAGTGGTCGTACCATTTTACATTCCCACCAGCAGTGTATAAGTGTTCCAGTCTCTCCACAACCTCTCCAACATTTATTATTTTGTGTTTTTTGGATTAATACCAGCCTTGTTGGCGTGAGATGGAATCTCATTGTAGTTTTGATCTGCATTTCTCTAAGGGCTAATGATCGTGAGCATTTCCTCATGTATCTGTTAACTACCTGAATGTCTTCTTTAGTGAAGTGTCTATTCATATCTTTTGCCCATTTTTTAATTGGGTTATTTGTCTTTTTGCAGTAGAGTTTTTGCAGTATCATGTAGATTTTAGAGATCAGGCGCTGATCAGAAATGTCGTAGCTAAAAACTTCTTCCCAGTCTGTAGGTAGTCTTTTTACTCTTTTGGTGAAGTCTTTGGATGAGCATAGGTATTTGATTTTTAGGAGCTCCCAGTTATCTAGTTTTTCTTCTGCGTTCTTAATAATGTTCTGTATATTGTTTATGCCATGCATTAGCCCTCCTAACGTTGTCCCTGTTTTTTTCTTCCATGATTTTTATCCTTTTAGATTTTATATTTAGGTCTCTGATCCACTTTGAGTTAGTTTTTGTGCATGGAGTGAGGTATGGGTCTTGTTTCATTTTTTTGCTGATGGATATCCAGTTATGCCAGCACCATTTGTTAAAGACTGTTTTTTCCCCATTTAACTGTTTGGGGGCCTTTGTCAAATATCGACTGCTCATATGTGGATGGATTTATGTCTGGATTCTCAATTCTGTTCCATTGGTCCATGTATCTGTTGTTGTACCAGTACCAGGCTGTTTTGACTACTGTGGCGGTATAATAGGTTCTAAAATCAGGTAAAGTAAGGCCTCCCACTTTGTTCTTCTTTTTCAGTAATGCCTTATTTCTCCGGGGCCTCTTTCCCTTCCATACGAAGTTGGTGATTTGTTTCTCCATCTCATTAAAGAATGTCATTGGGATTTGGATTGGAATTGCATTAAATGTATAGATCGCTTTTGGCAGAATAGACATTTTTATAATGTTAAGTCCTCCTATCCACGAGCAAGGTACGTTTCTCCACTTATGTAAGTCTTTTTTGGTTTCTTGCAGAAGTGTACTGTAGTTTTCTTTGTATAAGTCTTTTACATCTCTGGTAAGATTTATTCCTAAGTATTTTATCTTCTTGGGGGCTACTGCAAATGGCATTGATTTGGTGATTTCCTCTTTGATGTTCTTTTTGTTTGTGTAGAGGAATCCAACTGATTTTTGTATGTTTATCTTGTATCCCGATACTCTGCTGAACTCTTCTATTAGTTTCAGTAGTTTTCTGGAGGGTTCCTTAGAGTTTTCTGTGTATAAGATCATGTCGTCTGCAAATAGAGATACTTTGACTTCTTCCTTGCCAATCTGGATGCCTTTTATTTCTTTATCTAGCCTAATTGCTCTGGCTAGGACCTCCAACACAATGTTGAATAAGAGTGGTGATAAAGGGCATCCTTGTCTGGTTCCCAGTCTCAAGGGGAATGTTTTCAGACTCTCTCCATTTACGGTGATGGTGGCTGTTGGCTTTGTATAAAATGCCCTCTATTTATTATGTTGAGGAATTTTCCTTCTATTCCTATTTTGCTGAGAGTTTTTATCATGAATGGGTGTTGAACTTTGTTAAATGCCTTTTCTGCATCAATTGACAAAATCATGTGATTCTTTTGTTTTATTTATGTGGTGGATTACATTAATTGTTTTTGTAATGTTGAACCATCCCTGCATACCTGTATAAATCCCACTTGGTCGTGGTGAATTATTTTTTTGATATGTTGTTGAATTCTTTTGGCTAGAATTTTGTTTAGGATTTTTGCATCTACATTCATGAGGGATATAGGTCTATAATTTTCTTTTCTTGTGGTATCTTTACCTGGTTTTGCTATCAGGGAAATTGTGGCTTCATAGAATAAGTTTGGGAGTATTCCATCCTTTTCTGTGCTCTGAAATACCCTCAGTAGTGGTGGTGTTAACTCTTCTCTGAAAGTGTGTTAGAATTCTGCAGTGAAGCTGTCTGGACCAGGGTTTTTTTTTTTGGGGGGGGGAAGTTTTTTGATTACCTTTTCAATCTCTTCTTTTGTTATGGGTCTATTTAGTTGTTCTACTCTGTTTGTGTTAGTTTAGGTAGGTATTGTGTTTCTAGGAATTCATCCATTTCCTCTAGGTTTTCAAATTTGTTACAGTACAATTTTTCATAGTAATCTGATATGATTCTTTTAATTTCAGTTGAGTCTGTTGTAATATCGCCCATCTCATTTCTTATTTGGGTTATTTCCTTCCTCTCCTGTTTTTCTTTTGTTAGTTTGGCCAGTGGTTTATCAATTTTGTTGATTTTTTAAAAAAACCAGCTTTTGGTCTAATTCTTTCAATTGTTTTTCTGTTTTTTATTTCATTTAATTCAGCTCTAATTTTTATTATTTGTTTTCTTCTGGTGCCTATGGGTTTCTTTTTTCGCTCTCTTCTATTTGTTCAAGTTGTAGGGATAATTCTTTGATTTGGGCCCTTTTTTCTTTTTGGATGTGTGCATTTATTCATATAAATTGGCCTCTGAGCACTGTTTTTGCTGTGCCCCAAAGGTTCTGATAGGAAGTGTTTTCATTCTCATTGGATTCTATGAATTTCTTTATTCCTTCTTTAATGTCTTCTATAATCCAGTCTTTTATGAGCTGGGTATTGTTCAGTTTCCAAGTGTTTGATTTCTTTTCACTGCTTTTCCTGTTATTGATTTCCACTTTTATGGCCTTATGGTCAGAGAAGATGCTTTGTAATATTTCAATGTTTTGGAGTCTGCTAAGACTTGCCCTATGACCTAATATGTGGTCTAGTCTAGAGAATGCTTCATGTGCACCAGGAAAGAAAGTACACTTGGTTGCTATTGGGTGGAGTGTTCCGTATGTGCCTACGAGGTCAAGTTGGTTGATTGTGGCATTTAGATCTTCCGTGTCTTTATTGAGCTTCTTTCTGGATGCCCCGTCCTTCACCCCAAGTGGTGTGTTGAAGTCTCCTACTATTATTGTGGAACTGTCTATCTCACTTTTCAATGCTGATAGAGTTTGTTTTATGTATGTTGCAGCCCTGTCATTGGGTGCATAAATATTTAATATGGTTATATCTTCTTGGTGTATTGTCCTTTTAATCATTATATAGTGTCCTTCCTTATCCTTTCTGATGGATTTAACTTTAAAATCTATTTTGTCAGAAATTAATATTGCCACTCCTGCTCTTTTTTTTGATTGTTGTTTGCTTGATATATATTTTTTTCATCTTATGAGTTTTAGTTTGTTTGTGTCTCTAAGTCTAAGGTGTGTCTCTTTTAAGCAGCATATAGATAAATATATATATATAGACGGATCTTCTTTTTTCATCCATTCTGCCACTCTCTGTCTCTTTATTGATGCATTTAATCCATTTACATTCAGGGTAATTATGGATAGGTATGATTTTAGTGCTGTCATTTGGATGTCTTTTTTGTGTGTGTTGACAGTTTCTTTTTCCCGCTTGATTTTATGTGCTAAGTAGATTTTCTTTATTGTCCTTTCCTCATATTTGTTGTTGTTGATTTTGTTTCTGCTGAGTCTCTATTTTTTTCTCGTATTTTATTTTGATGAATAGGACAGTTTGTCTCCTTTGTGATTACCTTATTATTTACCCCTATTTTTCTAAATTTAAACCTAACTTTTATTTCTTTGTATCTTTATATCTTCCTCTCCATACGGAAAGTTTATGACTACATTTCTTAGTCCCTCTTTATTATTTTAATGTTGTCTTCTTTTATATAATAACATCACTGTTACCCTGTTTTGAGCTTTTTTTTTAAATCTTGGTTTATTTTTTTGGATTTCCCTGTTTGGGTTGATTTCTGGTTGCTCTTCCCAGTGTTCTAGTCTTGGGTTGATGCCTGATACTATTGATTTTCTAACCAAAGAACTCCCTTTAGTATTTCTTGTAGTTTTGATTTGGTTTTTACAAATTCCCTAAACTTGTGTTTATCTGGAAATGTCTTAATCTCACCTTCATATTTAAGAGACAGTTTTAATGGATATATGATTCTTGGCAGACAATTTTTTCCTTCAGTTTTTTAAATATGTCATCCCATTGCCTTCTTGACTGCATGGTTTCTGCCGAGTAGTCCAAGCTTATTCTTATTGGCTCTCCTTTGTAGGTGACTTTTCATTTATCCCTCGCTGCTCTTATAATTCTGTCTTCATCTTTGGTTTTGGCAAATTTGATTAAGTCTTAGTGACTTTCTTTTAAGATCTACCGTATGTGGAGTTTGATGAGCATATTGGATAGATAGCTTCTCATCTTTCACGGTATCAGGGAAGTTTTCTGCCAACAAATCTTCAACAACTCTCTCTGTATTTTTTGTTATCCCTCCCTGTTCTGGTACTCCAATCACTCGTAGGTTAGTTCTATTGGTAGTGTCCAACATGATTCTTAAGGTTTCTTCATTTTTTTTAATTCTTTTATCTTGATTTTTCTTCACATATATTGGTGCCAAGTGAGTTATCTTCGAGTTCAGAAATTCTAGCTTCTACTTGCTGAATTCTGCTCCTCTGGCTTTCTATTGAGTTGTCTAATTCTATAATTTTGTTGTTAATTTTCTGAATTTCTGATTGCTGCCTGTCTATGGATTTTTCCAGCTTATTAAACTTTTCATTATGTTCCTGAATAATCTTTCTAATTTCTTCAATTGCTTCATCTGTGTGTTCCTTGGCTTGTTCTGTGTATTGCCTCATTTCCTTCCTGATGTCTTGAAGGGTTCTATATATTAATCTTTTTATCCTGGCTCTGGTAATTCCAGGAATGTACTTTCATCTAGAAGATCCCTGGATTCTTTGTTTTGAGAGCCTGTTGAGGTGATCATGGTCTGTTTCTTTATGTGACTTGATATTGACTGTTGTTTCCAAGCCATCTATAAATTATTTTATTAGTTTATACTTGCTTACTGTGTTGTAGCTTCTTGCTTTGTTTTGTTTAGGTATACACCTATGGGTTGCTTGAGTGAGCTAGCTTGATTATTTTCACCTTTGGAGCTCTGACGTCCTGTCCCCAGATGGCTAGAGCTTTTATCAGGTATTATCAGTCTAGGAGTCCATTCAGTTTTCTTGTATGAATTCTGCTCCGGTTTCCAGGTAGCCGATCAGCAAGTGTTTAGTACAGGCTCTATGGCACAGTATTAGAGGGGCAGGGGTGATTTGCTTGTATACCAGTATCTGGTTACAGCAGGGGGTCACACCCTGAACAAGGCAGGGGGCTGAGAACCAACCCCCAAGTGTCTCTGAGGAAAGAGCATCCCTGTTCCCTAGAGTGTGTAGGTGGGTGGGTTCTGCAGAAGAACCACAGGCACCCAAAGTTTTTGGTTGTAAGGACTGGAGGGACTAGTTATCTTTGGACCCCTGTCATGTGTAGCTTGGTGACCTGAGTGGAGCTACCAGTCCTTAGGTCTCTGATGTGGGTAGATGAGGACCTTGTTTAATAGGCAAAGCAATGTCAAACATCAAACGCCCACCTCTCCACCGCACAGCTGAAATGGTTGGAGTTTGCCAACAAGGGCCTATTCTCCCAAAATAGGCCCACACAGGTCCATGCAGAAGGGAAAGGTGCTCAGAGTCCACGGATGATTTATGTCTCCAGGCTCATGTTTTAAGGTGGAGCTCAGCTGTACAATGTTTCCTGACTCTGCTGTCATAATCAAACAGCCCTTTCTCTTTATTCCCCTTATAACTGGGGCTCTCAAACAGGTAGCCCTTGATCAAGCCTGCACAAAACCCAAACCAAACCTGTTGCCATCGAGTCTATTTTAACTCATAGTGACACTATAGGACAGAGCAGAACTGCCCCATAGAGTTTCCAAGGAGTACCTGGTGGATTCAAACTGCCGACCTTTTGATTAGTAGCCATAGCTCTTAACCATTACGCCATCAGGGCTTCCCAAGCCTGCCCAGTGCTTCTAAAATGAGAAAATTACCTCGTTAACAATGAAGATTAGTCCACACTGAACCCTCTATTTCTTTATGACAGAAATGGACTGGAACTGGGTACCAGCTCAAATGGCCACAATTTCTCCCACAGGATAGCCACTCTTCCTGGGTGGCCTATGTGCCCCTCTGATCCATCTGTTCAGCCTCTGTAGGCATTTGAATTTGAGATTCTCATCAGAGCACTTCACTCTTACCATTATTAGGATCTGTATTGCATTGAAGGTGCCCCGGTGTAACATTGGTTAAGTGCTTGGCTGCCAACCGAAATGTTGGTGGTTCAAACCCACCCAGTGGCTCTGTAGGAGAAAGCCCTGCGAATCTGCTCTCATAAAGATTACAGCCTAGAAAACCCAATGGGGCAGTTCTACTCTGTCACATGAAGTGCCTATGAGTTGAAGTCAACTTGACGGCACCTAACGATATTGCATTGAGTTATGGTTAATTTTATAAATGCCTATTCCTTTCATTCACCCATACATCGCTTGAACTTACTCATCACTACATCACCAACTGCTAGCATATTCCTAGTATGGAATAGATATTCACCACATTATTTGAAAGAAAAGAAATTAGGGCTTGATGATGTTGTTTTGCAGATAGGAACCAGTAAATGGCTCTATTCCAGGTAGACACATTGTCCGAAACAATGCGTGAGTGCTAAGAGTCTTGTACAGAGAGGGATGAGACAGAAGTTCATAAAGAGACAAACATAATTCTTAACACACAGGGCAAATACACTACACACCTGTTAACCCTGAAATCACAATATGGTATCATTGATGGCTCTACCAGATTTTTACACAAATAATGAGCACTGTCTTCATTTGTTTGCCAACCTCATACTCCCCCCACGAGGTATTTTCATAAGGTCCACTATGCCATTTTTTAATAGGTATATTAGTATAGTGTGCTTACAAAAATATCTCACCGGGGAGGGTGTGGTTGTCAAGCAAATGCAGAAGGAGTGTGTTTCCTTGATGGAGTTTGCATCATAGCTTCTAAAACCAGGATGTATGGAAAATATTTTAGGAGAAAAAAATGGATCCAACAATAAAAATCAAATGGCACTTAAAAGACTGGTTCAAAGTTATTAGGAAGATTTGGTCCCATGGAATCACTTATTTCCAGAAAACTGAGGTTTTTACTGTAAATTTGGAATATATGAAAACTTGCCAACTATATAAATTTCTAATTGCCTACTGTGATTCTTTTACAACTGAGAATCTTCTCTCAATTTTAAGGCCATTTATGAGAATTCTTTGAGGGTTTGAATTTTTTGTTTGTTTGTTTTTTAATTATCCTTTGCTGAAAAGATGTAATAGATGTTAGGGGAAAATGCAAGTTCTTAACAGATAGCAAATACGTAGAAAACAGTCTTACAATACCAAGTATTTGAGCAGCAATCGTCTAAGCCTGTTTCTCCTCCCACATGTCCTCCTTATTTATCTTTTTTCCTCCATTACCTGGTTTTCTGTTCCCTAAATGTGTTTCCCTTAAATCTGCATATCAAGACTTAAACAAGTTTATGCTCCAGGAAAGCTTACTGCGCAGCTGAAGCCTGAACAGGAGTCTACACTGGGAGGCTGTCGACAGGCTGTTTTATGCCCAAACTCTGCAACAGAAGACACCCCAGGATCTTTGTTCACTTGTAGACAGGAAGTGATAGAATCTTATTCAGAGCTCTCTCCTGTCCAGCTCAACCTAGTTTTATGCTGATGATTCTGAACCTCTGATACTGCTCACTGATAGCACTCTGTATACTCTGAAATCGGGTTAATTACTGTAACTAGGGAGCCTGGCTCTTAAAAGGGCTCAGAGACTATGTTCCAGTTCTCACTGTAGCTTTTGCCAGAATTGTCAGACAAGGCTTGGGCCTTTGAGGTGTGGGTCTCACTGAAATGCAAAGATGACATTTGAATGAATCCCAGAGGTGATTTGCGAAAGGCCTGTTTTTTCACTTCCTTCTTCCACTTCACGATAGCACTGTGGAGAATATGTGAAAATCTGTGGTGGCTGTGAGGTCTGCTGAGAGTGTATGTATGTGAGAAGAGGTGAGATTGGGAGAGACAAGGGAAAGGAAGCAAGAGTAATAACAATACTGGGTCTATTCAGCTGGATGCTGAAAATGTGACATGCAGAATGCCAAGAGCTTTGTGTACATTACCTTATTGAATCCTCTCAACGGCCCCATGAAGGAGATGCTATTATCATGCCCATTTTACAGAGGCGTAAACTAAGGCTTAGAGAAGTTTCGTAGCTTGAACAAAGTTATATAACTATTAAATGGCAGGGTCTGAATATTAACTGATGCTTTTCTAGCTTCTCATTCTGTGCTCTTAGCCATGATGAACCAGCTCAGGGCCTTTTACCGAGTCGCTTGGGGGAGACCAGAAACATAACTGCCAAAGACGGCCCCATAACTTCCTCCAAGTACCCACCTAATCCCCTGCTCCCCAGTTACTGTTCCATGTGGTCTTTTTCAGTCACCTAAGAGGCCCACCAAGTGTTGGGGTTGTTTCCATTTGTTTCTTGATAGAATGAGCAGAGAGTCTGTGGAGGTTAATACGTCATTGTTGTTGTTAGCTGTCTGTGAAGTTTACCATCGACTCAAAGCTACCCCAAGCACAACGCAACAAAACACTGCCCAGGCCTGTGCCTTCCCCATGCTCAGTTACAGATTGAATTGTGTGATTCACAGGGTTTTCATTGGCTGATTTTCAGAAGCAGATTGCTGGGCCTTTCTTCCTGTTCTGCCTTAGTATGAGAACTCTGCTGAAACCTGTTCAGCACTGTAGCAACGGACAAGCCTCCACTGACAGGTGCTTGCTACAGATGAGGAGCATTGGCCAGGAATTGAATTCAGATCTCCCTCGTGGAAAGGGAGAATTCTCCACTGAACCACCATTGCCCCAGTGTGTCATTAGGCATGAGAAAAACGGGAGGATGAATGAGTCACCTGCTTTGAGGTCTTGAAAAACTAATACAATTACAGCAATTAAAATCTACCGAGTACTTATTATATTGGCCACTCTACTTGATGTATGCGTGTGGGGGGGGGTGTATTACATGCAGATCATGGGTGATGGCATTAATTCCTTTTTGGATGAGAACACTAATTCTCAGAGGTTAGGAAACTTGCTTAAGGATATGGATTTAGTGGGTGACAGATTTTATGACTTTGGTCATGTCATAGACCCTTTCTGAGTTTTAGCAACCCCTCTGAAAAATGAGGATAATAATAACTGCCACGAGGTGTTGGGACATACTGCGAACCGGACCAGCTCTGAGCATGGCACAAAGCAGAGGTACACGGTGCAAATGCTGAAATAAATCTGACCCCACTTAACTCCCAGCGCCATCCTCGGGTGGATGAACGCTGGAGGAGTTAAAGGGCAATTCTCTGCCATCCCTGTGTAACTCTGAGGCCATGATGGAGGGAACAGTACGCACTATTGGAATGCAATATCTTTGACACCAGCAGAAGTCAGAATACAGCTTGCCACCTTAAGTATGCTTTAATTGAATTACAGTATGCATCACTACTTGGTATAGGCCTTTTGAAGTCCAAGCATCACCACCCTGCCTCGTGGGAATGTGTGCCGTTACTGCCAGCATAATTGTTGCAACAACTGACACATTCCCACACCAGTTACTTCAGCAGGTAGTGAAGGCAATTAGAAGATTTTGATCTTGCTGACTTATGGTGAAAAGGCAGGTATCAAGGGATATGAACACAGAGACAATCAAGTCATATTAAAGTTGACCATAAAGCACCCTGTAATATGAGGGATGAAGAAGCAGTAAAAACAAAGCTATTTTCAATTTTTAGCAGAAAAAATTCTGTCCTTTGATCCCTGACATAATATGACAGGGAAACAAAGCACTCAGACAAATCATGCTGTATGGTAATTTTCTTCCTTATTTGAAATCTTGTGTGTGACAACCAAGTTGCTGGTGTTATAAAGAGTTCATTCATTTTGTTCACTCAACGAACGTTTAGTAAATGCCTAGTACGTGCCAGGCACTGTGTAAGGCCCCCGGACTGTTGCCTTTACAGTTCACAGTGTACTGGGGGGAGAAGAAAAATGTTTTCAGATAACTACAATACAGTATGTTAGGTATTGAACAGAGGTAATATAGAGAACACTCTGTAAATGGGTAAGAAGGGCACCTTAGTAGACTAGTGAGTCTGTGGGGAGGGTTAGATTCCTGATGAATCTCCAAGGATTGGCTTCCCAAAGGAGGAGGCATTTGGTCAGATGATCATATGGGATTCAGTTGTATTAATGAGGATAGAATGTTTCCTACAGGGAAAGAGCTTTTGGAATGGCAGAGAGGCAAAGGAAGCTCAGGGAGTGGTAAGAAGTTCAATCCACCACCACCTTGGTGTGGTGGTACGGTTGTGAGAAATGAAATAGCTGGAACCAGAACAGGGATGTTGTGCTCTGGTAAGAGGCTTCAGCTTTAGCCTAAGGGAAATGAGAAATCTTCGCACGGATTTGTAAGGTCAAATTTGTGTCTTTAAAATCAACACATATTGGATAACAAATGAATTGAAGGGGAATGACTGTGAAAGCAGGGAGGTCATTTAGGAGGCTGTCACAATTACCAGGAGAGAAATCCTAAGAGCCTGGGCTAAGATCGTGGCAGCAACAGTGGAAGCAGGAAAGGGAGACAGAGAAAAATCTGTCTTCTTAGAGGCTAAATTCAGAGTTGATTTAACTAAGATCTAAGAATATATTTTAAGAAATAGAGGTTTCTGCATTGCTAATATTAATGGAAATGTTAATATATGGGATTCTGCTTAATAAATGGGAACTATGTGCTCTTGAAAACATTCTGTATGTAGATTAGATTTTCATAAAGTAAATCTTACATTCGAATATGTCAGAAGAGCTTGTTATTTAAACACTCCTATGCTGACTGATTAGAGTATAAATAATAGCCCTCTCGTATATTTGTTTGGCTAATTTAAATCTTCACGTTTTAGGTTAACCCAGAACATATTTTGTACACCTGTGCCACCGGTTTGATTTTGTTTGGTCAAATGATATGTTAGTATATAATAACGTGTAGTGTATCTGTCACTGACTATCTGAAACCCATTGTCATCAAGTCGATTCCAATGCATAGCAACCCTACAGGACAGAGCAGAACTGCCTTATAGGGTTTCCAAGGAGCAGCTGGTGGATTCGAACTGCTGACCTTTTGGTTGTTAGCCAAGCTCTTAACCACTGCACCACCAGGGCTCTTCAGTGACTACAGTAGCTGTTATTCTGATTGCATCAGTTTTTAGCAATGCTTTGGCTAATATTACTTGTTTACCTGTAGCCCCGAGTTACTGTGAATGATCCGTTTACTATAAAAAGATCCTTTTGTGAAAGGTATAAAGTGTTTGTGAATGGAAGGATAGATGGGTGGACAGATATATAAGCAGAAAAATAGTGATAAGTACATAAAGAGATGTAGAATATATAGGCTCCTAGGCCTTTAATAGAAGACCTGGTGGCACAATGGTTAAGCGTTCGGCTGCTCACCAAATGGTCAGCAGTTTGAATCCACCTGCTGCTCCTTGGAAACCCTATAAGGCACTTTACTCTGTCCTGTAGGGTTGCTATGAGTCTGAATCTACTGGGTGGCAACAGGTTTAGGCCTTTAATAAACTCTAAATATTAGTGTCCTGTGAAGAAACTGGGGTTCAGAAAGACTAAATAACCAAGCTACAAAAGTTGCTAGGGACAATATATAAGTTAGAATTCAGAGCACCTAATTAACAGTTAAATGCCATTTACCCACATCATACTGACAGCAACTATACAGATTTTGTTGTTTTAGCTGCCATCTAGTTGGCCCCTAACTCATGGTGAATCCATGCACAACCAGATCAGACCATTGTTATCCATAGGGTTTTCGTTGGCTAATTTCCAGAAGGAGATCACCAGGCCTTTCTTTCTAGTCTTTCTTGGTCTGAGTGCACCACTGAAACCTATTCAGCATCATAGCAACACGAAACCTCCAATGACAGATGGGTGGTGGCTGCACTTGAGGGGTGGTGGCTGGGAATCAAGCAACAGGGGCCTCCCATGTGGCAGGTGCCCCTTGTAGAAATGTTAGAAAAAGAATAAATAAACAGACATATACCAAAATAATTTTACATTTCTATAGGGAACCAAACAACTGGCAAAAGAAAAGTTGAATGAAGAGAACGGTGCTTCCATCAGTATTCCACAAAAAAAAAAAAAAAAAAAAATTTAAAAAGGGCTTTGCATCAGAATGATATAGAAAGGGATCACCAGGCACTGCACGTATAAATGTCCCATTTAATCTTCACAATCATCCTAAAAAAAAGAACAACAAAAACCCGTCGCTGTTGACTCGTTTCTGACTCATGGTGACCCCATGTGTTACAGAGTGGAACTTCTTTCTATAAAGTTTTCTTGGCTGTAACCCTTATGGAAGGAGATCGTCAGGACTTTCTTCTGCAGTGTTGAACCTAGTGGGTGGGTTCAAACAACAACCTTTTGGTTAGTAGTCCAGCGTTTAGCCATTTGTGACACCCGGGGACCTACAAACAACCTAACGTATAGGTATTATTGGAAGCCCTGGTGGCATAGTGGTTAGGAGCTACAGCTGCTGACCAAAAGGTCGGCAATTTGAATCTACCAGGCGCTCCTTGGAAACTCTATAGGGCAGTTCTACTCTGTCCTGTAGGGTCACTGTGAGTGGGAATCAACTCTACGGCAATGGGCTCACAGGTATTATTACTTTTCTTTTACAAAAGAAAAAAATTGAGCCTCAAACAAGTTAACTGTTATGCTCAACAACATTCATTTCTGAGAGTTGAAGGAGGGAGTAAACCTAAGCCTTCAAGGTTCCTATGGTTGCTTTTAAACACCTCCCATTGAAGCTGAGATTCTGCTGGCCCAGTTCTACTGCTGCTCTGATGTGAAGACTCACCGTGGATGCCTTCTGCTGGTCTGTACAGAATTATTTGAACTGCTCTGCAGGGGGTAATTGGGTGAGTTACTGGGACATCACCTTGTTTAATATTTTGTAGGTAATAAATAGTTTTCTCCTAATAATTCCAAACGCCGTGTTGAAGATCTCAAAACATCCCTGTGTGGATGTTTGCAGAAATCCCTCAATTACTTAATTGTGTTCCATGAGTGAGTACAAAAAGAAAATATACTGGGTCAGATCAGCGGTCCATTCTGCCCAGTGTATGGCACTAATGCTGACATGAAAGGGTCGTTTGTCATTTAGCTTCCATAATGTCAACTTCAAAGGATTCAGTAGCTGCCCAAGCAGGTCAAGCCTGTCTTAATTACAAATTGTAACTCAGCCATTCATCTTTCTACCACAGCCCTTTTAGAATGTATTGATATAGATTGATGCACATGTTTATTCACTTAAGCATGCATCTGCTAATTCAAAAACATTTACTGAGCCCCTTCTGCGTGCTAAGTAATTTCCAAGGTATGATGGATCCAGGCAAGGATCCTGGGCGGTACAAATGGTTAAGCGTTTGACTACCAACTAAAAGGTTGGCGGTTCGAACCCACCCAGAGGTGCCTTGGAAGACAGGCCTGGTGATCCGCTTCCAATATGTCACAACCTTGAAAACCCCATGGAGCACCGTTCTACTCTGCACACCTGAGGCCACCAGGAGAGATTTGCATACAGGAGGTTTATCGGGAAGTGCATTTGAGAACCAGCTGTAAGGAAGTGATGGCGGCAGGTTGTAGTTGAATTGTGACACAGTTACAAGAGAGGTGCAACTGATACTACTAGGAGTAGGTTGACAATTGTCCCATATTGTTACAAAGTATGCCTGCATCAACAACTCACCGGATGTGTGGGGAGGGGGCATAACTTTGGGCAAGGCAACTCTCTTCCCAAAGGCAATGCTTATCTGCAGTCACTACACCCAAGTGTCTCAGTCCTGCAGGCTGCATCTGAGGGGCAGGTCACAGTATCCACTGCAGATGGTGAGTTAGCTTGCCCGACTCTACACAAAAGAAGGCCCGGTGGCGCGGTGGTTAAGTTCTTGGCTAACAGAAAACGCTGGATTCTTGATTCAAACCCAGGTGTACATGACTTCAACGTATGTAGAATGTCTCTCATTTGAGGTTTGTCGGATGTTTTCTCATTGTGAGGCTAAGGTTATAGATTTTAGGGACATTTACTACAGAGGCGAAGTGCCTTTCTCACAGCATCATATTAGGTAGGTGCATCATATAGATTTCACTTATTGCTGATGGTGTTGATCACTTGGTCAAAATGGTTTCTCCTCATTTTTCATCTACTTTAATTTCCTCAGTGACAAGTACAAAGCTTGGTAGAGAATAGGTAAACAATATTCATTTCATAGAAGAATAAATGGATGGATAGACAGATGGATGAATGGATAACAGTCCTCGAAGATCACCTTCCTCCATTACTTCCTATCTATATCCAAATATAATTATTTTATTAATTCCTTATTGTACATATTCAGATATTCAGGCGGGAAGAAAGTATTCACTGATTACATTCATTCATTCATCTATTTATTCAATCACAAACACTTACAGGGAAGAAAACATGTGAGGTGCTGTATAAATTTGCATATTGATTACAAGTAGTTTTCACCCTTTGAGGATCTTGTCCAGCCTTGTGAATAGCTAAAAAAACGAGATTTTAAGAAACAAACACACACACACTTTTAAGCTTATATCAAATTAAAACTGGGAAAGGCCTAACCTGCAAGCAAATTTTCCCTCAAAGCTACAGGAAATCCCTGAGAGACAAGAAGACACTTGCATGGAGAAACCCAGTATGCGCTTCCCCCTTGAAAGCCACACTTTGTGGGTAGGAACAAGTTAAAGAGTACACTTTGCTGTCTTATCTCCTCTGTTTGATGTATCTGGCTCTGCATAGAGGCCAGAGTCTGGCTTGAATCGCTTCTGAATTTGCCTTTGCATCAACTGTGTACTCTCTAGACTCTTCTCTCTGCCACAGGGAAAAAAAAAAAAGCTCTTACTATGAATAATAACCCCTTAAATGAAGTGACTCTAAAGAAAGTAGATTGGAAAATAAAGACTGAGCTAAATAAAAATGTCATAATAGGTAAGAAGTCCTGCCAGTATTTTCCCACTGGGGCCCTTAGTCCATTATCCATCAATATTTTGGGCTTAAAGTAGACAATGTAATTAACGTGACACCATTCGCTAAAGTCTCCATGGACATGAAAAAGCTCAGCTCTGGCTTTAGAGCATTCCTTGTCAGCAAAGCACTATGAACCAAGTATCAACAGCTAGAACGACTTCATAAAGACTAGCTGAGGTTTCTTTTCAAAGTCAACCACTTTGAAACAAGTATGATGTACAAACAAGTCAACATCTGTAGCTATTGTTCCAGCCAATAAGAAACTTAGGGAATTTATTACTACATGTACTGGACAGCCTTGTGAAACACGAGCAAAGAAAATGAGAACGAGTTGATTCTAAGGGAAGAAGAGGGAGTTGACATTTAAGGACTGTTAAGCTGAGGTTGAATTATGCCGATCTAATTTTAAAGGAGCCCTGTGGCACAGTGGTTAAAGTGCTTAACTGCTAACCTAAAGGTTGGTGTTTCAAATCCACCAGCCACTCCAAGGGAGAAACATGGGGCAGCCTGCTTCCACAAAAGATTACAGCCTTGGAAACCATACGGGGCAGTTCTACTCTGTCCTGTAGGGTCGCTTTGAGTCAGAATCAACTCAATGGCAGTGGGTTTGGTTTTTCAGTTAATTCTTGTTAAGCACCCAAATCAACAAACTGTATAACTAGAAGGGAGTAAAAGACAACCCCTCTGGAAACTAAAAAGGATGGCTCATCCATTCATTCATTCATCAATACGTACCGATTAACTGTTATGTGCCAGACACCATTGTAGGAACTGAGGATAAATCGGTAAATACGAGGGGAAAAAAGTTTTATTTTCATGGGACTCACTTCCTGTAAAGAAAGAAGATAATTATCAAGCATAAAAATAAATAATGTAAATATAATATCGAAGACGGGTAAGGGTTATTAGAAATTAGAACAGGCTAATGATACAGAGAATAATGGAGGGGATCAAGGATTTTGCATGAAATAGTAAATAAAGAGTTCTCAGAAAAGGTGACCTTTGAACAATTTGAAGTAAGAGAAGGAGTTTTAAGACAGCACTCCAAGAAGAGGAAATAGTCAGTGCAAAGGCCCTGGGGTGAAAACAAGTTTGGCGTACATGAAGAAAGCCTGGCAAGCCAGCTCATGGTCTGTTCATTACGCAGTGTGCCCTGGTGCATGGCCTCCCAGAGGAAGGGTTGCCTGTGCCTAATTTGCCCAAATACACTAGATGCACCCTGGGAGGCCCAGGAGTTTAGTGATCAAGAGATAGAACGGCAGGAAATGTGGTCGGCAAGTGCCAAACCATGATGTCATTGGAAAAACAATGCCCCCAAAGTCAGGTGTCCTGGATTCTGATTCAAACACTAATACTCATGATGGGGCGATTTGGAGCCAGTCTCTGCTCTCCTCGCAGTTTCAATACCTTCTTTACAATGAAGGAGCCCGAGCTTGATGCTCTCCAATACCCACCCCTGAATTGTGTCCTCCCAAAATATGGATCAACTTGGCTAGGCCATGATTCCCAGTATTGCGTGGTTGTCCTCCATTTTGTGATCTGAAGTAATTGTCCTATGTGTTATAAATCCTAATCTCTGCCTGTAGTTAATGAAGCAAGATTAGGTTATGTCAAAGAGGATTAGGGTGAGATACAACACCCTTACTCGGGTCACATTCCTGATCCAATGTAAAGGGAGTTTTCCTGGGGTGTGGCCTGCATCACCTTTTATAAAAGATAAAAGGAGAGAGAAGCCAGCAGAGAGGGAGAGGCCTGACTACCACCAAGAAAGAAGAGCTGGGAGTAGAGCATATCCTTTGGATCTGGGGTCTCTGAACTGAGGACCTCCTAGACCTAGAGGAATATTGATGCCAGTACATATGGAGATCTCCAAGTAACTCCAGGCCCACAGTTGTTGAAAAGAGATAAGGGCCTTCCCTCAGAGCTAAGAGAGAGAGAAAGCCTTCCCCTAAACCTGGCACCCTGATTTTGCACTTCTAGCCTCCTAAACTGTGAGAGAATAAATTTCTGATTGCTAGAACGGTCCACTTGTGGTAAATCTGTTCTTGAAGTGCTAGATATCTAAGATACTCCCCTCCCCCCCCCCCACCACACACACACACTGTTTATGCTCCTGTGAACTCACTGTTTAAAGTACAATTTAAATTGGGGCCTTAGAACTTCAGGCCCTTGGAGATGCTGGCAGGTAATTCCATCGTGTGATGTTTGGCTTTGTTTGTTTAGGCAAAAATAATTAAATCAATTATCCTTTACACAATAGCCAGCAAGCAATTTTTGTGTGAGATGAGTAAGGGAATTTGGAGACCAAACATGATGGAGAAAGCAGATACAGGGTGTGTGTGGGTCTTTTGCCACGGATAAAGAACAGCTGCCCTCGTTTCTACCAAGTGGTAGCTGACTACATGGGTTTTGGGGATTTTAAAGATTTAGCTTGTTGTTCTTAGGAACCAATTACAGATTGTCAGGGATTTTTTAATAACGCAGATAGAGCATCACTGAGTGATGAACTCGTCTACATTGTCAAAGTACTGAAGAAATGTATTTGCATTTCATTTAACTCTGCAGGTCACCAAAAAAAGAAAAAAAAAAAAAACCCACTGCTGTTGAGCCAATTCCAACCCATAGTGGCCCTATAGGACAGAGTAGAACTGCCCCATAGAGTTTCCAAGGAGTGCCTGGTGGATTCGGACTCCCAGCCTTTTAGTTACCAGCTGTAGCACTTAACCATTATGCCATGAGGGTTTCTAATGCCTTCATTCTACAAATGAGTGAGCCGAAGACCAGAGTACCTAGGGAAAAAATAGCTCACAATTGTTGATTTCCAGGAAAGCCAGGACTAGAATCCAGTCTTCCTGATTCCGAATCCCGTACTTTGCCATGTGTGCAACCAAATGATATTATAATATAGTTAATGTAATACTCAGGGCTGATTTCACAGAACCCTGACTTCTCTTGTGCCATCCAAACTTTAGTTAACCCAACTAGTCCCTTTGTGTGAATTAGCAGAAATAAATAAGTATAGCACCTCAATGCCAGGGTACATGTCTTGCCCAACAGATCTCAGGTTGGATCACAGCCTGTCTTCATCCTCACCCTGCCAGTCACAGCCACACAGTGTACAACTTGCACAGCTGTGTGCGGCAGCCCTGACAATGACCCACCAGCTGCCTTTTGGCCATTTTGGGACATGGTGGATTTCACCTTTTCTGAAAAGATAACAGAAGGAGAAAAGATAATAACTATCACTTACATTTGCCTTGGGCTTGCCAATATACTGAAATATTTCACATAATTTTATTTGATCCAGGAAGCAATATCATGAAACAATCAAGACAAGAGAAAGGATTGATATCCCTATTTGGATTTGCTTGATTAAAAAAAGATTAGCAAGTGAAAATTCACAAATTCCCATGCTCATACAGTCAAAGTTGGCATAAATGAATCTTGACCTCAGACATTCTTACTCCAAATATAGTCATTTCCTCACCTTATTTCAGTGAAGAAACTTAAGCCTGTTAATTTTTTCTGGATCTTTACAACTCCTGGAGAAGAGTTGAAAGTATGAAGTCTTGGAAAAGGAGTTAAAATGTGGGCTATGAGGGAGTTCTTCTGTGACCTGTAGATTTTCTTTTTCTGGGGCATCTTTGCCCTTCATCAGGTTGAACCAGCTAGTCATTCCTGTACACTAAGCCCTGCCACATGCAGGGAAGTAGGTAGAATCAGTTGCACACTCATTCCTGTCCATGTGGGGCTCGAACCTACCCAACTGCAAGAAAATGATGATGTTGCTTATGAAACACATACATGTCATTGAAAAACAAAAGCAATTATGCTAATTAGGAGAATTGCTTAGTTTTTGAAACACAATGAAGTATTTTCAAAAGTTATAATAATTTCACCAAAATAAATTGTTACATTTAAGAAACAAGACTCCCTCACCCTCTGTATTGTGTTTGCAATGCCACATAAACATTGGCTAACAGCCCATTTTTGCGCTACGTTCTTTGTGTTGGCGTTATGGGAATGACCAGCAACATATGCCCTGTGGTTGGGCTCCTGAGCAGAAGCCAGGGTGATCAAGACAACGGACCTCAACACTAAAGATATGGGAGGAAACACTTTGGCTAAAACACCAAATAGCTGTGTGAAGACTCAACTTGTGACAGAAGTAGCTATGTCAGCGTAAAATCTTATCTCTACTCAATTATGTTTGGAAGTTTGTCATACTGTGGTAGTTTGTGTGTTGCTATGATACTGGAAGCTATGCCACCAATATTTCAAATATCAGTAGGTTCATCCATGGTGGACAGGTTTTAGCAGGGCTTCCGGACCAAGACGGACTAAAAAGAAGAGCCTGGAATATTGTTTGATATAATGCTGGAAGATAAGCCTCCTAGGATGGAAAGCACTCAAAATACACAGTGTCCACAACAATAGACTTGAGCATACCAACGCTCACGAAGATGGTGCAGGACTGGGCAATGTTTTTTATTCTGTTGTGCATGGAGTCTCCAAGAGTTGGATCAGACTCCCTGGTAGCTAACAACAACAACATGTTCTAAAGTGTTTACGTACAAGAATGTCTAAAGAAGCTTGGGACTCACCTGCATGTCTTTGCTCCAGGCTTGCCTTGAATGGCTCCAGTCCTGCCACTTACCATCACTCAGGCTATCTGTTCAGGCTCAGCATTCCAAGCCTTGCCTGTTCCTTGTTGCAGACCCCTCAGTGAGCATTTACTTCTTTCTTTAGGATTAGCCCCTTGGAACTGACATTTAGAATGTCCCTCCCCCCCACAGTGCCCCTTGGCCCCATGTTTTCTGTTCCTACCATCACTTCAAACCCAGATTCTAGGTTCTCTTCAGCTCTGCATCTCATGGTCCAAGGCCAGACCTGCCTCTCCTGCCTAACTCTGCTCCTGGGATCACTGCTGGATGAGGACACTATCGCCATTTTGAGAAATAGTCATTGAGAACTCTTAAAAGGGAAAATGAGTTAGAAAAGCTACAGGCTTCTTCCGGAGGCAAACTCAGAAATTAAAATATAAAACATTTTAAGTGAAACTGTAAGAAACACCTAACAGGACATCTATTAGACTCATTTGGGGCAGGGTATTTTCTCTCTTTTTAATTAAAGTGTTGAAAATCACTCTTTGTATGACTAGGACAGGGTTTTACTATCGGTGTGAAGACATAAGCATATAACTGTTTTCTCTCTTTGCCTTCTTAGGTGGAAGAACAGTGGCAACACCTCCTCAAGAAGAAACAGCAGGTCTTCTTGCTCTTATACAGACACTAGGGCCAGCTGACGTCCACATAACGTCTCCAAATGAATCAGGCCAACATGTTTTAATACGGCTACAGTTAACATTTTAACTGTTAGTGATAACACTTAAGAATGGTGATAAATGCATCAGTGTGTATAGGAGATTATTTCCCTTATTTATTTTTTTAGTAATTTAATTTTTGTTGTTGTTGAAAATATGTACAACGAAATACATACCAACGCAACAATTTCTGCATGTGCTATTCAGGGACATTGATTACATTCTTCAAGTTGGGCAACCAGTCTCACCCTCAATTTCAAAACTGTTCCTCCACTGTTAACACAGTAAACTCACTGCCCCCTAAGCTTCCTACCTGACCTTTTGAGTTGTCATTTTGATCCCATATAGGTCATTCAGATTGTTCCCTTTATAAGTGAACTTTTTATGTCTGTATACTTCATGCTGGTTATTTTAATAAAACTTTTAATAAAGAAAATGTTTAAAGGAGGCACAGGAGTCCCTGGGTGGCACAAATTGTTCAGTGCTTGGCTGTTAACTGAAAGGAGGACGGTTCAAACTCACTCCTAGGTGCCTCGAAAGAAGGGCCTGGATATCTGCTTCTGAAAAATCAGCTGTTGAAAACCTTGTGGAGCAGAGTTCTGCTCAGACACACGTGGAGTTGCCAAGAGTCAGAATTGACTCTATGGCAACTGTTTTTGTTGTTTGTTTCTTTAATAAAGGAGGTACACTCCTCATCTCTCCTCCAGGTAACGGTACCCGTGATTAAAGCCTAGTGCGTTAGAATGCACGTCCAAACCACCTGCTACAGTCCATCGGCCTCTACATTTTAGAGCAAGTGAAATTGTGTTTAGCAATATTTGAATTTTTTAGTGTTTGATCCTCCAGTATAAATAGGTAAATTGCAGACCACGCACTTTGACTGGTAAGTTTAGTATCCTAATGATAGTCCATCAACCAGGATAAGCTATTCACCTGCAAACCAACTACATTTTCATGATCAAACCTCATCATTTGGGAAGTAGATAGTCAGGGTATGGTAGGGAACGAAGAATGAGGATACTTATTGGCTCCATTAATTGTATGACTACACTACTGAAGAGTAAAAATAGGGCCGGAGCGATTTTATAAAGCAAATCCATAAAATATGCACATACTGCATTTTTACCCAAATAACACACACCTTCTACGTTTGTTTGCTGACCACACTCTCCCTCCTCATCCCCTGCGAGGTATTTTTTGTAAGTGTACTATGCTAACTTTTGACAGCAACATGTTAAAAATAATTGCCATGGCAGCACTTACGAAAATACCTTGTGGGGGGAGGATAAGGTTGGCAAATAAACATAGGTGTATGTTATTTGGATAAAAATAAGGTCTATTTAACTAGAGCATAATGGTTGAGGAAACAGATCCAGAATTAGACTCTCTAGGTTCAAATCCTGGCCACTTCCAAACTGTGTGACCCTGGGCAAGGTGTGCTCTGAGCTTCAGTTTTTCCATCCATAAAATGAGGACTAGAAAGTGTCATAGGCACAGATTAAAGGAGATTATGCATGCAAAATTCTTAGCACAGTTTCTGTCATTCAAGAGATGTTAGCTATTATAATTTTTTCTAGAAGAAAAGACCAATGTGCGGAGATCACTCAAGAAAATGGACACGAATGCTGTCCTGCACAGCACCCGGGTCACTGATGGATAAAACATACGTTGGAAGTAGCTGAGACAAGAAGGAAAAAGCTCCAGCTTTACAATCACGATACTTGACTCGGAATTGAATTTTTCTCTGTGTGACCTTGAGCCAGTCGTTAACCCTCTCTTTGCCTCTTTATCTATAAAATGGGTATGATAACAATGGTGCCTACCTCATATTATTGTAATAGGGGCTTGTTCAGTACGCAATTTCAGTAATACAGAGCCTCCAGGGAAGGAAGAAGGTGCTAATAAATATTAGTAGCCTCACCCTCTTTCCTTCCTCGGAAGTCATGGGTTTTATCTAAATTGGAGACTTGAGCAATTATATTTCTTAGTGAAGTTTTAGTTTTTAGTTCAAGTTCAATGGTCCCTAAAACCAGTTCAGTGAGCTCCTATTTTAAGTGCCTGAGTTTCTGGACAGATTGGACAGATTTTCATCAAAAGCAGCTTCAGATATGCCAGCTTTGGTTCAACTTCATTGTCAAGTGCACTTCACGTCTCTAAAATGGCTCTTCGTTAATCGGAACAAGCAGCCTCTCATATCACGTCCACGGCATTGAATGAAAGAGGCAGAGAGAGATTTTGTGAATCTGAGTCATCTCCTCTGGACTCCAGGCCTGTCTGGACAAAATATCACCCTCTTTTTTTTGGAAAAGACTCCTGGGTGGTGAAAATGGTTTGTGCTTGACTATTCACCTAAAGGTTGGTGGCTCGAACCCACCCAAGGACATGGTGGAAGAAAGGCCTGGCAATCTGCTTCCCTAAAGATAAAAAAAAAAAAAGAAACGTCATTGCTGTTGAGTCAGACTCATAACAGAGTAGAACTGCCCCATAGGGTTTCCAAGGAGCACCTGGTGGATTCAAACTGCTGACCTTTTGGTGTACAGCCACAGCTTTCAACTGCTGAGCCACCAGGGTTCCCTAAAGATCATAGCCGAGAAAACTCTGTTTACTCTGTAATATATTGGGTCACCATGAGTCGGAATTGAGTAGAAGACAATGGTTTTTGTTTTGTTTTGTTTTAAATTGGAAATGCTTGTAGGTGTAAGTTGTTGCTGAGTACAGTTCTCACACATTGAATCCAGCCTCTCCTCCTCCTGATTCAGACAGTTCTCAGGAAGCTAACTGACAATTTCTAGTCAAATTAAGTGGACCAAGCAGAGGTTTTATTTTCCCCAACTGTTTTGCTAGATTTGAAGAAGGTAAGATAGTGACTAATGGTTTCCAGTTTCAGGCTGGGACAAGATAACCCTTCCCAGAAAGCTGGTGCAGTTTTCTAAAAGGCTGAGAATTGTGCTGTGCACTTGAAAGATCAGTTAGGGATTTCCATTCTGGTCGGAAGTCTGGTAAGTTTATGCTAATTTTCAAATACAGGGTTGACTTGGACTTCCCTAGTGTAAGGAGATTCTGTTTAGAAGCCAATGGAAAATCAATTCCTTGCTGGTTAAAAAATCCTGCACTCACTTACTTTAAAAAGAGCTGGAAGTCAGACTCCCTTTTAAACTTGAACCTGTTTGGCCACAAGAGCTTCCTTAGCAAATGTTCTTTTTTTTTTTTTTTTCTATTGCATACAATGTAAAATAAGTGCTAGGCATCATGACCAGATGTGGCATTAATGCTATAATTTAGTGTCATGATGTTTCTATTCAGCATTCAGAAAATGATTTTCATCCCTCAGGAAAGTATTCAAACAGCTTTTCTAGCACTCCAGTTCCGGCATGCTTTTCCTCCAGGAAGTTCAACGCAGAGGTCTGGCTTTCAGTCTACCCCGTTAATCCAGCTTTACAATAAAGCTGAACATATGCAAAGACATGTGCAGAGTTACTCAGGCATTTCTGTAGCATACTCCTACAACGTAGAATTAGACAGTGCCTTTAGTTATCTAGTGCTGCTGTAACAGAAATACCACACGTGGATGACATTAACAAACAGAAATTTATTTATTCATGGTTTAGGAGGCTGGAAGTCTGAATTCAGGGCACGGCTCTAGGGGAAGTTTTTCTCTCTCTTTTCACTGTAGGGGAAGGTCCTTGTTCCTTGGTTCCCTGGTGATCTTCATGTGGTGTGGTATCTATCTTCTTCCATCTATGCTTGCTCACTTGCCGTTCAATCTCTTTTATATCTCGGAAGAAATGGACTTAAGACACACCCTACACTAATACTGTCTCGTTAACATAACAAAGAAAACCCATTCCCAAATGGGCTTATAACCACAAGTATGGACAGAGGTTCAAATACATACAATCAAGATGCATTGATAATTACTGGTGATTGGAATGTGAATGTTGGAAAATACTGCTTTAGTGATAGAAACGATGCCTGAGATCGCATGACAGGATTTTGCAAGACCAATAACTTTTTCATTGCAAATACCTTTTTCAACAACATAAACAGTGACTATACACGTGAACCTCAGCAGATGGAATACACAAGAATCCAATCAACTACATCTGTGAAAAGAGACCACGGAGAAGTTCAATATCATTAGTCAGAACAAGGCCAGAAGATGACTGAGGAACACACCATCAATTGCTCATATGCAAGTTCAAGTTGAAACTGAAGAAAATTAAAACAAGTCCACAAGAGCCAAAATACAACCTTAAGTATATCCCACCTGAATTTGGAGACTATCTCAAGGATAGATTTGACTCACTGAACATTGATGACCGAAGATCAGACAAGTTGTGTAATTGACATCAAGATTATCGTATATAAAGAAAGCAAAAGTTATTGAAAAGACAGGAAAGAAAGAAAAGAACAAAATGTAGGCAGAGGAGACTCTGAAACTGGCACTCGAAAGTAGAGTAGCTAAAGCTAATGGAAGAAACGATGAAGTATAAGAGCTGAACAGATGATTTCAAAGGGCAGATCAAGAAGGATAAGTATTATAAGGAAATGTGCAAGAACCTAGAGTTAGAAACCTAAAAGGGAAGAACATACTTAGCGTTTCTCAAGCTTAAAGAACTGAAGAAAAAATTCAAGCCTCCAGTTGCAATTTTGAAGAATTCTACGGGCAAAATATTGAACAATGCAGGAAGCATCAAAAGAAAATGGAAGGATACAGTCACAGTACCAAAAAGAATTGGTCGACTTTGAACCATTTCAGGAGATAGCGTATGATCAAGAACTGATGGTATTGAGGGAAGAAGTACAAGCTGCACTGAAGGCACGGGCAAAAAACAAGGTGCCAGGAATTGACAAATAGATGTTTCAACAAACAGATGCACTAGTCTATCCCTAGAAATTGGAAGACAGCTACCTAGCTAACTGACTAGAAGAGATACATATTTTTTTCCCCTTTCCAAAGAAAGGTAATCCCACAGAATGTGGAAATTATCAAACAATATCATTAATATCACACACAAGTAAAGTTTTGCTGAAGATAATTCAAAAATGGTTGCAGCAGTACATTGACAGGGAACTGTCAGAAATTCAAGCCAGATACAGAAAAAGAACTGGAATGAAGGATATCGTTGCTGTTGTCATGTGAATCTTGGCTGAAAGTAGATGTTTTCCTGTGTTTTATTGACTACCAAAAGGCATTCAACTATGTGGACCACAACAAATTATGGATAACATTGTGAAGAATGAGAATTCCAGAACACTTAATTGTGCTCATGTATAACCTGTACATAGACCAAAAGGCAATCATTCAACAGAACAAGGGGATACTGTGTGGTTTAAAGTCAGGAAAGGTGTATGTCAGTGTTGTATCCTCTCACCATACTTATCCAATCTTTGTGATGAGCGAATACTCTGAGAAGCTGGGCTATATGTAGAAGAATGAGGCATCAAGTTTAGAGGACGACTCAATAACAACCTGCAATATGCAGGTGATACAACCTTGCTGACTAAAAGTCAAGAAGACGTGAAGCACTTATTGATGAAGATCAAGGACCACAGCCTTCAGTATGGATTACACCTCAACATAAAGAAAACAAAAATCCTCACAACTGGACTAATGAGCAACATCATGATAAATGAACAAAAGTTTGAAGTTGTCAAGGATTTCATTTTACTTGAATTCACAATCGATGCCCATGGAAGCAGCGGTCAAGAAATCAAACGATGTATTGCACTGGGCAAATCTGCTGCCAAAGACCTCTTTAAAGTATTTGAAAGCAAAGATGCCGCTTTAAAGTCTAAGGTGGGCCTGAGCCAAGCCATGATATTTTTAATCACTTCATATGCATTTGAAAGCTGAACAATGAATAAGGAACACCGAAGAAGAATTGATGCCTTTGAATTATGGTGTTGGTGAAGAATACTGCCAGAAGAACAAACAAGTGTATCTTGGAAGAAGTGCAGCCAGAGTGTTCCTTAGAAGCTAGATGGTGAGACTTCATCTCACCTACTTTGGACATGTTATCAGGAGGGATCAGTCCCTAGAAAAGGATATCATGCTTGTTAAGGTAGAGGATCAGCCAAAAAGAGGAAGACCCTTGATGAGATAAATTGACATAATGGCTGCAACAATGGGTTCAAACATAGCAAGGATTGTGAGCATGGAACAGGATGGGGCAGCGTTTTGCTCTGTTGTATATAGGGTTGATGAGGGGAACCAACTTGACAGCACCTAACAACAACAACATCATAGAGGTTATGATTTAAAACACATATTTTGGGGTGGCACAATTCAATTCATGAATGACAGTAAATAGTCTTGATGTGTACTACTTGATGATTCACAAAGCTTGCCACAAGAGTCTTCGTCATTATGGAAAGTGCCTTTTGTTTGTTTTTTATTTTGATTCATTCATGCAGTCATTCAGATTCAGCTAATGTTTACTGGTAGCCTCTTACTGTACAACTAGCCCTGTGATTGGCTCTTCATCTGTGTTATCTCGTTTAATCCTCACAGGGCTGTTGAAGTAGTCCTTACTATTTCCATGAGGTTTAGAGGTTAAAATGACTTGCCCAAGATCAGTCAACTAGTAGCTAAGGCAGAGTCTAAAAAATGGCAGTACCAGGATTTAGACTGCAGTCTTCCCAATCTAAGGAACTCTGGTGGCACAGTGGTTAAAAGCACTTAGCTGCTAACTAAAAGGTTGACGGTTCAAACCTATTAGCCACTCCAAAGGAGAAAGATGTGACAACCTGCTTCTGTAAAGATTTATAGCCTTGGAAACCCTATGGGCGGTTCTACTCTGTCCTATAGAGTGGCTATGATTCAAAATCAGATCCATGGCAGTGAATTTGGCTTCCCAATCTAGGCACTAGTTGTATTTTTACCGTATCTGTGCTCCATAGAACACAGTCTTATCACAGAGACAAACTAAAAATAACCCAAAAGTCCTATGGCCAAAGGAATTTGGAAAGCACGAAATAAAACAAAGTGAACTGGTTTCTTAAACATAAGATTTGTTTTAGAACCAAGAATGAGATTTCATATGAGTCGAGAAGAGCCAATGGTTGGATTCCATCCCAAATCTTTTGCCAGTGTAATCTCTTCTATAAGGAGCTACTCATGGGACTAAACACATGTTGGAAGATACTGTTTGGCAGTATTCTGAGCCTGCCATTGTGTGCCATTTTCTGAGCTTTCTATAGCATCTCAGAGAGTGGCAGAGCTACTTTTGGTTCATAACACAATCCCAGTCCTCAAGTCATTTAAAATGTGTCTGAAAAAATACGGTCTACATCCGTGAAGCCACTAAGGCCACAGAATGTAGATCACACTCTGAGGTACAGTATAGATGAAGACAGCTGAGTTTATTTCATGTGTTTTGTTTATCTAAAAGCATCACTAGGGCCTTACCCGTAAGTATGAATTTGGAAACCCGCTGTGCAGTATTGTACAGCCTCCATCTTCTAAGAATATAGGTTCCAGGAGCCACAAAGGGACTTTTTATGTTCCATTTTATAATTTTTCTGCTAGAACTTTATAGGTAACAAGATTCTGGGGAAGAACAATAACCCCTGAACTCCTGAGGATCTTCTCTTTGTGTATATGAGTCTGAAGGAAAATTAAATTATTTATGAGCACATTCAACCCAAATCAGCAGGAAAGGAAACATGCAAAGGAGTTTGCAGAAGAAGCCATTTCTAGATTTGAAATAGTGATATAGTCCATTGGGACTAGGAAAAACTTCCTGAATCTTTGATGTCCTGCATTTCCCACATTCCATATTTGGTGCTAGTTCATGTGGATTTGCAGACATGATGGGAGGTGGAAGACGTGATGGGAGGGGGCAATCTCTCCATCCGTTAACCGTTGTTAACAACAAATGAAGAATGCCAGACAAAAAGGGTAGAGAATGACTAATTCCCTCACTCTAGGTTATTGTACTCACTCTCTGAAGATGCTGCTGCAGCTGCCCTTGCTTCCCGTGTGTGAATGTGGCTAGAATTCTTGATATGCAACAGCAGTTTCTTGCACACCTCTCTGTAATGTCTGCATGAGCAAGGGGAAGTTTTTTGGTGATGATGGCAGTTGGTCTTCAACTCCATTCACTGCCAACCCTCTGCAACTGCCAGGTCACACTCTCAGACTGTTCCCTTCTATCAGTCCCCTCAATACCTACAGTATGCTATTTAGGATTGCATGTCCCTCTAGAATAGGGAATGCGGCCCCCACCTCTGAGAGCTGACTGCCCATTCCAGGTTTTTTTAAGTGTTTACTTTTTTATTTTTAATTATTACTGTACTTTAGATGAAGTTTTATAGGTTTACAGACCAAACTAGCTTCTCAGTAAACAAATAGTACACATATACTGTTCTACAACATTGGTTACCAACCCCATGACGTGTCAACACCCTCCCTTCTCGATCTCGGGCTCCCAATCACCAGCGTTCCTAACCCTCCTACCTGCTAGTCCTTGGCCCTGGGCTGGTGTGCCCCTTTAGCTTCATTTTGTTTTACGGGCTTATCTAATCTTTGGCTGAAGGGTAAACCTCAGGAGTGACTTCATTACTGAGCTAAAAAGGGTATCTGGGGGTCATACTTTCGGGAGTTTCTCCGGTCTCTGCCAGGCCAGTAAGACTGGACTTTTTTTGTGAATTAGAATTTTGTTCTACATTTTTGTTGCAGCTCTGTCTGGGACCTTCTGTTGTGATCCCTGTCAGAGCAGTCAGTGGTGGTAGCCAGGCAACATCTAGTTGTGTCAGACTCAGTCTGTTGGAGGCTATGGTAGTTGTGGTCCATTAGTCCTTTGGACTAATGTCCTTTGGACTAATGTCCTTTGGACTAATGTCCTTTGGACTAATGTCCTTTGGACTAATCTTTCCCTTGTGTTTTTTGGTTTTCTTCATTATTCCTTGCTCCCAACAGGGTGTGACCAGTGGAGTATCTTTGATGACTGCTCACAAACTTTTAAGACCCCAGATGCTACTCACCAAAGTAGAATGTAGAATATTTTCTTTATAAACTCTATTATTCCAGTTGAGCTAAACGTTCCCGAGACCATGGTCCCTATAGCCCTCACCCCAATAATTTCACCTCTCAGGGAGATTGGAAGTACCTATGGAGCTTCCATGACCTTGCCTTGTACAAGTTGTGCTGGCTTCCCAGTATTGTGTACTGTCTTACTCTTCACCAAAGTTACCACTTATCTATTGTTTATTTAGTGTTTTTCCCTCCCTTGTAACGATTAGATTGTTTCCTTTTGTATGTAAACCTTTTCATGAGTCTCTATAGTAGTGGTCTCATACAATATTTGTCCTTTTGTGGCTGACTGGTTTCACTTACCATAATGCCCTCCAGATTCATCCATGCTGTGAAATGCTTTGCAGATTCATCATTGTTCTTTATCAAGGTGTAGTACTCCATTGTGTGTGTATCATAATTTGTTTCTTCATTCATCTGTTGATGGGCACCTAGGTTGGTACAACTTTTTTTGCTATTGTGAACAATGCTACAATTAACATTGGTGTGCATATGTCTATTTGTGTGACGACTCTTATTTCTCTAGGATATATTCCTAGGAGTGGGATTGCTGGACCATATGGTATTTCAATTTCTAGCTTTTTAAGGAAGAGCCATATTGTTTTTTTGTTTGTTTTTGCAGAATGTTTTCTTAATAGATTTTATTATGCCAATTGACTTAGATGTCCACTGAAACCATGGTCCCCAGACCCCTGCCTCTGCTACGCTGGCCTTCAAAGCATTCAGTTTATTCAGGAAACTTCTTTGCTTTTGGTTTAGTCCAATTGTGCTGACCTCCCCTGTACTGTGTGCTGTCTTTCCCTTCACCTAAACTAATTCTTATCTACTATCTAATTTTTTTAATTTAAATTAGTGAATGCCCCTCTCCTACCCTCCCTCCCTCCCCCCCTCGTAACCACAAAAGAATGTTTTCTTCTCAGTTTAAATTATTTCTTAAGTTCTTATAATAGTGCTCTTATACAATATTTGTCCTTTTGCAACTGACAAATTTTATTCAGCATAATGCCTTCCAGGTTCCTCCATGTTATGAAATGTTTCACAGATTCCTCACTGTTCTTTATCGATGCGTAGTATTCCGTCGTGCGAATATACCATAATTTATTTATCCATTCATCCGTTGATGGGCACCTTGGTTGCTTCCATCTTTTTGCTATTGTAAACAGTGCTGCAATAACAGGGGTGTGCATATATCTGTTCATGTAAAGGCTCTTTTCTCTCTAGGATATATTCCAAGGAGTGGGATTGCTGGATCATATGGTAGTTCAATTTCTAGCTTTTTAAGGAAGCGCCAAATCGATTTCCAAAGTGGTTGTACCATTTTACATTCCCACCAGCAGTGTATAAGTGTTCCAATCTCTCCACAGCCTCTCCAACATTTACTGTTTTGTGTTTTTTGGATTAATGCCAGCCTTCTTGGAGTGAGATGAAATCTCATTGTAGTTTTGATCTGCTTTTCTCTAATGGCTAATGATTGTGAACATTACCTCATATATCTGTTAGCTACCTGAATGTTTTCTTTAGTAAAGTGTCTATTCATATCTTTGCCCATTTTTTAATTGGGTTATTTGTCTTTTTGCAGTAAAGTTTTCGCAGTATCATGTAGATTTTAGAGATCAGGTGCTGATCAGAAATGTCATAGCTAAAAACTTCTTCCCAGTTTGTAGGTAGTCTTTGTACTCTTTTGGTGAAGTCTTTGAATGAGCATTAAGTGTTTCATTTTTAGGAGCTCCCAGTTATCTAATTTTTCTTCTGCATTCTTAATAATGTTTTGTATACTGTTTATGCCATATATTAGGGCTCCTAACGTTGTCCCTATTTTTTCTTCCGTGATCTACATCATTTTAGATTTTATATTTAGGTCTTTGATCCATTTTGAGTTAGTTTTTGTGCATGGAGTGAGGTATGGGTCTTGTTTCATTTTTTTGCAGATGGATATCCAGTTATGCCAGCACCATTTGTTAAAAAGACTGTCTTTTCCCCATTTAACTGTTTGGGGGCCTTTGTCAAATATCAGCTGCTCATATGTGGATGGATTTATGTCTGGATTCTCAGTTCTGTTCCATTGGTCCACGTATCTGTTGTTGTACCAGTACCAGGCTGTTTTGACTACTGTGGCAGTATAATAGGTTCTAAAATCAGGTAAAGTAAGGCCTCCCACTTTGTTCTTCTTTTTCAGTAATGCCTTATTGAAATCCGGGGCCTTTTTCCCTTCCGTATGAAGTTGGTGATTTGTTTCTCCATCTCATTAAAGAATGTCATTGGGATTTGGATCAGAATTGCAATAAATGTAAGATCACTTTTGGCAGAACAGACATTTTTATAATGTTAAGTCTTCCTATCCACGAGCAAGGTATGTTCTTCCACTTATGTAAGTCTCTTTTGGTTTCTTGCAGAAGTGTACTGTAGTTTTCTTTGTATAAGTCTTTTAACTCTCTGGTAAGATTTATTCCTAAGTATTTTATCTTCTCGGAGGCTACTGTAAATGGCATTGACTTGGTGATTTCCTCTTCGATGTTCTTTTTGTTGGTGTAGAGGAATCCAACTGATTTTTGTATGTTTATCTTGTATCCCGATACTCTGCTGAACTCTTCTATTAGTTTCAGTGGTTTTCCGGAGGATTCCTTAGGGTTTTCTGTGTATAAGATCATGTCATCTGCAAATAGAGATACTTTGACTTCTTTCTTGCCAATCTGGATGCCCTTTATTTCTTTATCTAGCCTAATTGCTCTGGCTAGGACCTCCAGCACAATGTCAAATAATAGTGGTGATAAAGGGCATCCTTGTCTGGTTCCGGATCTCAGTGGGAATGTTTCCAGGCTCTCTCCACTTAGGGTGATGTTGGCTGTTGGTTTTGTAGAAATGCCCTTTATTAGGTTGAGGAATTTTCCTTCTATTCCTATTTTGCTGAGAGTTTTTATCATGAATGGGTGTTGAACTTTGTCAAATGCCTTTTCTGCATCAATTCATAAAATCATGTGATTCTTGTCTTTTGTTTTATTTATGTGGCAGATTACATTAATTGTTTTTGTAAGGTTGAACCATCCCTGTATACCTGGTATGAATCCCACTTGGTCATGGTGAATTATTTTTTTGATATGTTATTGAATTCTATTGGCTAGAATTTTGTTTAGGATTTTTGCATCTACATTCATGAGGGTTATAGGTCTATAATTTTCTTTTCTTGTGGTGTCTTTACCTGGTTTTGGTATCAGGGACATGGTGGCTTCATAGAATGAGATTGGTAGTATTCCATCTTTTTCTATGCTCTGAAATACCTTTAGTAGTAGTGGTGTTAACTCTTCTCTGAAAGTTTGGTAGAACTCTGCAGTGAAGCTGTCCCGACCAGGGCTTTTTTGTTGGGAGTTTTTTATTACCTTTTCAATCTCTTCTTTGGTTATTGGTCTATTTAGTTTTCTACCTCTGTTTGTGTTAGTTTAGGTAGGTATTTTGTTTCTAGGAATTCATCCATTTCTTCTAGGTTTTCAAATTTGAGTATAGTTTTTCATGGTAATCTGATGTAATTATTTTAATTTCAGTTGGGTCTGTTGTAATATCGCCCATCTCATTTCTTATTTCGGTTATTTGCTTCCTCTCTTGTTTTTCTTTTGTCGGTTTGGCCAGTGGTTTATCAATTTTGTTGATTTTTTCAAAAAACCAGCTTTTGGTCTTGTTAATTCTTGCAACTGTTTTTTATTTCATTTAGTTCAGCTCTAATTTTTAGTATTTGTTTTCTTCTGGTGCCTGCGTGTTTCTGTGTGGCTCTCTTTCTATTTGTTCAAGTTGTAGGGATAATTCTTTGACTATGGCCCTTTCTTCTTTTTGGATGTGTACGTTCATTGATATATATTGGCCTCTGAGCACTGCTTTTGCTGTGTCCCAAAGGTTCTGATAGGAAGTGTTTTCATTCTCATTGGATTCTATGAATTTCTTTATTCCATCTTTAATGTCTTCTATAATCAATCCAGTCTTTTTTGAGCAGGGTATTGTTCAGTTTCCAAGTGTTTGATTTCTTTTCCCTGCTTTTCCTGTTATTGATTTCCACTTTTATGGCCTTCTGGTCAGAGAAGATGCTTTGTAATATTTCAATGTTTTGGATTCTGCTAAGGCTTGCTTGATGACCTAATATGTGGTCTATTCTAGAGAATGTTCCATGTGCACTAGAAGAGAAAGCATACTTGGTTGTTGTTGGGTGGAGTGTTCTGTATATGTCTAAGAGGTCAAATTTGTTGATCGTGGCATTTAGATCTTCCGTGTCTTTATTGAGCTTCTTTCTGGATGTCCTGTCCTTCACCCCAAGTGGTGTGTTAAAGTCTCTTACTATTATTGTGGAACTGTTCAATGCTGCTAGTTTGTTTTGTGTATGTTGCAGCCCTGTCATTGGGTGCATAAATATTTAATATGGTTATATCTTCTTGGTGTATTGTCCTTTTAGTCATTATATAGTGTCCTTCCTTATCCTTTCTGATGGCTTTAACTTTAAAGTCTATTTTGTCAGAAATTAATATTGCCACTCCTGCTCTTTTTTGATTGTTGTTTGCTTGATATATTTTTTTCCATCTTATGAGTTTTAGTTTGTTTGTGTCTCTAAGTGTAAGGTGTGTCTCTTATAGGCAGCATATAGACAGATCTTCTTTTTTCATCCATTCTGCCACTCTCTGTCTCTTTATTGGTGTATTTAGTCCATTTACATTCAGGGTAATTACGGATAAGTATGAATTTAGTGCTATCATTTGGATGTCTTTTTTTGTGTGTTGACAGTTTCTTTTTCCCACTTGATTTTATGTGCTGAGTAGATTTTCTTTATATATTGCCCTTTCCTCATATTTGTTGTTGTTGATTTTGTTTCGGCTGAGTCTGTGTTTTTCCTTTGTATTTTATTTTGATGAGTAGCATAGTTTGTCTCCTTTGTGATTACCTTATTATTTACCTCTATTTTTCTAAATTTAAAACTAACTTTTATTTCTTTGTATCACCACATCTTCCTCTCCATATGGAAGGTGTATGATTACATTTCTTAGTCCCTCTTTATTATTTTTATATTGTTTTTTTTTTCTTTTATATAAGAACATCGCTGTTACCCTGTTTGGGGCTTTTTTTTTTTTTTTAATAATCTTGCTTTGTGTTTTTGGATTTCCCTATTTGGGTTGACTTCTGGTTGCTCTGTCCGGTGTTCTAGTCTTGGGTTGATACCTGATATTATTGATTTTCTAACCAAAGAACACCCTTTAGTATTTCTTGTAGTTTTGGTTTGGTTTTTACGAATTCCCTCAACTTTTGTTTATCTAGAAATGTCTTAATTTCACCTTCATATTTAAGAGACAGTTCTGATGGATATATTATTCTTGGCAGACAATTTTTTTTAAATATGTCATCCCATTGCCTTCTTGCCTGCATGGTTTCTGCCAAGTAGTCCGAGCTTATCCTTATTGGCTCTTCTTCTTGGGTGATTTTTCATTTACCCCTCGGTGCTCTTATAATTCTCTCTTTATCTTTGGTTTTGGCATGCTTGATTATAATATGTCTTGGTGACTTTCTTTTAAGATCTACCTTAAGGGGAGTTTGATGAGCATCTTGGATAGACATCTTTTCAACTTTCACAATATCAGGGAAGTTTTCTGCCAACAAATCTTCAACAATTTTCTCTGTATTTTCTGTTATCCCTCCTTGTTGTGGTACTCCAATCACTCGTAGGTTATTTCTCTTGATAGAGTCCCACATGATTCTTAAGGTTTCTTCATTTTTTTTAATTATTTTATCTGATTTTTCTTCAAATATATTGGTGCCAAGTGATTTATCTTCATGTTCAGAAATTCTAGCTTTTACTTGCTCAGTTTTGATCCTCTGACTTTCCATTAAGTTATCTAATTCTGCAATTTTATTGTTAATCTTCTGAATTTCTGATTGCTGTCTGTCTATGGACTTTTCCAGCTTATTAAACATTTCATTATGTTCCTGAAGTATCTTTCTAATTTCTTCAGTTGCTTTATCTGTTGTTCCTTGGCTTGTTCTACATATTGCCTCATTTCCTTCCTGATGTCTTGAAGGGTTCTGTGTATTAAACTTTTGTATTCTGCATCTGGTAATTCCAGGAATACACTTTCATCTAGAAGATCCCTGGGTTCTTTGTTTTGAGAGCCTGTTGAGGTGATCATGGTCTGTTTCTTTATGTGACTTGATATTGGCTGTTGTCTCCGAGGCATCTGTAAGTTACTGTATTAGTTTATGCTTGCTTACTGCATCGTAGCTGCTTGCTTTGTTTTGCTTTGGTATACCCCTATGGCTTGCTTGAGTGAGCTAGCTTGATTATTTTCACCTTTGAAGCTCTGGTGTCCTGTCCCCAGCTGGCTAGAACTCTTATCAGGCATATCAGTCTAAGAGTCCGTTCAGTTTTCTTGTATGAATTCAGCTCAGGTTTCCAGGTAGCTGATCAAGTGTGTGGTACAGGCTCTGTCCTACAGTCTTAGAGGGGCTGGGGTGATTGGCATATATACTGGTATCTGATTGCAACAGGGGGTCACAATCTGAACAAGGCAGGGGGCTGAGAACTGACCCCCAAGTGTCTCTGAGGAAAACACGTCTCTGTTCCCTACAGCATGTTGGTGGGTGGGTTCTGCAGAGGGACCTCGGGCACCCAAAGTTTTTGGTTGTAAGAACTGGGAGGTACCAGTTATCTCTGGACCCCTGCTGCAGGTGACCTGAGTCGAGCTACCAGTCCTTAGGTCCCTGATGTGGGTAGGTGAGGATTTTGTTTAATAGGCAAAGCAATGTCAAACACCAAACACCCACCTCTCCACCACACAGCTGAAATGGTTGGAGTTTGCCAACAAGGGCCTATTCTCCCAAAATAGGCCCACACAGGTCCATGCAGAAGGGAAAGGTGCTCAAAGTCCATGGACAGTTTATGCCTGGACAGGAGCCACTTCTGTCCTGAGCTCCCCCGGTTAGTGGAGCTAGCAAATTATCTTTTCCCCCCAATTGCAAATTTTTTCCTTCCCCAAGCCCAGGAGGATGGCTCTAGGTGCTCACCAGGGTCTATCTCAGGCCCAGGGATTCAGCCACTGAAGCCGGCTTGGGGGTGGGGGGGGCACGGTAAAATATACACAAGTACTTAGCTTTTGCCTAGAGCACCATTCTCCTCAGGTTCTGGAGGTGTGAGTAGGCTGTGTGGCTGCCTGCTTCTCCCTGAGGAAACTGCGGCCCAACGCTAGTGCCAGCCCACCACCGCCGCTGCTGCCACCGCTCCGGGAATGGTGCCTGAGGGCTCCCCACGATTCAGGTCCGGTAACTCATCTCCATTTCTGAAAGGCCTCTTCCTCCCCCTGCCCCTCAGTTCGTTGTCTAAGCTTGCCTTTGATGCTCAGAGCTCCCAGCTTGTCACAAATATACTCATTTCACTTGTTTTTTCAGGCAGGTCTTTGTTGTAAATAGGGCTCGACGGAAGCGTCTGTCTATTCCACCATCTTGGTTCCGCCCCTAATTACAGGAAGAGCCGTATTGTTTTCCAAAATGGTTGTGCCATTTTGCATTGCCACCAGCAGGGTCTAAGAGTTCCAGTCTCCCTGTAGCCTCTCCAACATTTGTTATTTTCTGTTTTATTCTTTCGTGCCAGTAATTCTGGGGTGAGATGGTATCTCATTGGGGGTTTCATTTGGATTTCTTTAATGCCTAGTGATCGAGAGTGTCATGGATTGAATTGTGTCACCCAAAAATATGTGCCAATTCCCAGTATTGTGTGGTTGTTCTCCTTTTTGTGATTGTAATTTTTTTTATTTTGCTTTAAGTGAAAGTTTACAAATCTAGTCAGTCTTTCATACAAAAATTTATGTACACCTTGCTATGTACTCCTACTTGCTCTCCTCCCAATGAGACAGCACACTCCCTCTCTACTTTATATTTCCCGTGTCCATTCAGGCAGCTTCTGTCCTCCTCTGCCTTTTTATTTCCCCTCCAGACAGGAGCTTCCCACATAGTCTCATGTGTCTACTTGAGCCTAGAAGCTCACTCCTCGCCAGTATCATTTTCTATCTTATAGGCTAGTCCAATCCTTGTCTGAAGAATTGGCTTTGGGAATGGTTCCAGTCTTGGGCTAACAGAAGGCCTGGGGATCATGACCTCCAGAGTCCTTCTAGTCTTAGTCAGATCATTAAGTCTGGTCTTTTTACAAGAATTTGAGGCCTGCATCCCACTGCTCTCCTGCTCCCTCAGGGGTTCTCTGTTGTGTTCCCTGTCAGGGCAGTCATCAGTTGTAGCTGGGTACCATCTAGTTTTTCTGGTCTCAGGCTGATGTAGTCTCTGATTTATGTGGCCCTTTCTGTCTCTTGGGTTCATAATTACCTTGTGTCTTTGGTGTTCTTCATTCTCCTTTGCTCCAGGTGGGTTGAGACAAATTGATGCATCTTAGATGGCTGCGTGCTAGCGTTTAAGACCCCAGATGCAACTCTCCAAAGTGGGACACAGAATGTTTTCTTCATAGATTTTATTATTCCAATTGACTTAGATGTCCCCAAAACCATGGTCCTCAGACCACCATCCCTGCTATTCTGGCCTTCGAAGCATTCCGTTTATTCAGGAAACTTCTTTGCTTTTGGTTTCGTCCTTCCAATTGTAATCTTATGTTAAAGAGGTTAGGGTGGGATCGCAACACTTTTACTAAGATCACATCCCTGATCCAATGTAAAGGGAGTTTCCCTGGAGTGTGACCTGCACCACCTTTTATCTTACAAGAGATAAAAGGAAAGGGAAGCAAGCAGAGAGTGGGGACTTCATACCACCAAGAAAGCAGCACTGGGTGCAGAGCACATCCTTTGGACCCAGGGTTCCTGTGCAAAGAAGCTCCTAGTCCAGGGGAAGATTAATGTCAGGAACCCTCCTCCAGAGCCAACAGAGAAAGCCTTCCCCTGGAGCTGACACCCTGAATTTGGACTTCTAGCCTACTAGACTGAGAAAATAAACTTCTGTTTGTTAAAGCCATCCACTTGAGGTATTTCTGTTACAGCAGCTCTAGATAACTAAGACAGTGAGCTTTTCCTCATGTGTCTGTTAGCCGCTTGAATGTCTTCTTTGGTGAAGTGTCTGTTCATTTCCTTTGCCCATTTTTTAATTGGATTATTTGTCTTTTTGTTGTAGAGGTGTTGGATTTTCCTGTAGATTTTAAAGATAGAACTTTGTCAGATTTGTCACAGCCAAAAATTTTTTCCCAATCTGTAGGTTCTCTTTTTACTCTTTTGGTGAACTCTTTTGATGAGCATTAAGTGTTGAACTTTTAGAACCAACACCATAATTCAAATGCATCAATTCTTGGTTTTCCCTATTCATTGTCCACCTTTCACATGCATATGAGGTGACTGAAAATACCACCCCTTGAGAAATAAAGACACACATATGATGTTGTTGCTGTTGCGTGCTGTCTAGTTGAATCTGGCTCCTAGTAACCCTATAGGACAGAGCAGAACTGCCCCATAGGGTGTCCTAGGCTGAAATCTTTACAGGAGCAGATCACCAGATCTTTCTCCATTGAAGCCTCTGATGCATTTGAATCGTCAACCTATCAATTAGCAGCCGAGCTCCTATATATACATATAGCCGTATTAAAATAAAATTACGTAGATTACCTATTAGTATACATACATATATATACTGACATATATATTGGTTTTCTAGGGCTGCTATAGCAAAGTTCCATAAAGTGAATGAGTTTAAAGAACAGAAATTTAATGTCTTATTTTCTCCCAGTTTGGGAGGCTAGTAGTAGGCCATTATGAATAGGACAATTATATGGTCTATTATGATGTGAATGACAAATTGGAGAGGAGTGGCATTTACTTCTCTGTCAAAAAGAACATTTCAATATCTATCCTGAAGTACAACACTGTGAATGATAGGATAATATCCATACACCTGCAAGGAAGACCAGTTAATACAACTATTATTCTAATTTAACCACCAGTACTAGTACCAAAGACGAAGAAACTGAAGATTTTTACCAACATCTGCAGTCTGAAATTGGTCAAACAGGCAATCAAGATGAATTGATAATTTCTGGTGATTGGAATGAGACACCTGGAAATGAAGAAGAAGGATCGGTAGTTGGAGAATACAGCCTTGGTGATAGAAACAATGCCAGAGATAGCATGACAGAGTTTTGCAAGACCAATGACTTTTTCATTCCAAATACCTTTTTTCAACAACATAAATGGCAACTATACATGAGGACCTCACCAGATGGAATACACAGGAATCAAATTGACAGCATCTGTGAAAAGAGATGATGGAGAAGTTCAACATCATCAGTCAGAACAAGCCCAGGAGCCAACTGCAGAACACACCATCATCAATTGCTCATAAGCAAATTCAAGTTAAAGCTGAAGAAAAACAGAAGAAGTTCAAGAGAGCCAAAATAGGACCTTGACCAATCTGCACCTGAATTTGGAGACCACGTGGAGAATATACTTGACACATTGAACATTCATGACAGAAGACCTGATGAGTTGTGTGATAACATCAAGTACCTCATACATGAAGAAAGCAAAAGATAATTAAAAAGACACCAAAGAAAGAAAAGACTCTGGAAGTTGCTGCTGAATGTAGAGTAGCTAAAGTTAATGGAAGAAATGATGAAGTAATAGAACTGAACAGAAGACAAAGTAAAGTATTATAATGGAATGTGCAAGGACCTGGAGTTAAAAAACAAAAAGGGAAGAACACACTCAGCATTTCTCAAGCTGAAAGAACTAAAAGAAAAATTCAAGCCTTGAGTTGCATTAATAAGGACTCTATGTGCAAAATGTTGAATGACACAGTAAGTATCAAAAGAAGATGGAAGGAGTCAGTGTACCAAAAAGGAACTGGTAGACGTTCAACCATTTCTAGAGGTAGCATATAATCAAGAACTGGTGATATTGAAGGAAGAAATTCAAGCTCTACTGAAGGCATTGACATAAAACAAGGCTCCAGGAATTGACAGAATGCCAATTGAGATGTTTCAACAAACAGATGCCGTGCTGGAGTTGCTCACTCATCTGTGCCAAGAAATTTGGAAGACAGCTACCTAGCTAACAATCTGGAAGAGATCCATATTTGTGCCCATTTCAAAGAAAGGTGATCCAACAGAATGTGGAAATTATTGAATAATATTATTAATATCACATGCAAGTAAAATTTTGCTAAAGATAATTCAAAAACAGTTGCAGTAGTACATCCACAGGGAACTGCCAGAAATTCAAGCCATATTCAGAAGAGGACGTGGAATGAGGGGTATCACGGCTGATGTCAGATAGATCTTGGCTGAAAGCAGAGAATACCAGAAAGATGTTAACCTGTGTTTTATTGACTATGCAAAGGCATTCGACTATGTGGGTCATAACAAATTATGGATAACACTGCAAAGAATGGGCATTCCAGAACACTTAATTGTGCTCATGGAGAACCTGTACATAGACCAAGTGCAGTCCTTCAAACAGAACAAGGGGTTACTGTGTGTTTAAAATCAGGAAGTGTGTGGGTAAGTGTTGTATCATTTCCCCATACTTATTCAATCTGTATGACGAGCAAATAATCCTAGAAGCTGGACTTTATAAAGAAGAACGGGGCATCAGGATTGGAGGAAGGCTCATTAACAACCACGGTATGCAGATGACATAACCCAGCTTGCTGGAAGTAAAGAGGATTTGAAGTGCTTACTGATGAAAATGAAAGACTACAGCCTTCAGTATGGATTACACCTTAACGTAAAGAAAAATCCTCACGACTGGACCAATAAGCTACATCGTGATAAATGCAGAAAAGATTGAGTTTGTCAAGAATTTCATTTTACTTGGCTCCACAATCAACACCCATGAAAGCAGGAGTCAAGAAATCAAAAGATGCATTTCATTGGGCAAATCTGCTGCAAAAGACCTCTTCAAAGTGTTGAAAAGCAAATATGTCGCCTTGAAGACGAAGGTGCACCTGACCCAAGCCATGGTGTTTTCAATAACCTCATATGTATGTAAAAGCTGGGCAGTAAACAAGGAACACTGAAGAAAGGTCGATCCCTTTGAATTACGGTGTTGGTGAAGAATACTGAATACACCATGGCCTGCCAGAAGAACCAACAAGTCTGTCTTGAAAGAACTACAGCCAGAAAAAAAAAAAAAATTAAAAGCAAGGATAGTGAGACTTTGTCTCACACGCTTTGGACATGTTATCAGAAAGGACCAGTCCCTGGAGAAGGACATCATGCTTGTTAAGGTAGAGTGTCAGCCAAAAGGAGGAAGACCTTTGATGAGATGGATTGACACAGTGGCTGGAACAATGGGCTTAAACATTGCAATCTTTGTGAGGAAGGCACAGGACTGCACAACGTTTTGTTCTGTTGTACACAGGGTCACTGCAAGCCAGAACTGACTTAAGGACGCCTAACTACAAGACGTCTAAATGCAGTGTGTCAGTAGGGCCACGTTCTCTCCAAAGTCTCTAGGGGAAGATCCTTTCTTGTCTCTCCCAGCTTCTGGTAGACCCAGGTTGTCCTTGGTTTGCAGTTACAGCTTAACTCTGTTGTTACATGACCATCTTCCCTCTTACCCTCAGTGAATTGAGATGTTGGTATAGAACACTCAACTTGGCACAGCTGTACCACACCACTAGACATTTGATTTGTTGCAAATAAATTCTGCAGGAAGCCAATTCCTCCCTTGGGAAACAGGGCTGATAACAACTACCTCATGGTATGTTGTGAGTTTTAAAAATACTTTAGAAGAAAAACTCTGCACATTATGACAAGTAATATATTTTTTGTTGTATTATTCATTCATTGATTCAGCAAAAATGCATTACAAACCTACAATGTGAGAGCACTAGGCAAGGTGTAGGGGAAGACCAGGAGTAAATAAAATTTTCTGTACCCACAAGGAACTCATATCTATGATATAAACATGTAATGCAGCAATATCTCGCTTGACTGCTCAATAGCATTTAATCATATCTTCCTTCTAAAAACTCATTTCTCTTTTCTTCCATGGGTATTCCACATCTTTCAGTTTCTTCCTTCTCAATTGATTTGGCCAGCTAAGTCGTCTATACAATTTCTAAATGTTGGAATTCCTAAACCCTTGGTTACAAGTCAACTTCTTGATCTACACCCTCTCCTACACACTTATCTATTGGCTTTACATTTCATTTCTATGTTAAGGCCTCCAAAATTTATATCTCTAGCCCTTAAGTGCAGTTCTTACATTCAAGATTGTGAGTGCAACTAGCACAAGATCCTCGAACAGGCTTTCAACTAAACACGTCCATATCAGAATTCTTGATCTCCCTTCGTAAATTTGTTACTATCCTTGTTTTTCTTATCTTAGTAAATGTCACCTCCATTCACCCAGATGAAGAGGCCCAAAACCTGACCATTATTTATAACTTCCCTAACACATCCTTCCAAAGCCTATTGTCAATTTTTCCACCTCCATTACCATCATCATCATGAAATCACCAACATCACTCACTCACCTGAACCATGGGAATGGCCTTCTGACTGATCTCCCCTAGTCGTCTTTGCCAAACAAAAACATACTTTCATGCTGAAAACCTTTAAATAGCTTGCCATTGCACATGGCAGAACAAAAGAAAATCCTTAACATGTTCTACGAGGCCAGGATGACCTGGTTTTTCCCTCACTGGTCTCACTTGGGGCCTCCCCTTGCTGTAGCCTAATCATTTAAACCTTCTTTTGGGTTCTCAGACACACAAGAGAAAATTTTATTTACTCTCCTGCCTCAGGATTTTACACTTTGCTTTTCCCCCTGTCTGAAACTGTCTTGACCCCTTTTCCCTCTTCCACTCTACCATCACTTAGCTAAGACCTACTCACACTTTAAGTTTCAGCTTAATGTCATTTCTTCAAAGTGACTTGCCCATCTAAACTAGATCTCCCAGTTGTACTTTTTCATGGGAGGCTTTAACTTTCCTTCATGGCACTTAACAATGATTACAATTAAAAATTTACGTGTATATTTATTTGTTTAATATTTATCTGCCCCACTTGAAATTAAGCTCCATGACGTAATATACTGGGTTGTTTACACTCAACCCATAGTACACTCCCTAACAAATATTTAATAGATTTTTAAAGAACATATTTGTAGAATGAATTAATGAAAAAATGATAAATTTTTTTTTATGATCCAGATAATTGCAGCTTGACACTTTAAACCACATTTTTTTAATTAAAATATTTTCAGTGATAATTTTTTATGAATAATTTACCTGACTTCCTACATTGAAGTTATAAAACAACATCTCTTTTCTTGATGATCTGGGTAATCAAGAAACAAAGGACATGAAATTCAATGCAGAAAAGAGTAAAGCCTTGCATTTGAGATCAAATACCAACTGCCCTAGCATACATTAGAGAAACATCACTTTATAACAGTGAATAAGAAAATAGCTCAGGGGTTTTACTTTGAGTATGAATTCAAAATGAGTCAACAGTGAAGCATGGCTGACAGAACGTTAACATAGACACAAGTTGCATTAGCAGAACCATACATGCTAAAATAAGGCAGGTGAACGTTCAGCTCAGCTCCGGACCTAAAATACTTGCTTATTTTAGGGCACTAGCATTGAAGACCATGTAGAAAAGCTGCAGAACATCAGAGAAAGAGTGCTTAATGCAGAGAGAGAGGCCATTTTATTGTCTCTTGAATTTTCTCAACGCTCTGACGTTGGTATTCTTTGGAAGTTCAGCCGACATCCCTCTCTTCGGATCATTGTTGCCTCTTAGGCAAACTTCTCTACTCACTGTTCCAATGACCTACCAGATAGTCTAAATTGCTTGCCTAGATCTAGCCCCAAGCTTCAGGTGCCTGCTAAACGTCTCTCCCTGGTTACCTCATGGGCACCTCAAACTTAATCAAGCACCTTTCTCTAATGCAACGTTCCACCCATACAGCACCATCCATCTGCTCCCATAAAACACCTGGGAGGCATCTTAGCCTCTTTTTCCTCAACTCCCAGACTTGCTAAATTGATGAGTTATATATCAGTGGCATTCGTCAAGGAGTGACTGAGCTGCCATGCCTCAAGAATGTTCCAGAAACCATTCTTGGATCAAGTGGGAGATTGGGTGAAAGCACATCATTATAATGCTGTCGTATGCGTATGAGACAGTGCTTCTGTCGGAGTTATTTTCTGTCCTTATACTATATGGCCACGATCTGCTATTTTTTTTTTTTTACAACTTTCATGTTTCCTTTCATGATGTTTATATTTTTTTTTACTTTCTTTGAAAGTACCTGTTTTTAATACCACCTTTCCTCCCCCAGTTGCTGTTTGCTGAATGCAGGGAATTCAGGTGCCTGAATTTTCTATTAAAAAAAAAAAAAAAAAAAACCTGTTGCTTTTGAGTCGATTCTGCCTCATAGCGACCGTATAGGAGAGAGTAGAATGGCCCCATGGGGTATCCAAGGAGCAGCTGGTAGATTCGAACTGCTGACCTTTTGTCTAGCAGCCAAGCTCTTAACCATTGCACCACCAGAGCTTCTAACGAGCTAACTAGAGTGTTAACAGATAATAACAATAACTAGCGTTATTAGGGAAACTACGTGTACGTTATTTCATTTAATTATCACGAAAAATCTATGGGGTATGTTTCATTATTATTATTTCCATCTTACAGATGAGAAAATGAAGGCTCAGAAAGTTATGTAATTTGCATACATTTAAGATAATTACTAAGTGGTGAAGTCAGGAATTAAACCAAGACAACTTCACACTGAAGCCTATGGTTTAACTACTGCATTGTATAGACTAGCTTTATTATAGCGAACGGCTGGTAAAAGGACACTAGCAAAGTCTACCAATGTTTCTAAAGAAACTACTGGAAAGGTCTCTTAGCCCATATCCAATACAGAACAAGTTAATTAAAAAAAAAAAAAAACCATGATGAAAACATAAAACTTCTTTAGGAAACTAAATAAGCATTGATTTTACTCATTCCCTGAAAAATAACTTAGAGAATTAAACTCCATACCCAGGCTCAGAAAAAAAGAGCAAATTGTTCAAAAATGTAATTTTGTCACCTTTTGGGTTAGACACATGAAACTTCCTTGATGTCTTGATTAACAATGGAGACAGGTGAAGCTAACCACAAATTATCTCACCTTACACATCTACTTACTGCAGTAGCACCTATGTGTGGCCTTTGCTCATGGAGGGGATTGACCAATGAGTCAGCTTCTAGAATCTGAATGGTAGCAAGCAAACGATGAGGTACCTAAGCAATTTCTGACAACGTGCTTTGGAAATTAATTAAAAGGAGAGGTCAAAGACAAGAGAAGATGAATAGAGGCATAAGAAACACTAAAAGTGGGCCGAGCTCCTGATTTTGGTAATAGACTCTACACAGCAGACTTTAATGGACTTGATGAGGGGGGAAAAAAAAGAAAAAGTTTTGAAATTTCTTTGGTGAAAACTCAACATGATGAAAGAAGGGTGAGGGAGATTAACTGAATTACACAATAAAGAGAATTCATGCAGTTCCTTCCCCCAGCCCCATCTCTGGGGAGCCTGCATCTTCCAAAGAGGTCTAAAAGGAGCTCAAAGGCCATCTACTCCAACCACTCCCCCTGTTCTTTTCCCACAGGCAATGTGGTATTTACTAAAGCGCGTTACAGTGGAATCTCACCTCCACCGTGGACCTACCTGCAGAGGCTGAGCAAGGGATTTCTTCTGGTTGAGACTGTGTTTCCTTCTCTTCTGGGTTGTTGTGACGATTAAGTGGGACATACAGGAGCGCTGGTGGTGCAGTGGTTTAGAGCTCAGCTGCTTACCAAAAAGTTGAGCAGTTTAAATCCACTAGCCGCTGCTTGGAGGCTCTGTGGGGAAGTTCTACTCTGCTCTACAGGGTCGCTATGAGTCGAAATCAACTTGATGGCAATGGGTTTGGTTTTTTTTTGGTTTATAGGAGACACACATAAAACACCTCAGGTAATGTTAGTTTCTTCCTTGACTACTGTCAGTAAAAACACTAGGACCCCTGGAATAAGCTCTCTCTCCCCTCTTCTCCACTGTCTAAAACTTGTACTTCCTTTCAGTTACAGGTTGACTCAAAAGGATACCTTTCCACAAAGGGACATTGCTATGCTCTTCCAGGCCTTATCTTTTCTCTCTGGCTACCATCTGTCACCTTGATTCAGTCCTCACCTATTCCTTTCATTCCCTCCACTCTACTGAAAAGGTTCTATTCAACTTCAAAAAACAAGACCACTATACTTGAGCTTAAAATATTTCAAAGGATGCTCACTAATTTCAGAATAGCTTACATTTCCAGCATTATCTTACATAAGCCTTCCTCTCACTTTCAGCACTCTACTCACGGTGGCCTTCCCATATTAGAATACGCTAGATTCCCTCCAACTTCAGGGCCTTTGCACATGCTATTTCTCCCGCTTATGGTGCACTTTTTCCATCCTCATTTAGTTAACTCCTACAACCTTTTAGTTCTCAGCAGTCAAATCTGCTTATTGTATGTTCTCACAGGCAACACGCACTTCTGCTTCGTAGCACTCCTCACAATCATCGCTTTACATTTATGTATGGTGCTTGGAGTAATGGCTCTCCTACTACACGATGCGATCCGTGAGAGTGGGAATTCTCTGTTTCTGCTCATCGTGGTAGGTACCAGGGCTAGTCACTCATATTAAGACTTTCCACCTTCCAGGCACAAAGTAGAGTTGCGCTTCTCTGCCCCTATAAGTTAGGTGAGTCCATGTGATTTGCTTTGGTCAGTGACATGTAAATGAAGATGACATGTATCACTTTACGTCACACAGTCAGTGCACGACTCACCATGTTTTCTTTTTTTTTTTTTTTTTTCCTTTTTTTGCCAGTGATTGGAAATGCTCCAGATGGTGGCTTCATTAGCCTGGCTTCTGGCAGAAACATGACAGAAGAGAGACTCAGCTGAACCATGATGGCACCATACTATGAGTGAGAAATCACTTTCACTGCTTTAATACACTGTATTTTTAGGTTGTATGTGTTGTAACCTAGCCTATCCTTCATGCTATGGCAGATCAGCTTAGAACCTGGCACAAGCCTAGCATATACTGTTGAATAAACGAAATGAATGAATAAAATCTATACTGAAGTCAGCATACATATGTGAGGGCAGAAGACATTTTCTCTGAAAAAAAAATTACTTTTCAGAACACTGAAAAATGACTGATTCCATTCAATTCAATCCAAATTTATTGCACACATAGGATATAGAGATGAGCACGGTTCAGGCTTTGGAGCTTCAGCTGAGACCATAACCTAATAGACACAAGCCTTAGCCTCAGGTGTAGTCCTTGCAGTGCACATTAGGCTCAGAAATAGCCACAAACAGGGAGTAGTTGATCCTACTGTGGATGGAAGGGTGTGGATTCTGGGAAGATGGTCAAGGAAATAAAACATCACTCAGCTGGGTTTTTAAGAATTATGAGAGTTTGCCAGATAAATTTCTGGAGGTTGGGGTGGGAGAGTTTGGAAGGGGAGCCACTGATGATAACTTCCAACTCAGTTCCCTGGGAAACAACCAAAAGTAAAAACTAAAGAATTTGAAACTTGTAGCAAAAGAGCACTGGCCATGAGTGTCTAAACGTCCATTTTCAAATATGGCGGCCATGAGCCACGTGAGACCATTAACACTTGCAATGTGGCCTGCAACTAAGGAATTGAATTTTTTATTTTATTTTAAATCTAAAAACTGAACGAATGTAAAAAAAAATTTTTTTCTACTGAACTTGACGTTGTTGTTTTGGGAAGGCTACATTTCACTTTAAATTTAGCATCTAATTGAGATGTGGTCTAAGTTTTAAATATATACTAGACTTCAAATATTTAGTCCCTAAAAAGGGAATGTAAAATAGCTCCTTAATAATTATTTATATTGGTTACATATTAAAATAACTATATATGTGTATGTATAAGGTTAAATAAAGTATATTATTAAAGTTAATTTCACCTATTTTGTTTTTTGCTTTTTTTAGTATAGCTTAGAAAACTTACGTATGTGGCTTGCACTATATTTCTATTAACAGCTCTGATCTTAACAATCACAATCACCCGTAGGGATTGTTAAAATTCAGATTACTGGGTCTCATGCGCAGAATTTCTGATCCAGTAGGTCTGGGACCGGGCTGAGAATTTGCATTTCTAATAAGTTCGCAAGTGATGCTGAAGCTACGGGATCCAGGCCCACACTTTGAGAAGAGCTGGTCTAAACACCTAAACACACAAGGGTTGGAAATTGTTGCAAACATAATAAGACAAAAAAAATCCTCTATTTTACTTTTTTATTGAACTTTAGGTGAAGGTTTACCGAACAAACTAGTTTCTCATCGAACAGTTAGTATACACATTGTTCTATGACATAGGTTAACAGCTCCAGAACATGTCAACACTTTCTCTTCTCAACCCTGGGTTCCCTATTACCAGCTTTCCTGTTCCCTCCTACCTTCCAGTCCCTGCCCCAGGGCCGGTGCACCCCTTTAGTCTTGTTTTGTTCCTTGGGCCTGTTCAATCTTTGGCTGAAGGGTAAACCTCAGGAGTGACCTCCTTACTGAGCTAAGAGGGTATCCGGGTACCATATTCTGAGGGTTTCTCCAGTCTCTGTCAGGCCAGCAAGTCTGGTCTTTCTTTTTGAGTTAGAATTTTGTTCTACATTTTTCTTCAGCTCTGTCTGGAACCCTCTATTGCAATCTCTGTCAGAGCAGTCGGTAGTGGTGGCTGGGCACCATCTAGTTGAACTGGACTCAGTCCGGTAGAAGCCGTGGTAGATGTGTTCCGTTAGTCCTTTGGACTAATCTTTCCCTATGTCTTTAGTTTTCTTCATTCTTCGTTGATCTTAAAGGGGTGAGGCCAGTGGAGTAGGACAGATGGCTGCTCACAGACTTTTAAGACCCCAGATGCTACTCATCAAAGTAGAACACAGAACATTTTCTTTATAAACTATGTTATACCAATTGATCTAGATGTTCCCTAAGACCATGGTCCCCACAGCCCTCAGCCCAGCAATTTGGTCCCTCAGCGAGTTTGGATGTGTCTATGGAGCTACCACAGCCTTGCCTTGTACAGATTGTGCTGGCTTCCCCAGTTTTGTGTACGGTCTTACCCTTCACCAAAATTACCACTTATCTATTGTCTATTAAGTGTTTTTCCATCCCCAACTCTCCCTCCCTCGTAACCATCAAAGATTGTTTCTTTTTGTATGTAAACTTTTTCATGAGTTTTTATGGTAGTGGTCTCATACAATATTTGTCCTTTTGTGATTGACGTTTTTCACTCAGCATAATGACTTCCAGATTCGTCCCTGTTATGAGCTGCTTTACAGATTCATCATTGTTTTTTATCATTGTGTAATACTCCATTGTGTGTATGTACCACAGTTTGTTTATCCATTCACCCATTGATGGGCATCTAGGTTGTTTCCATCTTTTTGCTATTGTGAGCAATGCTTCAATGAACATGGGTGTACATATATCTATTCGTGGGAAGACTCTTATTCCGCTAGGATATATTCCCAGGAGTGGGATTGCTGGATCATATAGTATTACTATTCCTAGCTTTCTAAGTAATCTCCATATCATTTTCCAAAATGATTGTATCATTTTGCATTCCCACCAGCAGTGTATAAGAGTTTCGATCCCCCCACAGCCTCTCCAACATTCGTTATTTTCTGTTTTATTGATTTGTGTCAGTAATGCCTGGGTGAGACTGTATCTTATTGTGGTTTTGATTTGCATTTCTCTGATGGCTACAGATCGTGAGCAGTTCCTTATGTGTCTGTTGGCTTCTTAAAGGTCTTCTTTGGTGACATGTCTGTTCATTTCCTTTGCCCATTTTTTAATAGGATTATTTGTCTTTTTGTTGTGGAGATGTTGGATTTTCTTATAGATTTTAGAGATTAGACCTTCGTCTGATTTGTAATAGCCAAAATTTTTTCCCAGTCTATAGTTTCTCCTTTTACTCACTTGGTGAAGTCTTTTGATGAGCATAAGTGTTTAATTTTTAAAAGATCATAGCTATCTAGCTTATCCTCTGGAGCTTGTGTGTTGTTGGTTGTGGTTTATATCCTGTTAATGCTGTGTATTAGGGCCTCTAGCTTTGATCCTGTTTTTTCTTCCATGAACTTCATGGTTTTTTACTTTATAATTAGGTCTTTAATCCATTTTGAGTTAGCTTTTGTATATGGTGGGGGGTATGAGTCCTGTTTCATTTTTTTGCAGATGGACATCCATTTTTTGCCAGCACCATTTGTTAAAAAGACTGTCTTTTCCCAATGTGATGAATTTTGTTGAAGATCAGGTGACCATAGGTAGATGAATTTACATCTGGGTTCTCAATTCTGTTCCACTGGTCAATGTATCTGTCGTTGTACCAGTACCACACTAAAAAAACTCTTTTAAAAGCATGTTTTATGTGTAGCACAATTGGTTAAGTGATTGACTACTAGCTGTAAGGGTGACAGTTCGAACATACCCAGAGGCAACTCGGAAGACAGGACTGGCAACTGTTTCTGGAAGGTCACAGCCTTGAAAACCCTATGGAAAAGTTCAACTCTGCACACATGGGATTTCCACAAGTCAGAATTGACATAAGGACAACTAACAATAACAATGTTTTTTAAAAGAGAGAGTTTACTCTTCTCATATTAAATGAATAGATGTCAGGATTTTATCCTGATAGAAACAGCTTCAACTGAGTTCATAACCTAATAGACACAAACTTAGACCAAAAGGTGGTCAAGAAAAGAAAACGCCACTCTGCGAGGTTTTGAAAAATTATGAGAGGTTGCCAGATAAATTCCTGGAGATTGGAGACAGGAAGGTGAAATAAAGATGCTAAGTACTTCGTTTTCCTAAAACATGATCAAAATGTGTGGTGTTTTTGAAATACGGTAATTCTGTTTAAAATTCAACTAAAAAAATTTTGACTTTAATATTTAAAGATTTCTGCTTTACACATCAGGGCAAAAGAAAAGAGGAAAAACAAACAAAACATATATGTATACAAAATCCTTTGTTTCCATTGGTAAGATGAGGGAGTTAATTGTCCTTGCCTCCTCTCTGCTGACCTGCATTCTCTTTCCACCTTCATGAGGAACACTGAGAAAGTGGATCTCAGTTGAAGGAGAGTGGCCCAGAGGGAAAGGATTGTTGTTAGTTGCCATCAAGTCAATTGTGACTCATACCAACCCCATGTGTGCAGAGTTGAACTGCTCCACAAGATTTTCAAGGCTCTGCCTTTTCAGAAGCAGATCACCAGGCCTGTCTTCACAGGCACCTCCAGGTGGGTTAGAACCACCAACCTTTTGGTTAGTTGTTAAATACCTGACCATTTGTACCACCCAAGGACTGGGCAGGGGGAGGGGAGGGGCCGTTGTTGTTAGGTGCCGTCGGGTCGGTTCCATCTCATAGAAACACTATGTACAACAGAACGAAACACTGCCTGGTCCTGCGCCATCCTCACAATTGTTGCTATGCTTGTGCCCATTGTTGCTACCACTGTGTCAATCCATCTCATTGAGGGTCTATCTCTTTTTCTCTGAGCCTCTACTTTACCAATCATGGTGTCCTTCTCCAGGGACTGGTTCCTCCTGATAATATGTCCAAAGTATGTGAGATGTAGTCTCGTCATCCTTGCTTCCAAGGAGCACTCTGGTCGTACTTGTTCCAAGAAAGTTTTATTCATTCTTTTGGCAGTCCACGGTATTTTCAATATTCTTCACCAACACCACAATTCAAAGGCATCAACTCTTCTTCGGTCTTCCTTATTCATCGTCCAGCTTTCACATGCATATGAGACAATTGAAAACACCGTGGCTTGGGTCAGGCATACCTTGGTCTTCAAGGTGACATTTCTGTTTCTCAACACTTTAAACAGGTCTTTTGCAGCATATTTGCCCAAAGCCATGCGTGTTTTGATTTCTTAACTGCCCCTTCCATCGGTATTGATTGTGGATCCAAGTAAAATGAAATCCTTGACAACTTCAATCTTTTCTCTGTTTATCATGAATTTAGAGACCATCTCAAGAACAGATTTGACGCATTGAACATTAATGACTAAAGACCAGACAAGTGTGGAATGACATCCTGCATGAAGAAAGCAAGAGGCCATTAAAAAGTTAGGTAAGAAGGAAAAGACCAAAACAGACGTCAGAAGAGACTCTGAAACTTGCTCTTAAATGTCAGTAAGTGAAAGGAAGAAATGATTAAATAAAAGAACTGAGCGGAAGATTTCAAAGGGTGGCACAAGAAGACAAAGTAAAGTATTATAATGACTTGTGCAAAGACCTAGAGATAGTAAACCAGAAGAACACGCTTGGCATTTCTCAAGCTGAAAGAACTGAAGAAAAAATTCAAGCCTCAAGTTGCAACATTGAAGGATTCTATGGGGAAAGTATTAAACGACTCAGGAAGCATCAAAAGGAGGTGGAAGAAATACACAGAGTCACATTACCAAAAAGAATTGGTCAATGTTCAACTATTTCAGGAAGTAGCATATGATCAGGAACTGATGGTACTGAAGGAAGAAGTCTAACTGTACTGAAGGCATTGGTGAAAAACAAGGCTCCAGGAATTGACAGAATACCAACTGAGATGTTTCAACAGATGGATGCAGTGCTGGAAGTGCTCACCCTTCTATGCCAAGAAATTTGGAACACAGCCAGTCAACTGGAAGAGATCCATATTTATGCCCGTTCCCAAGAAAGGTGATCCTGCTTAATGCAGAAATTATTGAACAATAGCATTAATATCACCGAAAAAACCAAACCAATTGCCGTCGAGTCAATTCCAACTCATAGTGACCCTACAGGACAGAGTAGAACTGCCCCATATGGCTTCCAAGGAGCACCTGGTAGATTCGAACCGCTGACCTTTTGGTTAGCAGCCGTAGCTCTTAACCACTATGCTACCAGGGTTTCCAATCACAGGCAAGTAAAATTTTGCTGAAGATCATTCAAAAGTGGCTGCACACGATATACTGACAGGGACCTGCCAGAAATTCAAGCTGGATTCAGAAGAGCATGTGAAATAAGCGATATCATTGCTGATGTCAGATGGCTCCTGGCTGAAAGCAGAGAATACCAAAGATGTTTACCTGAGTTTTATTGACTATGGAAAGGCATTCAACTGTGTGGATTATAACAAGTTATGGATCATATTGCGAAGAATGGGAACTCCAGAACACTTAATTGTGCTCTTGAGGCACCTGTACATAGATCACGAGGGAGGACTAGAAACCCAATAAAAGATGAGTGAGCAAGGCAGCTCACCTGGAGGACCTTCAAGGGAGATTTGGTTGAGTCTCAATCATTCTAATACTTAAAAGGTTGCCACATTCTTGTCCTCTCAATAAGTTTTTCATTTACTTGTAGTTCAAAGTTTCAGGATGTGTTATTTTTCTATGAGAATTGGAGCTTTTTTTCAAATTGACATTGCTTTGGGACTGGGAATGCCTAACTTTGGTCTTGATGACTTTTTAATCCAGCCCCTTGCTCAGAAATTTACCCTTTCTTCTATCCACCAGACCTGGCGTTTCCTCTCATAGTGGGGTCAGGAGGGAACTTGAAAAGCTCACCTTTCTTCACAGTGCAGATAAGTTAGATATACACTCATACTTTAATGTGTGTTAAATGAAATCAAAATGAAGCTGTGTGGTAGACAAAATGGGGTTGGCAATTGAGTGGACAATGCCCCTAAGATTGTCTCTATCAAAACCTAAGCCTAACTCCTTGTAACCACTTGGCTTTCCTGTAAATCAGGCCACCCTGGTTGACCAATGAGATCCTGTCAGCATTTCAATAGTAAATTGTATAAGTCAATCGGAAACAAGCTTCTTTTGCTCCCATGTTTTGTCGGTAAAACCAGTCACTGCTGCTATGCAGCAGAGTACATTTCTACATTCGGTTTGGTGCTGCCCGGTTGGTGAATCTTTTGGCCAAATAAACCTCATCCAGTGAATCAATTTTGTTGTGACTCAGTTTCTTTTGACAGGTGCTTTCAACACACCCTCTTTTCTCTTTCCTTTTTTTTTTTTTTTTTTAACTTTGCTCTCCTGTATAAGGCATGTGTTTTTCCTTAATATGATGCATTAGATGAAATCTAACACATAAACCTCTTTGGTATAAAAGAGAGGTAGTAAATTTCTAGTATTGCATTTTATGGGCTGTCAGAATCTGACAAGGGGAATCTCTGAAATGAAATTAAAAATCTTAGACTCGGTATTTGCCTGTAACTGAATGCAATAACCAAGGTGAGATCCAAAGACATCATTTCATCCAAAGGCTCCAGGAACCCCGAATAACGGTCATGAAGTTCCTTTGGAGAAAGAAAACATTTTGAAAAGTTATGTGTTTTCTCGCCCAGCTGCTTTAAATTCTACCTAGGTTATTGAAAATCAAAGACTTCCCTAAGCCAGTGAAACAGTTGCTGTCAAGCCGATTTCGACTCATGGCGACCCCATGCATGTCTGAGTAGAACTCTGTTCTATAAGGTTCTCAATGGCTGAGTTATTTTGAAGTAGATGGCCAGGCTATTCTCACAAGTCACCTTTTGATGGAATTTAACCTCCAACTATTTGCTTAGCAACACCCAGGGACACCAAAGACATGGGAAAGACGATGACGTGGAATTCAAAGTAAATAAAGAAGCAGACTGTAAAAGCATCAGCCTCATTAACATCATTTCTCCAAGGTAGAACCAGTTCAGCTATGAAGAGAAGTCACCCTCCCTACAGAGCCATCTTTCCAAGATGCCATCTACGGCATAAGAGCACAGGATGCTCATGATGACAAGATGCAAGAAAGGAACTGACAGCAAAATCTGTGAAATGCCCACCTGTCTCTTTGGGCAAATGAGCAGCGAATGTATGGAGAAGGAATCTGGCAAAGGAGATAAGACATCCGGCTAGAGAGCCTTTGCGATGATACATAAGGTCCCAGAAGGAGTAATGGGCAGGTTGTCGTGTGGGATTTAATGTGTTGTGGGGAGTGTAGCAGGAAAGGCAAAATAGAGAAATGATTACAGCTGGAAAGGTTAACAGATTGCAAGGCAGGCTTTTTTTTTTTTTTACAGCCCTTGACAAGCTTGAAAGTGAAATGTCATACGCAATAATATAAAGGAGCCAACAAAACTTTCAACTTCTATGGGGGCTGCATGACCCAAGATACAAATTATGCTCAAGGTTTGCCAGCAGCTCGGGTCCGTCAAAATAACCAGGTAATTGTAATTGGGCTTTGGAGGGAAAAATAAAAAGAGAACATTCTTAAGCATAGATCTTCCATAATGCAAAGCTGCTGTACGTGACTCATCTCGTCCCACCAAAATCTTCACGTGTACGAGATTTTGCACGATCTATTCAGCCCACCTTGCCAACGTCACCTAGGGCCAGTAGCCCACTGGGGCTCCACGATCCAGCCACAGTAGTCCCATTCAGTTTCTCGGGTTCCCATCTCCTGCCTTAGAGTTACTTATGCGGCTCCCTCCACTGATAATGCCGTGCCTCACCCACTGCCTTTTAGATAAGTTGTTCTTCCTGGGGGACAACTGGAAATGTCTGCAGATATTTTTGGTTGTCACAACTGGTTGGATGTGTTGCAGGCATTTATTGGGTAGAGGTTGTGGATGTTGTTACAGGTCCACAAGGTACAGTCCCCCCACAGCAAAGAATTATCTGACTCCAAATGTCAACACGGTCAAGGCTGAGAAACTTTGCTCTAGTTAGTAACTCCTAATCATCTGTCATTCATATTTCCACTTTCAGGTTTTCACTTCTAGAAATTAGTTATCTGAAGTCACCTTGCATTTCTACTTTGTGGCAATTATCACAAATACAATTAATTGATTTTCTGTGTAAGTACATAGTTGCCCCTTGGTATGTGCAGGGGATTGGTTCCAGGACCCCGGTAGATACCAAAATCCAAGGATGCTCAAGTCTCTTATGTAAAATGGTGCAGTATTTGCATATAACCTATGCACACCCTCCCTTATCCTTTAAATCATCTCTAGATCACTTATAATACCTAACACAATGTAAATACTACATAAATAGTTGTTATACTGTATTGTTTTGGAATAATGACAAGAGAAATAAGCCTGTACATGTTCAGCACAGATGTGACCATTGTAGGCCTAACTACACAGTACACGTCAGCAACAACATAACTTTTTTTTCCGAATATTTTAGATCCAAGATTAGTTCAATCCTAGAATATGAACCCACAAATACGGAAGGCCAACTGTGTATGTAACCTAGTCAAAGCAACAACTGGAAGGGCATACAGAAGGAAACTTACCTTACAGATAACTAAGGAAAATGCTCAAATTCCAGAGGGTAGTGTAAATATTTGTATTACTCCCCAACTCAGTGCTGAGTTCCCTTGTGATGGACTATCCTTCTGCCTTCCTTTATTCTCCTTCTCCCTAAGAGTTCTGATTTATTCAGGTAAGAAGTCCCTTGTACTTAAGCTGTGACTCTACTTCACTCTGGAGTTCCTTATATCCAAGACTGAAGTTGGCAATTCCAGTTTCTCCTGGGCTTCGCCTTCTTCAGGGTAGGGCATTGATATGCCCCGCAAACTCCTTTTATTTTATTTTTTCCTAATATTGATCACCTCTCATGGAAAACTTTGACGTATTTTCATGTCAAAAACCCCTACTTCAATAGGTGTGAGAATAAAAAAAATAGAGGGGAACAAAGGCTATGAGGAAGCCAAACAACAAATCCTGCCTGCCACACAGGTTGGGGAGGGACAGACAAAGGAAATGATGGGGGAAGAAGAGTCCACAACCTGAAAGTCAACACACTACTTCAACCCTGACTCCCAAGTTATAAAGATTCTACTCAATAATTTATCTACTTCCTCCCCTCCCATTGTACACCTCTCGTGTTGCTTTAGTTTGGGCCTTATCCTTTCTCGGAACCCCTGGTGCTATAAACAGTTAACAGGTTTGGCTGCTAACCAAGAGGTTGGAGGTTCAAGTCCACCCAGAGTCACCTCGAAAGAAAGGTCTGGCATTCTACGTCTGAAAAATCAGCCACTGAAAACCCTACGGAGCACAGTTCTACTCTGACACACATGTGGTCACCATGAGTCAGAGTCAACCCAATGGCAACTGTTTTTTTTTTTTTTTTTTTTCTGGTTTATCCTTTCTTGTACCATATATTTTATGTCTATGAATTTCTCTAGGATACATAAAGCATTGAACCTACTCTCACCTAACACCTATCAATATGTACTCTGGTTGGTTTTTCTGGTATTTCTTCCCTTGAAATTGTGAACTCCTGGAGTTAAGAGACCATGTTTTGATTATCTTTATATCTCTAATATAGCTTTAACTACTACTAAGGGCACAGTGACCGCATTTCCATTCTGAAAGGGCAGATATTTATTAGATAAGCTCTCCTTATCTTAGAGCTGAGAATAATGACTGTTCTGGATATTTCTGTAACCTCTGGTATATTCTGAGAAGTTCTTTAGTTGCAAATCTCTGAAGACAGCAGTCTAATACTAAAACCTATTCCATTCTTTGAACTGACAATTCATAAAATAGGAAATAGAATTGGCTAAGATACGGAAAATGCTTAACCTCATGTGTAATCAAATAAATATAATTTCAAAACAATTAAACAGGATTTATACCCACCAGTTAAAAAAAAATAATAAGATGAGACTATCTAATGTTGAGCACATAGCCATTCTCATTCATTTCTGCCAAAGCACAATTTTTTTTTTAAAAAAGTCTTTTTAAAGCATTTCAGTAAGCCAGCAAGTAAAGTTAAATAATAAGCAGCAAGACGCTTAAAAAAACAACTGAACTCAACAATAAAAATTTGGTTGTTGTAAATTTAAAAAAGGAATTTAGAAGTATCGCAACTCTTCCTCTTTCTCTTTGTCCTCCTTTTCTGCTTCCTCTTCCCTTTCCTTTCCTTCTCTTCCAGATTGCATGACAAGGAGCCACGCAGGTGACTGTACCTGGAGGTGGGCAGAGCTTAATGGTAAACCTAGGAGACCAGGAAATCAATCTAAGGAAGGCAGCATCAGTCACAGTTCAAGGGCTCTTCAGTGTCATAAGCCCCTCAAACAGAAAGGCATCCAAAGAAACCACTGGGGACAGAGAGCAATTAAATACATAATTAGAATCTGGTTTGCACTTTTTTTATTTGCTTTGTTCTGGGTACTTTAATATCCCCAAATTTATCTTTTCAAACCCAACATGGAGACCATAGAAATATCACCATTCTTCACTTTTTAATAATCTCTGGAGATTATTCAGATTCTTTCCTACGTTTTACACAATTACTTATCGTCAACCATTCTTTTCTGAGGCTCTGATTCAATTAAATGTAGCAGGCACTTATTGAGCACCTGCTTTATGCCAGGTACTGTATTAGCCACCAAACATGAAAACATGAATGTGGTTATCCCCCGTCCTTATTCAGGTCTTGGCCCACCAGGAGGGATACATATGTATATAAGTGACAGAAAATGGTAGATGCATCAGAACTGACTAAGGGATAACGTGCCACAAAAGCATAAGGGAAGAAGCAAGGTGGCAATGCCTGAAATACCTTACACAAAATCTGATGCCTGAACTTGGCCTGGAAGGAGTCATAGATTACCGTCAAAATGGGAAAAGGAAGCAGAGTCCCGGCCCAGATAACATGGTGTACAGAGAGATCTGGAAAAGACTACTGAGAATTCAAGGACCAGCAAGAGGCCATATATAAACAGGAAATACAGGGAATTGCCTGAGAATGAGGAAGAAATTGAGAGCTCGAGGTGAAATTAGTGAATTCCATGCTCTATCTTGCAGTGTAAAGGCCACAAGGAGGCCTGTGGGATTTGAAATGGAAGATGGTGAGATTCAACCTATCAAGAGTTGTGTCTGACAGCTCAGGCAGCAATGTGGAAGCTGAGCTGGGGCAGGGAAACAGTGGGGCATGGGGACCAGGCAAGAGGTGATTGCCAAGGTATCAGAAGAAAGAATATGGGCCTGAAAGCAGCCCTGTATGTAGCATTGGTGGGAAGCTACTTCCATACAAAATCTCAGAATTCCAACACTGTCCCAGGTGTGTAAGGTACCTGGTGTGTTCTTATTTTCATTTCTTACCTGATATGTACAGTACCCTGCCCTCCCCCATACACACACAGCAAATATGAAGGGGTCTGGGCGCAGGGGTGAAACAAGATGGCTTTAGATTCAAAAACGGAAGGATTCAGCGAGTGAAGACCTGAAGGAAACACAAGACTTCTAGATTTGGAAAGCTGGGTTAGCCCAGCAAATGAATGGACTCCCTGTGACTGCTTCTTACTTAGGAGGTAGCTGTCAGGAGCAGTGCTTAACTTCTGTTCCTAGAGAAATGTTTCTAGAAGGAGGACTGTCATGTGAAACCACTAGGGCTAGTGATAGAATAGTCCTGAGAAATGTGTGCCAGCATCCGGCAGGTGGGGACCTGACTCCTGCTTCTGCCCTGACCTGCTGTGTCACCTCAGGCACGCAATCTAACCAGTTTAATCCTCAGTTTCCTGAGCTGTAAAATGGACACATTAATCCAGTGTTGCTGTTGGGGGGTTAAATGTATAGCCATTTGTAAAGACCTTAGCCCAATGCCTGACACATGACACACAATAAATGTTGGTTGGTTGAACTGACCAACAAATATTATAATTCCTGACATTTAGAAAACTGATGTTTACATTTTTAGTAACCCTGATACCCATAATTGATTCTCTGACCCACTGGATCCACAACAATCCTATGACAAGAATCAGGCAAAGATAATTATCGCCGCTTTTACAAATAAGGAGGCAGGCTCAGAGAGGTTAAGCATAGCTCCCAAGGATTACACAGCTAATTCAAAGTAACGCTGAGAACACATCCCACATCTTCAGACCAGGTTTGAAGTGCTTTCTGATGTACCATCCACTTTCCTTCCTGAGTTTCCATGCTCAACTAATCACTCTGGTGAATACAGTTTTTGAGGGTCTAAGGGTGGCAAGTTAAGTAGTCCCCAATCCTGACATTTGTATCTTAACCTTCTCTTTCTGGACAGAAAAAGTGGTTTATTCAACTCTCTCAGTGGAAACTAGTAGAGGGACTGGCACAAAGTAGATGCTCATTAAATGGTCAGTAAATGGGATAATTATGGAATGGATAAGCCGGTATCATATAGTCCATGACAACTGTCCCAAGAATCATGGGAATTAGCAGAAGCAGTGGTGTGCAACAAAGCCTCGGCTTTGAAGTCAAGTAGACCAGTTTCAAAGCCTAGCTCTGTGTGACTTTGGGTAGCTCCCTTAACACCTCTGAACTTCATTGTCTTCATCTGGATAATGCAACCAATAGCACTTGCCTTGAAGAGTTATTTTGAGGATTAAATGAGTCAGCCTATTTGCAGCTTCTGGCATAGTGTCCTAGCACATAGGAGGTGCCCAGCCAATGGTGGCGACTATTGCTAGTGCAGAGCTTCAGGGAGAGGTACCATCTGATTTGAGTTTTATAAGCCGGGTAGGTGTGTACACAGCCATCACCTCAATCAGAACTATGGCTGGGATATCCCACTGGCTCCGGCCATGCTCTGCTTGAACACAGGGTTCCTTCTCGGACTGAGAGGGCATTGGGGGACCATCTTTTCCCCTCTGTTCACTAGAGGCAGGACAAGCCCTGACTTGCTGGGCTTCTATATTTCACCCTGGGGCTGAGTCACGCTAACTTGCATCCAGTACAGCTAGTGCGTCTACCAATGAGGTGCAGAGGTCTGTAGGTGCCACAGAGCGAGTCTGGCTTTCCACCCCCCTTGCTACAAAGGCCAGAATTGCACACACAGAAGTGTAAACACTCTCCCTAAGCCTCTGTTTGCTCTCAAATCAGTCAAGGTTTCCTGCCCCACCGACCCCACGCTCCCACCTTCCACCCTGAGCCTCAAAGACTGGACGAAAAGATGAGTGAAATCTTTAGTGTTTACTGACCTGAAGAGAAGCTTTGGGCTGGATTTTTTAGATGATTGGCAATGTTTTTAGTGAGAACTTGGACAAAAGCTCAATCTCTGCATAGTTTTGGACAAGTCAGGGAATAGTAATACAAAATCTGAACGCGGAATTAGAAAAGGACTAAAATCTAAAAATCCAAACAATAAAATAATGGAAAAAATCTTTTTGATCAAAACAGATAGTCCCCGACTTACGACAGGGTTCGGTTCTGACGACCACATCATGGCTGGAGTTGAGAGCCCCAGGCTACGCATGGTAGAAATGAAGTCATTCTTCTACACTGTAGTTTAACCAAGTAGAGTCTGCTGGAGAGGAGAGCTAGTCGGCAAGCTCAAACTGATCCTGGCGCCTTTGAGATCCAAAGTCCAAGGTCTCCACACAGGGAGTTCATTTGCAGAAACTTCAGCAGCCCAGCCGTTGGGCTTTGAAGGCCCGCTGTGCAACTATTAGCTGATCCTACTTTACAAACAGTGACGCATTGATCAGGCATGTTTGTGCTCAAGCAGGTGAGGATTTTCTCTCCCCTGACTCCAGTCAAGGACTTCCCGTGTCCAGATTTCAGGCTCCAGGTGACGTTGGGCACAGGGGGTCAGGTGGCAAGTGGAATAGGTCATGCACCCGGTAGAAGACATGATTGGTACTGGGCTCGCATTTCAAAGAACCGCTTCTCCTCCCATGTGTCAAGAGCACAGTTAGTTTGAATGCTGCTCGCAGAGTGGGGTGATTCATCAATTTCCAAACCCTGGGGAAAGGAACTGATTGTTTAGGTTTTTTAATATGTTTTCCTAACCCCTACAGAGGCAGCTATAGCTCAGGAAGATAAACTTGGCTGAAGGCAGAGGTAAAAAAAAAAAAAAAGAAGCAACTGCTGTCATCTATAATTATAAGCCTTATCGTTTATTGTACACTAATAGTTGCATTTCCAAGCAGACATTATTAATTAGTAAAACTGCAAAGCAATTTGCATTCATCTCGATTCAGGAGAATTCAAACTACTTAGCTGACAACACATAGGTAACTCAGCCTTGTTACTTTTTTATCTTTTTAGTATACGGATAAACCGAGGCAGGAACTTTGAATGGATAGTGAAAAGAAGTAAACTTATCCAAAGCTTCATAGAGATAGAAGCCCTGGTAGTACAGTGATCAGGGGCTCAGCTGCTAACCAAAAGGTCAGCAGTTCAAATCCATCAGCTGCTCTTTAGAAACCATATGGGACAGTTCTACTCTATCCTATAGGGTCACTATGAGTTGGAATCGACTCAATGGCAATGGGTCATGGAAAGAAAATTGTCATCAAGGATAACAGTGCACTTGGATAATCTATGGAGATGTGTTAGAGCAGAAAGAGGAGTGAATGGTATGGACTCAGGGAGATTTGATTAAAATCTTGGTACCATCACCAACTTTGACAAGTGATGTTATTGCCCTGACTCAGTTTCCCGATCCATAAAATGGGCCTATCAATTTCTGGCTTAATGACCGTTCTGAGAAATATACAAGAAAGTTATGTAAATGTGCCTGCAAAGCAGATATGTTTTGTAAAGGAAATGGAAGCTTCTAGAACCTCACAGAAATGTTCTTTAAGGAGGAGGAGGTGTGGCATTAACCTAGAGTGTTTGGGGCTAAATATTTCTGAAGGGATAGCCAGAGGGAAACCTAAATTTTCATAAAGAAGAATGTTGAAATTTGAATTATATTGACGTTATCTTTCTTAAAGCAGCAACCTGTAAGGGCAGAAGGCTTTAAATCTATTCCTATTTATCATTTACTAGAAATAATGTAAGGATTCTATGCCTTCACCACCTGCTGATTGCCACAGACTATAATATTTTATTCTATTACCTTGAATTACTTGTGATAAGAAAGGAGTTAAATATTACCCAGTTAATAATACCCTTGTTCTTATAGGGCACCTGTCATCCAAGGGTTTCACTTTACCCTGAAAATGTCTTACTATCTAAAAGACACATCCCAGTGCCATTAATACCAAATATCCTCCACTGCCTCGGTTTTCAAAGGAGGCAAGACTCTTTGGTTGTCTTTCTCATCTGTTATCCCATCCATTGGAACACATCCTGCCACAGCCTCAAAGGAGATTGTGTTTTTCTGTTGAGGTCAGGGGGCAGCTGGGCCTGAAACATTGGGCTAAGGTCTGGAGACACAGGCTTTGATGACCGTGACCATGGTTGTGAATATGAAGATGGCATTCTTGATCACCAGTCAAATGGCTTGCAATTCTTATGTCTCATCTGATTTAGTCATTATGTACTGGTTAGGATATTTTTGGCCTAGGTAACAAAAAAAGCCAGCTAAGAATGGTATAAATAAAAGGAAATATCATTATCTTCTGGTGGTGGGATGCTTCCAGTGTTGGGCCCACCACTGCCATGGGATTCTGCCACATTTAACTGGTCAGCTTTTGCCTTCAGATCTTCTTCTTAATGAGTTAAGGTAATGGTTCTATCTTCAGGGATCAAGTCTTCACAGGATAACATGCAACATTAGAAAAGAGGAATGAACTTGCCTTTTTGAGTCCCTTTTTAAGAACAAGGGAAATTGTCCTTGAAGAGCCCTCCAGAGGACTTCCCTTCATGTCTCATTGACCCATGCTCATTATTGAGTCATTCACAGGCACTGGGGCAAACTGCCAAGATGGGCTGAAATTGGCCAGCACACGCCACGAACACACACACACATACACACACACACACACACACACACGTTCATGGCTAGGGTAGAGGGGAGACCCTGACTTTCTTGTAACACAAGCCTGCCAATGAACGTAACATAATTAGGGTTTCATTAGCAGGAAAAAGGGAAAAAATGACTGTCAGGTAAGTAGCTGTTGTATTTATTATTATCATTAGCCCTGGTGGTGCAATGGGTAAGCGCTTAGCTTCTAACCGAAAGGTCGGTAGTTTGAACCCACCGGCCCCTCCACTTGAGACAAATGTGGCAGACTGCTTCAGTAAACATTTACAGCCTTTGAAACCATATAGGTCAGTTCTACTTGTCTTCTAGGGTCCTTATGAGTCAGGATTAACTTGACAGCAACAGGTTTTTTAAGTAATTCTTAGTAGCCCTGTTTTACAAATGAGGAAGCAGAAGTTCAGAATGATTGCTAACTGCAATGGTTAGATAAACCACTTGTCTTAGTCATCTAGTGCTGCTATAACAGAAATACCACAAGCGGATGGCTTTCACAAAGAGTTTATTCTCTCCCAGCCCAGTAGGCTAGAAGTCTGAATTCGGGGTGCCAGCTCCAGGGGAAGGCTTTCTCTCTGTCAGCTCTGGAGGAAGGTTTTTGGGATTCATCAGTCTTCTCTTGGTCTGAGAGCATCTCAGCGCAGGAAACTCAAGTCCAAAAGATGCACTCTGCTCCTGGCACTGATTCCTTGGTAGTATGAGGTCCCCACGTCTCTCTGCTTGCTTCTTTCTTTTATATCACAAAAGAGATTGGTTCAAGACACTATAATCTTGTAGATCTTATCAATATAATTGCCGCTAATCCATCTCATTACATCATAGTAATAGGATTTAAAACACATAGGGAAATCACTTCAGATGATAAAATGATAGACAATCATACAATACTGGGAATCACAACCTAGGCAAGTTGACAGATATTTTGGAGGGACACAATTTAATCCATGACACTACTGTAACAAAGGACTTTAAAATACCAGTGGGCTAATAAAACAAAAGTTTATTTTTCACTCATGTCATAGTTTGGTGATATGGGTGGTTGTGGGGTACAGCTGTGCTCCATGTAGTCATTTAGGGACCAGGCACTTTCCTCTGTTAACTCCACCCTCCTCTCCATGTTTTGATCCCTCCCCATTCAACTGGAAAACAGAAAGAGCAGGAGGACTGCCCAGGAACAGTTACTATGTGGTAGGCAAGGTGCCCATCACTCAGTTCACATCCCATTGGCTGTAACTCAGTCACCTAGCCACAACTAACTGCAAGGGAGGCTGGAAAATGTAGTCTAGTGGTGTGCTGAGGAGGAAAAGGTAACTCTCAGGGTCACAGAACAGCTGATATGCCATCCCGCTTAGGTCTGAATGCGAAGGTGGAATCACACTGCCTCTTATTCTGAATAGACCTCCTACCCATATAACACTTTAGGTACCAAATCATATTTTTAACTTACTTCTCCAAAAGGTTTCTTGTTATAACCATCTGTAGTATATTCTGCCCCTATATTGGTACTGGAGACTCATCCCAAGGGTTGCCTCAAGTGTCAGTCTCTTTGATCTCTCAGTGACTATAGATTCTGTTGGCTCTCTATTCTCAAAGCACCATCTCCCCTCAATTCTCAGACATTACTCTCTCCTATCCCTCTGCCAGGTCCTTCTCTCTCTTGGTTGGCTCCTCTTTCTCCTCCTTTCAAATCCCAGTTCTCATCCCTTTACCTCTCTCCCCATGGAAAGGATTGTTCAAAGTAATGACTCCATTCTGACCTCTGTGTTATTTTCTACAAAATTTACACTGTTGCTGTTAGCCTCTCGCCTGGCCTTCAGGCAGTAATTCAGATGTTACTATTACTAACATGACTACTGTTTTCTATAATCACGCTACTATTATTATTACTCTTAGAAATTTCTTAGTATATGCCAGATATGATGCTAAACACTTTGTTTATCTTTAGTCCTCAGAAGAACTCTAGAGGTTAGTTTTATCCCCTTTCAGACAAGAAAGCTGAGGTCTGGAGAAAAAAAAATCAATGCTAATTGGTAAGCAGGAGTTCAAAACTAGAAAGTCTTTGGTAAGCAGGAGTTCAAAACTAGAAAGTCTTACTCTAGAGCCAAAACTCTTAACACGTTTGTTCAATTGCTTCTGAAACCTATATGACTCTCAAAGCTATGTACTGTAAGTTCTATTCAAGCATCCCTGAGCCTGGCACACAGTAAGTATAAACATTTGCTGAATTTAAACTCATCACATCCAAAAGAAAGCATATCCTCTTCTGCCAAAAACCTACTCTCTCCCCAGTTTTTCCTATTCACTCCCCAATTATTTTTTTCAAATCATGTCATCATTGTTGAAACATCCTAGGCCTCAGACCCCTGAACAATAACACCAGCTAACATTCATGGAGCATTTATCATGTTGCATGTCATTCTTTACTCACTCTAACCCTATGAGGTGTGTCTCATTATTATCTCCATTTCATCTATTGTAAATATGAGTTTAAAGATTAGGTGGGTGAAATAGGGTAATAACCTAGGAACTCTAACTGTACCACTCACATTCTTATCCATTCTTACCCATGGGTATCGCCACTAACTCTAGTACATTCCTTCCATAAAATCCCTTCAAGCTGGACTTATTCCTTCCTCATTCCTGTTACCAACACCCAGAACAGACACTCAAGTACCTGGTTATAGAAAGTCTCCTTCCCAGGCTTGTTGAAAAATTATTACTAACTTTAGTAGCTGCTATTAGCTAAATGGAAACCCTGGTGGCATAGTGTTAAGAGCTACAGTTGCTATCCAAAGGTCAGCAGTTCCATTCCACCAGGCGCTCTTTGGAAACTATATAGAACAATTCTACTCTGTACTATAGGGTTGCTATGAGTCGGAATCGACAACAACACTTTATTTTTTTTGTGCTTTAAGTGAAAATTTACAAACCAAGTCAGTCTCTCCTACAAAAACTTATATACACCTTGCTATATAGTTTTTTTTTTTTATATGCTCCTAGTTGTTCTCCCTCTAATGAGACAGCACACTCCTTCCCTCCACTCTCTATTTTCATGTCCATTCAGCCAGCTTCTGACCCCCTCTGCCTTCTCATCTCTTCTCCAGACAGGAGATGCCCACATAGTCTCATGTGCCTACTCGATCCAAGAAGCTCACTCTTCAGCAGTATCATTTTCTATCCAATAGTCCAGTCCAATCCCTGTCTAAGCGTCAGCTTTGGGAATGGATCCTGTCTTCGGCTAACAGAGGGTCTGGGGACCACGACCTCCGGGGCCCTTCTGATCTCCATCAAGCCATTAACCCTGGTCTTTTTACGAGAATTTAGGGTCTGCATCCCACTGCTCTCCTGCTCCCTCAGGGCTTCTCTGTTGTGTTCCCTATCAGGGCAGTCATCAGTTATAGCTGGGCATCATCTAGTTCTTCTGGTCTCAGGCTGATGTAGTCTCTGGTTTATCTAGCTCTTTCTGTCTCTTGGGCTCATAATTACCTTGTGTCTTTGGTATTCTTCATTCTCCTTCGCTCCAGGCGGGATGAGACCAATTGATGCATCTTAGATGGCCATTTGCTAGTGCTTAAGACCCCAGACGCCACTCTCCAAGGTGAGATGCAGAATGTTTTCTTAATAGATTTTATTATGCCAATTGTCTTAGATGTCCCCTGAAACCCTGGTCCCCAAACCTCTGCCCCTGCTACGCTGGCCTTCAAAGTGTTCATTTTATTCAGGAAACTTCTTTGCTTTTGGTTTAGTCCAGTTGTGCTGTCCTCTCCCGTATTGCATGATATCTTTCCCTTCACCCAAAATAGTTTTTATCTACTACCTAATTAGTGAAAATCCCTCTCCCTCCCTCCCTCCCTCCCCGCTCTTGTAACCATCAAAGAATATTTTCTTCTGAGTTTAAACTATTTTTCGAGTTCTTATACTAGTGGTCTCATACAATATTTTTCCTTTTGCAACTGACTAATTTCACTCAGCATAATGCCTTCCAGATTCCTCTATGTTATGAAATGTTTCAGATTCATCATTGTTCTTTATCATTGTGTAGTATTCCATTGTGTGAATATATCATAATTTATTTATCCATTCATCCATTGATGGGCACCTTGGTTGCTTCCATCTTTTTGTTATTGTGAACAATGCTGCAATGAACATGGGTGTGCATATATCTGTTCGTGTAAAGGCTCTTACTTCTCTAGGATATATTCCAAGGAGTGGGATGCTGGATCATATGGTAGTTCTATTTCTAGCTTTTAAGGAAGCGCCAAATTGATTTCCAAAGTGGTTGTACCATTTTACACTCCCACCAGCAGTGTTTAAGTGTTCCAGTCTCTCCACAACCTCTCCAACACTTATTATTTTGTGTTTTTTGGATTAATGCCAGCCTTGTTGGAGTGAAGTGAAATCTCATTGTAGTTTTGATTTGCACTTCTCTAATGGCTAATGAGGAAACCCTGGTGGTATAGTGGTTAAGTGCTATGGTGGCTAACCAAAAGGTCGGCAGTTCGAATCCACCAGGCACTCCTTGGAAACTCTACGGGGCAGTTCTACTCTGTCCTATAGGGTCATTATGAGTCGGAATCGACTCGGCGGCAGTGGTAGTGGGTTAATGGCTAATGATCGTGAGCATTTCCTCATGTGTCTGTTAGCTACCTGAATGTCTTCTTTTGTGAAGTGTCTGTTCATATCCTTTTCCCATTTTTTAATTGGGTTATTTGTCTTTTTGTAGTTGAGTTTTTGCAGTATCACGTAGATTTTAGAGATCAGATGCTGATCAGAAATGTCGTAGCTAAAAACTTTTTCCCAGTCTCTAGGTAATCTTTTTTTACTCTTTTGGTGAAGTCTTTTATTCTTTTGATGAGCATAGGAACACTTTATTTATTTTTAGCTAAATATTTTATTTTAATTCTCTCTGTAATCTGACCTCACCTCACCTGTCAATATCATTTGGCCTTGTGAGCTTCTTTTCTGTGGAGTTTGTTCTTTCTCTGTTGGAATCACACAGGCCCTGGGCTGTGAAAGTTTTATATTTGTTTCTGTAGTGATGTTCAGTTGTTCCATGAATCTATGACTAGTTTTTATAGCAACACATCTGTTTGGGATTCTTGCATTATATGGAACTGTAAATCCAGATCTCACAAACGGAAGTGCTACAGCCACGAAGTTTCCTTTTCCCATGGGAAACACCTCTTTTCTACCCAGGTCTCTGGGAAGAGGCAAGCTTTTTTTGCTGCTGTAGATCAGTGTTTGGAACTTCCCTAACACAGTTGGAACCCCTTTAGGACCTTGTATCTGCAAAGATATAAGCTGAATCTATGTACTGTACTCAGGCTAAACTTTGATCTCCTTGCCCCATAGAGACATTCGAACCTCAGCCACCAACCATGAGAGTCTCTATCTGCATCCAACGTCTATCACAATTCATCACAATAAGAGTCAGCTCGGGTGTTTCACACAGCCAACGTGAACTTCTTCATTTTGGGTATTTGGAGATGAATCTTTCTTTTGAGATTGCTCACGTACCTTTCAAAAAATGCCCTAGTTTATCCATATTTATAGGTGCTTGCTGTGAGGCTACATCTGCTTAGCTTTGTGTTTTTCAGCTATTAAAATTTAAAACTTTAAGTATATCTCTCTTATCTGTCTGTCTACTTAATTACCTAGGAGAGTGAGTTCTTTATGGGTTTGGATTTTAACTTTTTATTAACTTGGTAACGACCACAAATATTGGTAAGTTAACTTACCTACCAGATAGTAGCACTGGTATGTAATAATATTCTTAGCTCCAGTTTTCTCGTCTAAAAGTGTTGATACCAAAACCTAACTCTTTGAAGAGTTATGCAGTTGAAATAAAATAGTTCATGGATAAAAACCATCACAATGTCTGTTATATAGTAAAAGCAAAACAGACAAAAAAATCAATGAATACTAATTAATACATTATTAGGAAATTTGTTAAATGAATATATGAATAAACGAAGGAGGCTTAACAACTCATATGTTAAGAGCTATGTATGCCACATTCACGAAAGCAGAGTTTTCTCAATATGGAAAGAAATGTGATGTAATTCTATGACCAAAGGCGTGTGGGCCTCAGCTGGTATCCAGGTGTCAGAGGGCATCCAGGTTAAGTCGCCTTACCTTGGGATCTAGGTAGCATTTCTTGGTTTCCCTGCCCACCTGTATTGGGTAAGAGCTCCCTAACACCCTCTTGCTTGTCAGGTGTGCTAGCATCACAGAGACATTAGCTCCTTGCCCTCCTTCTGAAATATTGTCACCCCCATGTAATTAGCCATGCCACTATTACTGATGCCATATTTTCTAATGTTGACGAGAAAGAACAATTTGGGTTACCAGGTCTCAGGGTAGAGAACTAAAGTCGAGAAGTGAAAACAGGTTAATGCTTTATGAAGACCAAAATTTTGAAGGAGGCAGCTCTTCTGAGATCTAAAAAACCACTTCCCATTGCATATGTGTGGTACTCCGGTTGCACTCAAAGTGTGACAGGCTTGTAAATTTCCACGCTGTGGGCCTCACGCAGGTTAAATTCTTCAGCTGTACTTTAGTCTTTTCTTGAGCGTCGTGGGGGAAATCAGAATAGTGCCTCACAAAGCGTATCTTGTCTAGAAAACAGAAATTAGGCTAGGTGACCAGGGGGTGGGGGAGTCAGGGCTTGAACAGGCCTATGACTTTCTCTACTTGGTTTCTTCCATAGTGACCCTCGCAGCCACTTTATGTGACCTCTGTCAAAGACATGAGATTGGGCTGGGAGAAGGTGAGGGAGCTGGCAATGTGTAGCCTTCAGAAGAGATTGGGAGGAGACGTGAAAAATGCCTTCTCATATTTGTACGGTGCTTGAGTGGAAGTTGAAGTTGACTTTTTCTTTGATGCTCCAAAAAGGCAAAGCATATGCCATCAACTATTCAGGATTTATGTACTGAACATCTGCTCTGTACCAGGTTCTGTGATGATGATGGAAATTCCAGTGGCAGCTAAGTGCAAGTGAATATCATATGAGTAGTGTGTAGATATTATATGCCTAGTGTACAAAGTGGAGACCTGGTGGTACAGTGGTTAAGAACTCGGCTGCTAACCAAAAGGTTGGCGGTTCGAATCTACCAGGTGCTCCTTGGAAACTCTATGAGGCAGTTCTACTCTGTCCTATAGGGTTGCTATGAGTCAGAATCGACTTGATGGCAGCAGGTTGGTTGGTTGGAGTGTGCAAAAGTGTTTTAGTTTTATTACCTCATTTCATTTTCACCACACCGCAAGGTCATTATTATCTCATGTCCTTAAAAATCACATTATGTTGCTGCCCAGTTACTAGAAAGCAGAATTTTGCTGAACATGGAAAGTACTATGATTTAGCTGAAAACAAACAGGCTTGGTAGTCAGATAAAATGGGGTTCAATTCCCAACTCTGCCGCTTATTAATTCTATTATCATGATCAACTTAACCCAAATTCTCCCAGGATCCATATGCTCATGCAAAAAACGGGGCTGATAATAACTACATAGGATACTTAGACAATAAAACTGAGATACATTTCTATAAAGTGTTTTAGAAGTTAGCATTTATTGAACAATTTTTTTATGCCAGGCACTTTGCTAAACAGTCCGTAGACGTGTTACTTCATCCTCACAACTCTCTTCTGAAGTACAAAGAATTCCCGTATCTTTTAATGAAGCTAAGGTTCAAAGAATTAATTTTCTTACCTAAGACTTTACAACTAGTAAGTACGATAGGTGGCATCCCAAGCCAGGTCTGTCTTCTCTACAACTTGTGTTGTTAACTACTCTCCTTCAAAGGATTAGGAAAGCCTGAAATACAGTGGAAATAGTTACCATTTTTAGAGATTTTTTACAAGTGGTTCCTGCATTGGAAAAGAAGCTAGATAAGGTAGCGTCTAAAGTTCCTTCCAACTCTAAATCTTGATTCCCCAAGCCACTAAGTAAGAAATAAACATATATGGGTCAAATTTGTCTCTATATCAGCTATAAGTTACAGTATCCTGCATTGCCCAAGATAGACACCTACTATTTCATCTTCATAAAGAAGATTCTTTGGTCCAGCCTCAAGCTTTGCTACTTACACTTTTGCTCTTTGGATTCATTTGGATAACTTTCTCTTTCCATTTCCTCACTTGCTATAATCCCTGTCCAGGCTTTTAAGCGTAGCCTTCTAGAAGCCTCAACCACGCTCAACTGTTGATATCTTATTTCTCCTCTGCTAGATGTCCACGCTGACTCTGGCCACAGCCTCTTCCAAAACCTCAGATCTGAGGCTCAATGACGTTGTCTCATTCATGGACTGTTGTTTTCTCAGCCACCCAGGTGCCCTCATGTTCCTCATCTATGCCTGTATCATTAGGGTAGAAGAAGTAAAGATGTAGAGTAATCCCAACCCCACCTCCACTTAATAAATGCATTGCCCCCAAAGCCCACTTACTACAAAATGACCTCCTTTCAGCTCCACACCCTTGTCTAACAGTGTGTGTACCTAGAAGTCAGTCTATATTACAGGTGCCCCACCTGGTTTTTCTGTCAGATTTGATTTGGCTTCAGGAGAAACAAAAGGTCTTTTAACCTAAGCAGATGATAGAATGAAGAAAGAGTCCTTCCCTTCGCATAGGGGAGACTCCATGTAAAGATCTAGAACGGACATTGGAAGTACTCTTTCCAACTTTTTTTATTTTATAGCTCTGGAAACTGAGGACCAGAGCAATGAATTTGTCAGAGTGTGTCACCCATAATTTCCTGCTTATTCTGTTTGATGTTTTCTCTGCCCTGCACACACTCACTCATACACACATTCACACACACACATACTCACACACGCTGAAATTCAAACATCAAAAATTCATGTATGAGTAAACCTCAGTTCTTAAAAATGTGACTATTTCACAGTATATAGTAAACTATATACCAGATATATGTTTAATTAGATGGAATTTCCCATTAGAGCACACACAGTAAGTCCACCTGACTTTGGTTGAATTGAAGCTCTTAAGTTCAATCAACGTGTACCTTTGGAGTCCTGATGGCCCAGTGATTACCAGGTCAGCAAAAGGTCAGCAGTTCGAATCCATCAATCACTCCTTGGAAACCCTATAGGGCTGTTCTACTCTGTCCTATAAGGTTGCTATGAATTGGAATCAACACAATAGCAATGGGTTATGTTACCTTGGGTGACTTACTTAAAGTCCTTGAGTCTCAATTTCCTCCTCTAAAGAGGAAAGATAATCCCTCCCTCACAGAACTGTTGAGAGGATTAAACAGGTTTCTGTAAGTAAAAGCACCTGGCCTCTGGCTGGCTCATAGTAGGTGTTGAATCAATGCGAATGTTTTTGCCTGAACAGAACGAGGTTCAGGAACTCAAGAAATTGGCATCGTGATAAGTTCTGTGGTGAAGTGAAGTGAAGTAAACAGGCAAGAGACCAACAAAGCCTCAACAACAGACCACACCCATCTTCACAGTAGCTTATGAGTAAGACACAGACAAGGAATAAAAACATAATTTGTTGACCTCTAGGTGACAGAGATACTTCAAGAAATGCAAAGTAGCAGGCATTCTAGGCTCCAGAATTTTGGAATTTCTCCCTCAGGAGGCACTGAATGCAGGCCACCATATCTGCCAAGGTCCCTTCTGGCTCTGGAATTCTAGGCTCTTGTGATACAGTGACCACAGGGTGCATCCTTCTGAATGAGAATCAGGAGGCCATTTTCTCCTCTTTTCTCTGGAGCCTGGGAGCCACAGCCATTGCCCAAGGAGGGCCACTGGCAGCCTTAGCCAGAGTGATCTGAGTCGGGATGGGCCATGATATTGAGTTCCAGTAAAACCCACAGAATGTTCTGAACTTGTGACTAAGCCTGAACTAAATAAACAACCCCCAACATCCACCTCAAGAAGGATGGCTATGTGTGGTATGGCCTAGTAATCTCTTTTCTCAAAAAATTACAGAGCCAGGAGGTTCTACTTTCCAATTTTCACATTCTTACAATAATTACATTACAGGCTCAGTCCCTGCTTCATGTCAATCATTGTGTTAGGAGCTCCGTGCGATGGCAATGCAGTTAATCCAATGCATTAATTTCCTGTGTCCTCTGAAGACTGGGGGTGGGGTGAGGTGGGGTGGGGTGGGGGAATTCCTCAGGACCACCAAGTGGGTGAGGGTGGAGCTGCCTGAGATGGAGTGCCTGCCTGCTCCTCAACCAAAACACTTTCCATTTTGTCTATTTTATTTTATTGGCCTTCCTCATAATAACCTGATTAAAAAGATAAAGATGTGAAAAGGGCCTGCTTAAAAAAAAAAAAAAAAACAGTGTGAAAACAGAATCCACGGTAGTAATACGAAGTTAAAGGAATGATGGGTGTATCATTTAAAGCCAAAGAAGAAAAAAAGGAAAAAACAAAAAACACAGCTGGCATTTATTGATTATTGCTCACCAAGCACTGTTTTTAATTAATCCTCACAGGATCTTAGAAGTGAGTACTATTCTTAGCTCCATTTTACAGAAGAGGTCCAGAGAATTTGAACAAACTTGCTCACACCAGACAGCCAGTAAGTAGTCCAGTAGATATTTAACCCCAGGAGCTTTGACATTAGAACATGTGCACCTAAAAACTGCATTGTGCTACCCAAAATGTGCTGACTCCCCCCAAATCTCTCTATGTGTTTGTACTATCACATCTGACCACTGGGATCTTCATCCCTCTTTCCATCTCTGTGCTCTGTATTTTGCCATACTCAATCTGTTCCAATGTTATGCCCTCAGAAGAGCCATCCTGAAGAAAACCAGTTGTTGTCCAGTCAAGTCTGACACGTGACAACCCCATGTGTGTCAGATTAGAACAACGGCTCATTTTCTAGAACTAGATCACCAGGCCTTTCTTCTGGGCTGCCTCTGGGTGAACTTAAATCACCAACCTTTCAGTTAGCAGCTGAGTGTGTGAACTGTTTACATCATTCCCCAGTCTAGAATAGCACCCCCTCTGGTCGTTCGGGTTCTCTTACTCTGTTTTCTTTCTTGGCTCTCATTTCAAACTGGTAAATATTGCATATGTATTTGTTCATGGCCTTCAGCCTGTGGACCTCCAGAATGTCAGCTCCTTGAGAGCGAGGGCTTTGTAAGTCTCCAGATCACTGTGCCTCCTTCAAGCTGGACTATAACAAGGCTCTGTGGAAATAAGCATCATAAGGAGATGCAAATGTTGAAGAGGAAGGAGGAAGAGCTGGACTGAGCAAGCCAAAGTGATATGGGGTAAGAAACCTAGAATGTGGGGTCAAACAGCTTAAATTATCTTTTAATAATTTATTTTTTTATTTATTTTGCTTTAAGTGAAAGTTTACAAATCAAGTCAGTCTTTCATACAAAAACTTATGCACATATTGCTATGTACTCCTAGCTGGTCTCCCCGGATGAGACAGCACACACCTCCTCTCCACCCTGCATTCCCTGTGTCCATTCAACCAGCTCCTGTCCCCCTCTGCCTTCTCATCTTGCCTCCAAACAGGAGCTGCCCACATAGTCTCATGTGTCTGCTTGAGCCAAGAAGCTCACTCCTTACCAGTTATCATTTTCTGTCTTATAGTCCAGTCCAATCTCTGTCTGAAGAGTTGGCTTTGGGAATGGTTCCAGTCTTGGGTTAACAGAGGGTCCGGAGACCATGACCTCCGAGGTCTCTCTAGTCTCAGTCAGGCCATTAAGTCTGGTCTTTTTACAAGAATTTGAGGTCTGCACCCCACTGTTCTCCTGCTCCCTCAGGGATTCTCTGTTGTGTTCCCTGTCAGGGCAGTCATCAGTTGTAGCCGGGCACTATCTAGTTCTTCTAGTCTCGGACTGATGTAGTCTCTGGTTTATGTGGCCCTTTCTGTCTCTTGGGCTCATATTTGCCTTGTCTTTGGTGTTTCTCATTCTTCTTTGCTCCAGGTGAGTTGAGACATCTTAGATGGCCGCTTACTAATGTCAAACAGCTCTGCTACCAATTAGCTGTGTGAGTCAAAGCAAGTTTCGTAATAGGGGCATTTATACTCATAGTACTATTGTGAGGATTAAATCAGCTAGCATCAATAAATGCTTCTTTACTACTTACTTCATTTTTTTTTTTTTTTCTGCTAGAGCAGTTCCTGGAAATACAGCTAAGCATATAGCAAGCACTGAATGTATATACCAGATGATGGAATGCTCATTTATAATTAACAACTAGAGAAGCTGTGTTGTACTACAGAAAAAGCACTGACGAAAGAGTCAAGAGGCCATCAACTAAATTCAATTCTGCCATATGACTAGATGTGTGCTCTTGGGCAAGTTGCTTTGCCTTTTGGGTTCATATTTCCACCTGGGTAAAACAAGGAGGTTGACCACAATGACAGATGAGTTGCCATTCATCTCTAAAATCTATGAAATCGAAAAACAGCATCCCACAGTCGACCTGGCTTCTCTTGGATTTCTAGTAGCAAATCATCCCACTGTGATTGTAACAGGAGCCTAGAATGATTTATTATTATTTTTTGCTTCCAGTCCAAATAAAACTTCTTAGTACTACTCATACAAAAGGATAACAGTTGGTGGCTTGGCCAAAGGATACACATTTACAATGGACGATTAATCCTCTCTCTTATCTGGGTCTCTGAGGGTCGTTCTGGATTGGTGAGCCGGCTGGTTTGAAGGAATTCCATCACCCCATGTACTTGCCCTCAGTGAATGGGAAAGGAATGAAATGTATTGATGTTGTCTTGGAGACTACTGTTCTAAGTCCACCTTGGAGAGCTTAATGGCTTTGTTTTTGTTGCTTGGGTTGGGTCATTGTTTCTTTTGACGTGCTGATTTATTGCAAGAGGCTGCTGCCAAGGATTTGCTGGTTTGGGAAGTCATATTGGTGACCTGATGTGAAAATTCTGTGTTCTTAACCATCATCTCCTTAACCATCACTTTAAAGCAGGCGATAGTTGACCTTTGTCCTGTACTCAAAAACCTAAGCAGCCGTAATGACTTCTAAGAATTCCACAGAGTAATCACTGTTTTTGTGAATTAGTGTCCTATGGCCAATGGACTAGCAAACACATCTCACTTGTAAAATATGTATTACCTAAAAACTCACCATTTGTTTAACATACACAAAAAAATGAATGAGCGTATAACATTTTTCAGTTTCCAAAGCATTTTCAGGTATATTATTTGATCCTCATAAAAGCTACATCAGACTGATATTTTTACAGTTATTATTATGACCCATTTTTTTGTGAGGTATCTGAGGCTCAGAATGCTTTTAAGACTTGACTAAAGAGACCTGGTGGTGCGGCGGTTAAAGCGCTTGGCTGCTAACCCAGAGGTTGGCAATTTGCACCCAGCAGCCACTCTTAGAAAGGTGTGGCAGTCTGCTTCCATAAAGAGTGTAGCCTTGGGAGCCCTATGGACAGTTCTACTCTGTTCAAGTTGACATTGAATTGATGGGGACGGGCTTGGGTTTCTTTTAATGATGCAGATTAGGGCAGTGGTGGTTCAATGGCAGAATTCCTGCCTTCCATGCGGGAGACCCTTGTTCCATTCCCAGCCAATGAACCTCATGCACAGCTATCTGTCCCTGTCTGTCCGTGGAGGCTAGTGTGTCGCTGTGACACTGAACAGGTTTTAGCAGAGCTTCCAGACTAACACAGGCTAGAAAGAAAGGCCTGGTAACCAACTTTAGAAAATCAGCCAGTGAAAACCCTATGGATCACAGCCATCCAATCCACATCTGTTCGTGGGGATGGTACTGGATTGGGCAGCCCTTTATTCCATTGTGCATGCGGTTGCCATGAGTCGGGGACCCACTCTAATGGCAGCTAACAACAACAATGACATAGATTAAAACCAAGATCTTCTGACTCAAAGCCTTGGAGCAGAGTTGAAGGAGAACCAAGGAGATTGGAAAAGAACCAAGGTGCAAATCCCTATGTAGTGCAAAACGAGAGACAGCACTTTTTGCAGCATCCTCTCAACCTCCTTACCCCCACAGGGGACACAGAAACTCCCTGGGGAGGGAGGCATGACAGCAGTAACCAGCAACCCACTCATGGAAGTACCAGGAAAATAAGACTTGGGCTGCTTTCTGGCCCTGTTCCTCAATAGCCCCATAGCAATATACTGACCGTGTGTGTGTGAGCACGGGGGTGGCGGGGGGGTGGCGGGAGAGAGTTTGAAGGATCCCTTCTATGAACTCAGCTGGACCTAGGTTTGAAAACTCAGCTATGCCAACCTGGTAACTGTGTCACCTTGTTATTACTGTTAGTTGCCATCATGTTGGCTCCGACTCATGGTGACCTTATGTGTAACAGAACAAAATGTTGCCTGGTCCTGCACCATCTTCATGATTGTTGGCATGTTTGAGTCCACTATTGTGGCAATTGTATCAATCCATCTCATTGAGGGCTTCCTTCATTTTCCCTGACCCTCTACGTTACCAACTATGATGTCCTTTTCTAGCAATTGGTCTTTCCTGATGACGTGTTCAAAGTAAACATGTCAAAGTCTCGCCATCCTAGCTTCTAAGGAACATTCCAAAACCCTACGAAATACAACAGAATTATATGACTTGAGTCTTTTCCTCTTTCTGTGCCTCAGGTTATTCTTGGATAAATAAGCATATCTCCCTTATAAAGCCATTACAAAAATCAAATATAATAATATACTGTGAGTTATAATATAATAATGCACACAAAGTGCTGGGCAGAGCCCATGGAACAGAATAGTAGCTCTTATTTATGTGTGATTGTGAAAAAATCACTTCATTGGACCTGTTTCTTTATGTATAAAATAAGGTGGTTAGACTAGGTAAATTATAAGCTCTTTTCAAGCACCACATATATGACTGTGTTCCATGGAACAGGAACAGCTGGGAGTGGGATTGAGGTGAATCTATAGAGTGATGTGTCACTGATATATATTAAGATGGGTGGCAGGCTCTTATGAGAGAGTTGGGGATGGCTGTGGTTACTACAGCTCAGTGACAATAAATATAGTATTAATAATATTATATTAATAAAAAGCTGCCTTTTATTGAGCACCTGCTAAAACATACATTAGCTCATTAATCCCTCATAAAAAACCAAAAACCTATGGATAGGTTTTTGGAGTGTAGGCTCCACCTCAAAAGACAGCAAGGCGGCCATTCCTACTCCCACACCTTTCAGCCCTTGGTCAATGAAGAAATTAATATTACTCCATTTCACGTATGCAGAGAAATCAAAGTTCAAACAGGCTGACTGACTTGTCCAAAGTCACCCAGATTATCACTCAGCTCATCAACAGTGGACCAAGCCACCTGGCTGGTGCCCATGCCCTTTGCAGTATGTCGTGCTGGCTCTATTCATTAAAGCAGCTGTTTCATCTCTATCTGACCTTTGTTTTCCTTATTCCAAGTCAACTTTCTATGTTCATCCTTCTACCGCAGAACAATGTAATGCATATTTTACAAACGTACCCTCTGCTGCATTGTGTGATTTTGTAAGAGTGTGATCTATTATTATCTACTTAAATCTATGTCTTTTTTGCATAATTCAGCATTTTAATACTCACTTTGAAAAGTGTTTTGAGTCACTTCCCTGCAAAGGTGCTGTATTAAATTACATTCATTATTCTTGCTAAATGTAGACAAGTCATGGTTCAGGTGAACTAGAAAGTAACTCCCATTATCCTCAGCACATTCCATCACATTCGTTACTCTAGGTGACATTTATCAGCACAGCATTTAGACATTTTAAAGAAAGGGGGGAAAAATCACTTTAAATTCCAAAGCATTTAACTAACGCTGAACCAAATTCTGCAGGTGAAGAAGACACTTGGTTGCTACAAGTTACACACATGTTGAGTGAACTTTTTTGGAGCATAACAAGTAGGCATAAAAACACATGCTAAAAGCCAGAATATGTGAACTATCTGGTGTGACTTACATTGCACCAGGCTTATCGCTATGTCATGTTATTCATAATAACAAATGACTCCCCTGTACCGTGGATACAGAGGACACGTTGACATTCTCCTAGTTCACCTCTGCCACCTCTATCTGGAGGTGTAAAACCTCCATCTTCTAAGGGACATACCATCTGGTCACACAGCCTTTCTACCATCCCCTTGGCTGGAATTTACCAACTTCACCTTTATTCATGGAGAAATCATAGTCTTACTATTGACCCTAACTCCATCCTTTATGGGTATTGTGAGGAGAGTCAAGTGTCTTAGACTGGGGCCCCCAGAAGCAGAGGTGAAGTTTCAAATGCAAGTGATTTATTATGGCAGTGCTTCCAGGAGAAGATGGTACAGGAGTGGGGGAAGCAGAGAAAGGAGGAGGTCTCAGGTGGAGTCCTGCCGAACGAAGACAGCTCCAGCCTTATCCTGTTGGGAATCTCTGGAGTGTAGGCTCCACCTCAAAAGATAGCAAGTCGGCCATTCCTACTTCCACACCTTTCAGCCCTTGGTCAAGTGCCTCTGAGCCTGGGCAGGTGTGTGGTATGCTCCCAGGGTCACTCTGAACCTGAAAACAAAGATGCTCCGTTAGCCTGGGGTTGTCCTTCAAAGAAAATGTAGAAAGTGGTTCTCCATGGCACTGGGTTGGTGCACTGGGTACTGTTGGAAGCTAAAGCCCAATGAAGTGGGGAGGGACTTACAGACATGGTAGAAGGCATCAGAGGGAAGAAGGGTGAGGGTACCGATAGTACCACTAGAGAAAGAAAGCCAAATGAATCGAAACTATCCAAGAACCTAGCACTATAATTCCTTGACATTCTTCCATTTCAACAATGTTATTAACACCCTAAATCAGTAACCCACTTCCATGTCCACTTTCTACATCTCAACCATCTTGATGCCTATCTCTGTAGTCTTTAACTCTCCACTTTCTGCTCCATCATATGCGTTAGTTATCTTCCTTACCATCTTCAGTCCTCCGTGAACATAACACAAAATAGGATGGTCATAAAATTTAAAGAGTATGAATAAATGCTTTGTAAATTGTAAACCTCTATATCAGTGTTAAAGAAGCCCTGGTGGCACAGTAGTTAAGCGCTTGGCTGTTAACCAAAAAGTCAGGGGTTCAAAACCAGTGGCTGCTCTGCAGGAAGGAAAGATGTGGCAGCCTTGGAAACCCTGTGGGGCAATTCTACTTGGCCCTGTAGAGTCACTATGAGTTGGAATTGACTCTCTGGCAATGGCTTTTATACCAATGTTAATAATTGTCAATTACTAACATTCCTTCAAGAACTGTAGGTTGAGTTCCTATCTTGTATTTAGCACGTTTCCTGGTGTTTCTTTCTGATTTTAACAAAGCTCTATAAGTGTAGGTTGGATTACAGGGCAGAAAGCGTAATTGTGAGAACATCGTAGTGATGCAAATTCAGGTGGATGCGGGTTTGGATTAGGAAACTACAGGGGGGATTCAAGGAAAGAAAGAAATGGGATAGTTGCATAGGCTTGTGACTCGTTAGATACTGATAAGAAGGTCATGGAAAGAAAAGGCACATTTGATACATTTTTTTCCTATAGAATACTCCACCTGCTCTCCAGCCTAACTAACATTTCTCCATTTTCCCCTCACACCTTGCTCATACCTTGCAAAACTCCTTGGAACTGAGCTTTCTTGCCTTCGTTTCTCACTTTCCCTCTCCTCTCTTCCAGCAGAGTTCTCCCCCAATGGACCCCTGACAAATGCGCAAACCAAGCTGAAATGGGGAGGCCTGGGCAGTGTAAACAGACATGCTCAGCTGATAACTGGAAGGTTATAGGTCTAAGTCCATCCAGAGGTGCCTTGAAAGAAAGGCCTGACAATCTACTCCTGAGAAATCGACCACTGACAATCCTATGAAGCACAGTTCTACTCTGACACACGTGTGGTTACCATGAGACAGAGTTAACTCAACAGCAGCTGGTACTAGAGGCTCAACAACTCCAAGGAGACCTGGCTTCTTTTGCTTTGCACCTTATCAATGCTTCTCTCACACCTTGTAAATCGCTTCTCACAGCCGATTGCAATCATTTCTCACGTGTGTGTCCACCTCATTAAGCCATAAACTCCTCAAAGACAGTAACATGTTGGATGCATCTTTGCTTCCCCAGTTCTTAGCACAGCATCTTGTCCTTGAATGTAGTTAAATATTTGTTAAATCAATAAATGAATGTAATCACAGACCAAATCAGATACCAGGTAATACATTTATCCCACCCAAGGGATCTTACTGACACTGGGAAGTTGGTGGAAGAATCCTTTGTAGTTAATCTTACTGACTTTTTTCATAATCTGAAAAAAAATATATGTACGGCCTCTTCTACAGGAGACCTCGTGGTGCAGTGGTTAAGTGCTGGGCTGCTAACCAAAAGATAAGTGGTTTGAGCCCAGCAGCCAATTCATGGGAGAAAGACATGGCAGTCTGCTCCTGTAAAGATTTACAGCCTTGGAAACCCTACGGGGCAGTTCTACTCTGTCCTGTAGGGTCACTGTGAGCTGGAATCCACTAGGCAATAAGTTTTTTTGGGGGGGTGGGGTATGGCCTTTTCTAAATTAGAATTTGCATTTCTAACAAGTTCCCAGGCGATGCTAATGATGCTGGTTAGGGACCAATTCTGAGACCACTGTAGAGCAGTGGTTCTTAAAATTTATTATACATAAGAATCATCTGGAAGTCTTGCTAAGAATGTAGATTCTGATTCAGTATATCTGGGTGAAAATGCAAATTCTCAGCAGAGGTTTGAACCGAACGAACTGGTTTGGAGCCCTGCTTCTAATACTTTAATGCATTTGATCCCATCAGCACTGATGTGTCTGGTCCTGGAAGAACTCCTTCCTTGATTACCAGACTCCTCCACACTGTAACCCTCAGCTTCCAGAATACTAGATGGGTAGCTTCAGATGTTCTCTGGTCCGGGGCATCTCCGTTGTGTGTTCACACCAGCTCTGATAGGAGAGGCTCCTGGCATAGGTGGTGGTTGTGTGTCATTGAGTCAAATCCGACTCACAGGGACCCTATAGGACAGAGTAGAACTGCCCCAAAGGGTTTCCAAGGCTGAAATCTTTATGGGAGCAGATTGCCAGGTCTTTCTCCCACAGAGCAGCTGGTGGGTTCGAACCACTGACCTTTCAGTTAGCAACCAAGAGCTTAACCATTGAGCCACCAGAGCTCCTTCCTGATACAGGAGAGTCAGCTTATTAGCAAACCAAGCTCCCTCCTGGCTAATGAGCAGCTTCTCATGTGGCTGAGGCTGCTGAACTTCACAATTGCCCTTGAAAATTAGCTTTTTTTTTTTCTACCCAATTAGGATTTATCTGTTCAAACAATGGTAGGAATATATTGATTTACTCCCAACTTTCCATTTTTCAGAAGGACTTGAACACTAATATCTGAATGCCTGTAATCAAGGAAGCCATGTGTAGCAAAGAGCACTCATCCGAGAGAAATCTGCAAATGCAAACCCCAGCAATGCTCAGTCAAAGCTGCTTGACCTTTGAGTAAGTTATTGAGAATCTCAGCTTCCTCAACTGTGAATTAGGGGTCATCTGAACTGGCCTTACAGGGTAAGGATTACAATTCATGCAACCCATAGTATAGGACCTAGCTAGCTCTGTTGTTTCTCAGCAAGGGTACTACTGGCATTTAGGGTAGGGACAATCCCTCTTTGTGCAGTACCGTTGCATATATCATAAGACATTAAGCATCTCCGGAAGCCGGACACTAAATGCCAGTAACACCCCTGGCCATTGAAGCAGCCAAAAATACCCACACACATTGCAAAAAACCCCATCATAATAAGAGACAACACTTACCAAGTGTGACTGCATGCTAGGAAGTGGTCTAAGAACTTTATTTAATTCATCTTACTTACCCAAAACCCATCTTATTTAGTCCTCATAAAAACCGTATGAAGCACTGGAAGGTCAAATAAATTGCTAGGTTATTCAACCAGGAAGTGGATGAGAGGGTTGGCAGGCTTGGGTGCTTAATGTCTGTGCCATCTTGCCTGGAAGCATAGTAGTAGGTGCTCAATAAATGTCCTCTTCGTCCCTCCCTCCCAGTGCAGTTTCATATCCAGTTCCTCTGGCTCACTCCTCAGAAAGTGACTCTTAAATTTTGCCCTCACACCTCCCTCAGGAGGCCACAGGTGCGTGGCCTTCATTGGCCCAGGTCCCATCTTCACTTTTTCTAGTGAGGGAGACAAATTTGTCTTGCTGTGACATGGCTTCGCCTATGGAGGGCTTTCACTGGGGATAAAAGAGTAAAATATTAGCCCCCATGTTTTTTCCTCTCCTTTGATTCTCCTTCGCCTTCCTTTCCCCCAGGACCATCCTTTGCTTTGGGTAGAACCATTCACTTGGTTATTGTTACTGCTGCCTTTGGCTGGAGGGGTTTTCAAAATAAAGCCAAAGTTGTGAATCCTTCTAAATAAAAGTCAAGAGTCTCTAACTACCAGTCCACCTGATATAATGCAGAAATGGCTCAATTAGCTCTAACATTTGGGAGCAGACAAGCTTTCTGCCACCTGCTACCTGCAAAGAATTGGTGTTGCAATGGGGTTTGAGGTGATGGGACTGGGGGTGAGGCAGTGTCACTAAGGTAAGGTGCTCTGCAGGTAAGGTGCTCTGCAGGTAAGCGGCAGGAAGATCCCTACACTTAACGGAAAAAAGACCTTCTAGTTCACCAAGTCACCTGATAATGTCAGGCAAGTTACTTCTAGAAATAAGAAGACATCAGAATGGATGCTCCTTAAGCTCTTTTCCAAGGGGTCCTGGTGGCACAGTGGTTAAAGCGCTTGGTTGCTAAACGAAAGGTTGGAACTCACCAGCTGCCCCCAGGAAGAAAGATGTGGCAGCCTGCTTCCATAAAGATAAACAGTCTAGGAAACCCTATGTGGCCGTTGTACTCTGTCCTATAGGGTTGCTTGGAGTCGGAATTGACTTGATGGCACACAAAAGCTCTTCTCCTTAATCTTTTAAGATTCTGGTAAATTCCAAAAAGTAGGCCCAAAGTCAGTAAAGAGGCTACAAAGACAGGGGCTAAGAAGCGTGCTGGCAACAAGAGACAGAGTATGCTTTGTGCTTGGTGCATGCTGGAGATGTGGAGCGTAAAGGCGAGTGACAGTCTTCCTCCCCAGAAGCACTCACAGCCGATTCTCTAGTTATTGGTTTAAATGAGTAGGAGGGGAAAAATTGTAGGTTACATATTTTTTATCTCCATTTTTCCAGATTCCCGAAGGTTGGTCGAATAGGGTGGTGTTGGATCATTGAGGGACTGGCACTGGAATCTAGTGCCTGCAAAGTGGCCCCAATGTTCCCATAGATGCCATTGCCACGCTCTCTCTGAGATGACAGTACTAAATATATATATTTATATACATATTATATATGTATATGTCAGTATTAAGAAGCCCTGCACAATGGTTAAGCACTAGTTGCTAACCAAAAGGTCAGCAGTTCAAACCCACCAGCCGCTCCACAGAGAAAAGCCCCGGCAATCTGCTCTTATAAATACTTTAGCCTAGGAAACCCTGTGGGGCAGTCCTACTCTGTCCTGCAGGGTCGTTACAGGTCAGAATTGACTCAATGACACACAATAACAACAGCATATCAGTACCAGTTGCCGTCGAGCTGCCCCAGTGAGTCAGAAGCAGGAACTGTGCTCCACAGGGTTTTTAATACCTGATTTTTCTGAAGTAGATGGCCAGGACTTTCTTCTGAGATGTCTTTGGGTGGACTCAGAACTCCAACCTTTCAGTAAGCAGCTGAGTTTGTCAACTATTTGTACCATCCAGGGTCAGCCTCTGTGTCTATACATTTATGAAGCGCTGGCGGTACAGTGGTCAAGAGCCGTGGCTGCTAACCAAAAAGTTAGCACCTTCTTGGAAACCCTATGGGGTAGTTCTACTCTGTCCTACAGGATCACTATAAGTTGAAATCGACTCAATTGCAACCAGTTTTATATATATCTGCGTGTGTCTATGTATATGTACACATGCACGTACATGTGTGTGTATATGTATACTGTTTTGCACAGCATTTTAGATAATATATAGATATTATCACATATAGATAATATAGGTCTCTCACATATGAAGATTCTGACTCATAGCGACCCTATAGGACAGAGTAGAACTGCCTTATAGGGTTTCCAAAGAGCAGCTGGTAGATTTGAACTGCCAGCCTTTTGGTAAGCTCCTAACCTCTGCACCACCATTGCTCCGTAGAAGATACAGTTACTCTCATTTGAAGGAATCTCAGAAATCACCTAGTGTAAACTTCTCAGGATGCAGACGCAGGACCTGATGTCCAGAGGTACAGTCGCTTGCTCAAAGTCGCACTCGCTCAAGGTTCATTCAGTTGAAATCCAATTTCCATAATTCTCCAAGCCTACCTGATGTCAAACCATGGACCAACAACGTGCCGCAGACTATGCTACTTCTTTAAGCATTATCATCTCCATTTTACAGATAAGAAAACTGAGTCTCAGTGAGGTCATAAACAACTTGACTTCCCAAGGTCACGCAAACAAGTTCATGCCCTTTTCAGCTACATTATATGGACAGCAATGACCCATCACTTATAAAAATGGGTTCCATTTTCTAGAGCAGAGACATCATTTGATAGGATGTACCATTTGATTCCATTTATGTAGGCTGGTTTGTCAAAAGCCTTTAGGGAAGGGAACCTCTGAACCTGTATTTCTGTCAGTTGCACTGGTTCTGGTTTCGTGGTTATGGGAGTTAAGTTGTACCCCTATGACATTGAAATATCCAGAAAGCAAATCAGAAGATGAAGATGAGGGGTCTCTTTACAGGCTTGTCTTATGCAGAGATTCCTTGGCTCTGGATAAGCCCCTCAGAAACATGAATGGCCATTTTAATTGCCTTTATGTATGAGAAGGCAGGAGAGCTTGGCTGCTAACCAAAAGGTCAGCAGTTCAAATCCACCATTTGCTCCTTGGAAACCCTGTGGGGCAGTTCTACTCCGTCCTGTAGAGTCACTGTGAGTTGGAATCGACTCAAAGGCAAGGGGTTTTTTTGAGTTATGAGAATGCCAGGTAATTTTCTGATAGCGGAAGCTGAGTCTGCAAGAATTCTACAGAGACTAGAGGGCCCTGAGACTTGCATAAAGAGCAAGAGGTTTTGACAGTTTACCAAACGAGGTGGCTCTGGGAAGTTGTAAAGCCCGTGTAGGGGAGTCTTGTTCCTGGCCACCAGTGCTTACTGAACCCCAAAATCAAAGATTCCTGAAAAGTCAAAACTGATTTACTCTAAAGACCATCTATCCTAACCTTCTCATGAGGACTCGGTTTGGGGCAAGCCTCTAGAGTCAGATTGCTTGAATTTGGGCTGTGCCATTTCTTGCTGTTTCGCTCTAGGTAAGTTAGTTATGTCCCTGTTGCTCAATTTCTTCATAGGTTTTTAATGAGGAATGTATGTATTTCTTAGCTCAGTGTCTGTGCCATACAAATCTCTCCATGAATGCTAGCAACAATCATTATTATTATTGGTAAGGAAACTGAAGGATGGAGGGGGAAGCGACTTGTTCAACACCACTCAGGCACTTAGGTGCTTGGGGTGGATTTGAACCCAGTGCTTCTCACCTCCAGTGACGTGCTCAGTGTCTGCCTGTCCTCCTAGTTCTCGAGCTCCCCTCCCCTCGTTGGTTTTAGAATTCTGCATTCAGATTCAGGTTGATTGGAGACTAAGCATCTGTAATATTATATATGCCAAGAACTGGCTTAAATGCTATTGCATATTTCATCCTCACAACTACCTGTGATGTAGTTATTTTTATTCCTAGATTTATATACGATGACTCTGAGGTTCAGAGAGACTATGTCACTTTTCCCCAAGGTCACACAGATAGCAAAGGCCAGGGAATCCATACTGGTGAGTCTATGGTCTTTTTCTCCGGCCCCAAAGCTGAGAGGTGCAGGGATGCTAGCAGAACACGAAAAGGACTTTTCTTCCTGCCAACCACCTTCACACCCTTGTTTCCATAGCCCTGTCCTTCACTAAAAGGAAATCTTTGCCCAGAGCTGCCAGAAACGGACTGGTAGTACTCACTTTCATGTGAAAATCTCATTTTCCTTCAGGAAAGAAAAATCAGAAAGAAAGAAAAGAAGAAAAAATCTAAAATCAACACATGCCAGTATGTCCAAGAAACAAATCTAAATTCTATTTATTGGAGACAAGCTTATTTAAAAAGAAAAATACAGTTTCTGGCGTCTTCCTATGCAGAACTTCCACTGACTCTAATCCTTCTAGAATGGAAACCCAGGCACATCTTGCCTTTCCTGGTGATAATGATAGTGTAACACACTCTCAGTAAGGGGAAGCGAGCACTTAGAATCACTTGCCAACAATAGGACTAGATTTTCTTATTCATTCACTCAATCCATGCATCATCAGTCCTGATGCATACTTCAGGCATCATTCACAGTGTCTGCCTGCCAAATGGCCAACCTCAGAACCATTGCACCTTTGCACATGTTTACAAAATGACGGTCAGTGACTACAGAGCTGAACCAAGTGGTTCTCCAATGTGGAATACCAAGAGGATAGACGAGGTGACCTCAAAACTCTTCTAGCTCTGACATTTAAGGATTTTAAAAAATGGTTCCTAACGGAATAAAAGCCATGAGCTTTGTGCAGTAGATACTGTAGTCTGTGGTCAACGATATATACACAACTTCCACCCATCAGTCTGTTAACCAGTTCCTCACTCCTATGGCAAACGTGTACTGACCATTCCTCTGTGTATGTGTCAGACACCAGGGGATGCCCAGGCTAATCAACAAGACAGAACTGTGCACAGACATTGGCAATCTACTGTTTTGCCTTAAACTGCAATAGAAAACAATTTAAGTGGAATATGAGCCGTCTTCATCCTCCCCAGTGTTCAGATGCGGATCATCAGCCTTTCCTCCCGACCTAGCCCAGACAGGTCAAGTCTATGCCTCCTTCGTGCACCCTATATAAATGCCTGCCACAGTACCCACAGATCTTGCTGCATTTGTTAATTGCTTGTCAGTTTCATGCCTTCAAAACCAAGCCTCTTGAGGGCAGGGAATTGTTCAGGGAGTCTTTGGCACAGTAAATAACTAATATGACTACCAAAATCCCAAACCAAACACGTTGCCGTTGAGTCGATTCTGACTCATAGCGACCCTATAGGACAGAGTAGAAATATCCCATAGAGTTTTCGAAGCTGCCTGGTGGATTTGAACTGCCGACCTTTTGTTTAGCAGCTGTAACACTTAACCACTACTCCACCACGGTTTCTGAATGTGACTACAGTGAATGTATAAATGAATGTGTGAATGAGTGAGTGGTAAGTGACTGGATAGATGGATGCATAGGTCTTAGGTGCTTAGAACACAGGGCAGAGAAAAGCTTTCCACCTTTCAATGTAAGTTTAGCTTTCATGTCAGACTAGACAGTTAAAATGGCTTGACTTCAACTCCTAAATAGATCCCTAAACCTCCCCTTTCCCTGCCATGACAGATCCTTTTATTTTGTCTTCTCTCAAATGTCTCTGGTCCTGGTCACATAGGTCCACCACTTTGGTTCTCTCCAGATCCAGCTTCATATGCGGAGTTGCTCTTGGCTCTAGCTATTGTTGTCACCAATGACCAGGCCTATCACCACATGACACAGAGCCTGGGGCAAACTGTGACTCTTCAGTTGGCTTGACTGCCAATCAGATGTTTCTCCAGGCAGTTGCTTTGCTTTGTCCTGTCTACATGCCTTCAGAACAGGGCTTCAAGCCACTTCCTTCCAGTTCGAACCCCTGCTGAGAATTTGCTTTTCTAACAATTTCCCTGCTGAGAATTTGCATTTCCACCCCAGATATACTGAATCAGAAGCCACTTTTAACAAGATCCCAAGGTGATTCTTATGTATGACCTCCTGGGAACTTGTTAGAAATGTAAATAATCAGCAGGGAACTTGTTAGAAATGCAGATTCTAGCAGGGGTTCAAACCGGAATAAACCGGATTGATGCCCTGCTTTAGACTTCAGAGAAACCCAGTCCAGCTGCTTAAACTGAAGGCATTCTAGCACACAGGTCAGCAAATTGTGGCCTGCACGCCACATCCAGCCTGCTGCTTGCATTTGTAAATAGGGTCTTATTGGAACATCGCCAAGCTCATTTGTTTATGTATTTTCTACAGCTGTTTTTGAACTACAGCTGCAGAGTTGAGCAGTTGTAGCAGAGACAGTATGGCCTATAAAGCCTAAAAAATTTATTACCTGCCCCTTTACAGAAAAATTTGCTGCACCCTGCTCTAGCAAATAAATAATTTTCTGTAAATCAACACAGATGTATAAGTTAGTTGAAAACTTGCTGTGATGGAGCACCTGACTCTAGATTTGGCAGCAGATGGACCACCATGATTTTCTTCAATCTCACTCCAGACCCTGACATCACCAAGAGACAATAACTTTCTTGGCATTGGCTATTTGTATAGCAGAACTCAGACTATTCTAAATTTTATAAAGACAGAGTGAGAGGGGAAGGCAAGAAGGCAGGAAAGAAGGAAAGAAAGTAGGAGAAAAGGAAAGAAGGAAGGAAGGAAGGAGGGAGGGAGGGAGGGAAGGAAGGAAGGAAGGAAGGAAGGGAGGGAGGGAGGGAGGGAGGAAGGAAGGAAGGAAAGGAGGCAGGGAGGGAGGCAGGGAGGGAGGCAGGGAGGGAGGAAACAGGAAAGAATGCAGCAATACACACTTCTAATGCTAAAGGATCAACCCAAAGCTCGTGAGACCAGCCCAATACAGTAAAAAGAATATGAGGATTCTGAGTTCTCTCCCCAGTTTCAATACTTATACCTACATGACTGTGTACAACTCCCTTAACCTGAATCTTGGTTTCCTCATCTGTAAAATGGTGAGAACAATATTGACCTATTAGGCAGTATTTTCAATAAATGAGTGTGAGGCAAAGAGGAGAGAACCCCTATGCTTTGGAACCTGGGCAGAGGTCTTCCGAAGGTGTCTTTCCTTGGACACCCTGACTCCATGTCTTACAGTCACAAGTTTTCCTCATGGGTACTTTCTGTTTTATGACACTTTGATGTCGGAACAACACCAGTCTCTGCAAATGAGGTGCTAGTATGTGTTGTCACCAGCCCTGAAAATGTGTGGATTAGAAGTGGCAGAGAGTAAATCAGCGACATGGCAGGCACAAATCACAGCTGGAGCGCATCACAGCTGGGAAACCTAATTGAACTGAATGCCATTCACACGAAAGGAAATCTGGGAATCCTGCCAGCACCTTCCCAGAATAGTAATTTTTCATTTAAATTCACCCCATTTCTCCCCCTCAAGGCAGACCAACTTCTCTATCATTATCTTAACTGCCTAAGTCTCCCTCCCTCCCATCCCTGTGGCAGAAACGACTAGATTCTTCCTGGGCCTTCACAGATGTATTATTTGTAGACAATGGTACATCAGTTGGAAAGGAGCCCTGGTGGTGCAGTGGTAAAAGCACTCAGCTGCTAACCCAAAGATCAGTGGTTGGAACCCACCAGCTGCTCCATGGGAGAAATATGTGGCGGTCTGCTTCCTTAAAGATTTACAGCCTTGGAAACCCTGTGGGGCAGTTCTATTCTGTCTTGTAGGGTCGCTATGAGTCAAAACTGATTTGATGGCAATGGGTTTGGTTTACATTGGGTTTGCACATCAGTCGGGATGAGCACTATGCGTCTGCTTCACACAGGCAGGAAAAGAGACATGCAGCAGAAACCCAGGCTGTTTTGCCTAAGCTGCCATGTTGTCAGGGCCCCTGGATATGAGAAAGAAAGGAAAAGATTTCATATGGCCTTCATGGTTCTGAGACAAGTGGTTGTTCCAGGCCCATTGATGGAATAGAACAATCCCTGCAGGAGAGTAAAGGAGGCTTAATCCAGCTGCTATTGATCCAATATGGAGTGAGCCCTATGGCATTTCATGACTTCCACATTTTATATATGTAAGACAGCCTACAGGGATTAGGAAGTGTCTATGTCAGAAGTTCATCAGAAGTTTGAGAGCCTAAAATACCATTTAAGAAGAGAATATAATTTAGGTTTCGAGCAAGAGTGAATTTAACCCATATTTGACTGTTAAGACAACATATACTCTGGTGTACAATCCTAGAAATTTGCCAGCAACGTTAGAGATGTTGCTCTAGTATTCATTCATTCTGCAAACATAACTTGAATGCCTTTGATAAGTATTAGCAATAATACCAAAAAATAACATTTATATAAAGCTTCGAAGTTTATAGGGTACTTCATCACATTTGACTCATAAAAATTCTCTGAGGAGGAATCACTGCAATCCTTATTTTATAGGTTAGGGAACCAATTCTTCAAGAGAGAGCTCATTTTTTTCAAGGTCACGTGGCTGGAAATTGATGGAGCCTGTGAAAGGAATTTACATCTTTTGACCTCAGATCCCTGAATTCATGCCTGTTTGTTCCCCTCTTACTTTCGTTAACTGCCTCTTAGTTCTAAACCCACTTGTCTATTCTCCACATTCTGGTGGGAAACGATGCTTTGTTTACCGTTTTCTCAAGTCTGATTTACTTCTATAAAAATATTAAGGGGTTCAAATCTTCGGGAGTCTGGCCCTCTAAAGATCGACTCTTTAGATCAGGTTGGCAAACATTTTCTGTAAAGGGCCAGGTAGTAAATATTTTAGGCTTTGTAGGCCAAACTACTAAATTCTGTGAAAGCAACCATAGATAATGCGCAAGCAAATGAGTGTAGCTGTGTACCAATAAAACTTTATTTACAAAAACTAGTAACGGACTGGATTTGGCCTGCAGGGAGTTGTAGTTTGCTTACCCTGCTTTAGATCCATATCGCCTTCTGGTAACTTCTCAACTAGCAAAAGTCCTCAAACTTATGACTTATATTAGCTACATCGTTTCCTAATCATTCGTGGAAAATGTCCTAGTTTTCTACCCTTCAGGTCAAAGAAATCCCATACCAATTAAACAAAAACAAAAGGGGTGGGGGTGGACATACCAAGGGTCTAAATGATGACCAAGTGTCCAAAAGATATGTGGCTACCAACACATCAACAGAACAGTAGCTCGAAATTCAGGGTCTGCTGTAGAAAAGGGACCTAATGAGTGATTTTCTGCCATGAATAAGTCCAGGATGTAGGGAAATAAAGCAAGGAAAAGAATTATCATTTTTTGTTGTTGTTTTTTAAAATTTTATTGTGTGTTTGGTGAAAGTTTACAGTGCAAATTAGTTTTTCATTCCAAAATTTATATAGAAATTGTTTTGTGACATTGGTTGGGATCCTTGCATTGTGTCAGCACTCTCCCCTTCCCCTTTCCACCCCGAGTTCTCTGTGTCCATTTGTCCAGTTTTTCTGTCCCTTTCCACCTTCTCGGCTTTGCTTTTGGGTGTTGCCCATTTGGTCTCGTATACTTGCTTGAACAAGGAAGCATGTTCCTCACGTGTGTTATTGTTTGTTTTACAGGCTGAAAGAAGGCGGACTCAATAGCAGCTTCAGTTCTGAGTCAGCAGGGTGTCCAGGGCCATAGTCTCGGGGGTTCCTCCAGTCTTTGTCAGACCAGTAAGTAAGTCTGGTCTTTTCTTTGTGAATTTTAATTTTGCCCTACATTTTTCTCTTGCTCTGCCCAATACCCTCCTCTATTGTGATCATGTCAGAGCAGGCCATGGAGGTAGCAGAGCACCATCTAGTTTTTCTGGACTCAGGCTGGTGGAGGCTATGGTTCATGTGGTCCATTAGTCCTTTGGACAATATTTTCCTTGCATCTTTGGTTTTCTTCATCCTCATTTGCTCCAAACATGATGGGACCAATAGATGTATCTTAGATAGCCGCTTGCAAGCTTTTAAGACCACAAACACTACTCACCAAAGTAGGATATAGAACATTTTCTTTAGGAACTATGTTATGCCAGTTGACCTAGATGTACCCCAAGACCATGGTACCCAGCCCTCAGCCTCAGTAACTCAGTCCCTCAAGGTGATTAGATGTGTCTGGAAAGCTTTGAAGACTTTGCCTTGGTCAAGTTGTGCTCCCTTCCCCAATATTGTGTGTTGTCTTTCCCTTCATCAAAGTTAACACTTGTCTACTACCTAGATAGTGATTTCACCTCCCCACCTCTACCCTCCCTCAAAACCATCAAAGATTGTTTTTTTCTGTATGTAACCCTTTTCTTGGGTTTTTATAACAGTGGTATTGTTCAATATTTGTTCTTTCATGATTGGCTTAATTCACTCAGCATAATGCCCTTCAGATTTATCCATGTTGTGAGATGTTTCACGGATTCATCATTGTTCTTTATCATGTAACATTCCATTGTATGTACCATAATTTCTTTTTTTTTTTTTTTGCTATTGTGAATACTGCTGCAATGAACATGGGTGTGTAGATGTTTATTCATGTGACACCTCTTATTTCTCTAGGATCTATTCCTAGGAGTGGGATTACTGGATTGTAAGGAATTTGTATTTCTAGCTTTTTAAGGAGGCACCATATCGTTTTCCACAGTGGTTGTACCATTTTACATTCCCACCAGCAGTGCATAAAATTCCAATTTCCTTGCATTTGTTTTTTCTAACATTTGTTATTTTCTGTTTTTGTTTTGTTTTTTATTAGTGCTGGTAATGTTGGGGTGAGACGGTATCTCATTGTAGTTTTGATTTTCATTTCTGTAGTGGCTAATGATTGCGAACATTTCCTCATGTGTCTATTAGCTGCTGAATGCCTTCTTTCGTGAAGTGTCTGTTCATATCCTCTGCCATTTTTTGTTTGGATTATTTGCATTTTTTTAAAATTGTGCTTTAGGTGAAAGTTAACCACTTAAATCATATCAAAAATTCATACACATATTGTTATGTGACCCTAGCTGCAATCCCTGTAATGGGACAGCACACTCCCCCTTTCCACCTTGGGTTTCCGATGTTGATGCAACCAGCTCCTAACCCTTTCTGCCTTCTCATCCCACCTCAACAAGGGCTGCCCATTTAGTCTAGTGTGTCTACTTGAACTAAGAAGCACACTCTTCATAAATATTAATTTATGTTTTATAGTTCAGTCTAATCTTTGTCTGAAAAGTTGGCTTCAGGAATGGTTTTAGTTCTGGGTTAACAGAGATTCTGGGGGCCACTTCTTCTGGGGTTCCTCTAGTCTTTTTGTTGTTGAGATAGTGAAGCATTCTGTAGATTTTGGAGATTAGACCTTTGTTGGATATGTCATAGCCCAAAATTTTTTCCTAGTCTGTAGGTTCTGTTTTTACCCTTTTGGTGAAGTCTTCTGATGAGCGTTAAGTGTTTAATTTTTGGAGTTCCCAGTTATCTAGTTTATCTTTTGGTGTTTGTGCATTGTTAGTTATAGTTTGGATTGTATTTATGCCATGTATTAGGGCCCCTGGTGTTGTCTCTATTTTTTCTTCCATGATCTTTAATGTTCTAGGTTTTATATTTAGGTCTTTGATCCATTTTGAGTTAATTTTTGTGTATGGTGTGAGGTATAGGTTCTGTTTCTTTTTTTTGTTTGTTTTTTTACAAATGGGCATCCACAATTTGTTTACAAAAAAAAAAAAAGAACTGACTTTTCCCCCATTTAATGGACTTCAGTAGTTTGTCAAAGATCAGCTGACCATAGGTAGATAGAATTACATGTGGGTTCTCGATTCTGTTCCATTGGTCTATGTATCTGTCGTATCAGTACCAGGCTGTTTTCAACTACCATGGCTGTATAGTAGGTTCTGAGATCAGGTAGTGTGAGGCCTCCTACTTTGTTCTTTTTCTTTAATAATGCTTTGCTTATCCCACCAGGTGCTCCTTGGAAACTCTACAGGGCAGTTCTACTCTGTCCTGTGGGTAGCTATGGGTCGGAATCGACTCGACGGCAGTGGGTTTTTTTTTGGGGGGGGTGGGGGGAGTTGCTTATCCAGGGCCTCTTTCCTTTCCAAATAAAGTTGGTAATTAGTTTTTCCATCTAGTTAAAGAATGCTGTTGGTATTTGGATTGCAATTGCCTTATATCTGTAGATTGCTTTGGGTAGAATTGACATTTTCACAGTGTTGAGTTTTCCTATCCATGAGCATGGTGTGTTTTTCCATTTATATAGATCTTTTTTGGTTTCTTGCAATAGCATTTTGTAGTTTTCTTTGTATAATCTTTAATGTCCCTAATTAGATTTATTCCTAAATATTTTATCTTTTTAGGGGCTATTATAAATGTATTGTTTTCTTGATTTCCTTTTTGAAGCTGTCTTTTTTGTTATGTAGGAATCCAACTGATTTTTTATGTTGATCTTGTATCCTGACACTGTTGAATCTTTCTATTAGTTCCAGTAGTTTTTTTGTGGAATCTTTGAGGTTCTCTGTGTATAGGATCATATCATCTGTGAACAGTGATAGTTTTACTTCTTCCTTTCCAATTTGGATCCATTTTATTTCTTTTTCTTGCCTTATGATTCTAGTTAGGACTTGCAGCACAGTGTTAAACAGGAGCAGTGATAAATGTCACCCTTGTCATGTTTCCATTCTCAGGGGGAATGTTTTCAGCCTCTCTCCATTGAGAATGATGTTGGCTGTTGCTTTTGTATAGATGACTTTTATTATGTCAAGGGATTTCTTTTCTATTCCTATTGAGAGTTTTTATCAGGAACGAGTATTGGACTTTATCAAATGTTTTTTCTGCTTTGATTGAGGTGGTCATGTGATTCTTTTCTATTTATGTGGTGGATTATGTTGATTGATTTTCTAATGTTGAACCATCCTTGCATACCTGGTATGAATCCTGCCTGATCATGGTGTATTAATTTTTGATATGATGCTAGATTCTATTGGCTAGAATTTTCTTGGGAATTTTTGCACCTATGTTCATGAGAGAGATTGGTCTGTAATTTTCTCTTTTTTGTGGTGTCTTTGTCTGGTTTTGGTATCAGGGTTATGCTGGCTTCATAGGATGAATTCAGAAGTATTCCTTCTTCTTTTATTCTCTGAAATTGTTTGAATATTACTAGTGTGAGTTAATCTCTGAATGTTTGGTAGAATTCTCCAGTGAAGCCATCCAGGGCTACTTTTTGGTCAGGAGTTTTTTTGTTGTTGTTGCTGTTGTTTAACCTCTTCAATCTCTTGTTTGTTATGGGTCTGTTCAGATTTTCTATCTCAGCTTATGTTAGCTTAGGTAGATAGTATGTTTCCAGAAATTTGTCCATTCCCTCTAGGTTCTCAAATTTGTTGGAGTATAATTTTTCATAGTATTCTGTTATGATCCTTTTTATTTCAGTTGAGCCTGTTGTAATGTCCCCCATCTCACTTCTTATTTGCTTCCTCTTCTGTTCTTCTTTTGTCAGTTTGGCCAATAGTTCATCAATTTTGTTGATCTTTTCAAAGAACCAATTTTTGGCATTACCGATTCTGTTTTTCTGTTCCCTATTTCATTTATTTCTGATCTAAAAGTTATTATTTCCTTTCTTCTGATGGCTGTGGGAGAATTATCATTTTAAAGAACTTATTCAGCACCTAACAACAACAACATTATGAGCTAGGATCTGTGAAAGATATTTTACATGTTTCATAATTCTAAAAACCTTTTATAACTTTTATAGATGGAGAAAAGAACCTTGAGCCTTAAATACACACATTTTCTCCCCCTCAAAGCAGACCTTCTCTGGCATCATCTTAACTGCCTGAATCTTCCTCCCTCCCATTCCTGTGGCAGAAACATAGATTCTTTCTGGACCTTCACATGAACCATCTTGCCCAAGTTCATACAACTAGCAAGTGGTGAACCTAGAAGTCAAACTTGCTTCCGTCTAATTCCAAAGTGCACATTCTTTGTACTACTATGGGGCCTACTTGGAAATGAGCTAGCATCTCTAACTGATACAAGTGCTAGCTCTTCTGTATCCCAGCTCTGAGCACAGGATAGGAACTAAGGACAAGTTTATTACAGATACTATTGCACTGATCACCCGTTAGCTCAGCGTGCACTGCAATAAAAGATAGAACTGGATATTTAAATTATGCAGAATCATTTATTCAGAGCCACTGTCCTTTCTGCTGTTGATCAGCTCAATTAAAAAGGCATTCTGGTCATTTATAAGGGGAAAAAAATACACCACCAACCATGTGATTAATGAATGGGCAAAACCAACATCATGAAACTGTGAGTCAGCTATGGGCTAAATCAGAGGGCCAATCAGGTTCCAGGGCAACCAAGACATTTCCCAGAGCTAATAAACAGTAATGATGCTTGGTTTTATGTCTTTGGGCAAGGGTGCAGGGACAATGTCAGTGTTTAGTAACATATATCTCTATCACGGCATCTTTAGTTTTTCTATAACCCAGAAAACAGAGCTCAGAGGGTGGGAGGTGGTAAGCTCTCTTCTGAAGCAGGAATTATTTCGGATGGTTTTCTGTAATTGTGTTTATTTCATATAGCAGTGTGGGATCCTTGATCTGAATAAATCATTTGTCTAAAGAGTGTCTATTAATACTACTACAAGTAAAAGACAGTAAACCAAACTATTTGGGGTTTGAATCCAAGACCAGGATGAAAGAAGAATTCCCCTTTATTCCTATTTCGCTTAGAAGATTTGGAAGATTCAATTATTTAATACCATAAACTGTATTTTCCAAAATGTCATTTCCTGGAGAGTTGACATTCTAAGAAAAGTCTGTGGGTGATCCATGGGGAGAGAGGGATTGGGGGTAAGAAAAGCATCAATGGCCAAATATTTTAGGAAATTGTATTAAATATCTATTGCGTATAACTAACTACCCCAATACTTAGCAACTTAAGGTCACAAGCACTTATTGCCCCAAAGCTTCTGTGGGTCAGAAATCTGATCACAACTGAGCAGGGTGCCACTTGTACAGGATCTCTCATCAGAGTAAAGTCAAGCTGTCAGTCATGGCTGTAGTCATTTCAAGGTTTGACTTGGGCTGGAGAATTTGCTTCCAAGCTCACTCACATGACTGAGAGCTTCTACTTCCAAGCTTATTCATGTGTTTGTGTATAGCCCTCAAGTACTTGCCACACGGGCTTCACCGAGACTTTCAGAGGGTGTAACCACAGCCTTGCAAATGGTGATCCTAGCAAGAAAGAGAACCAGAGAATATCTCAGATAAAAGCCACAGTCTTTTTATACCCTAATCTCAGAAATGATATCCCTTCATGTCTGCCATATTCTATCCGTTAGAAGAAAATCAGAAAGTCCAGCCTGGACGCGACAGGACAGGGCTGCACAAGAATGTGAATACCAGGAGGCAGGGGTCATTGAAGGCCATCTTAAGAACTTTATACCACAGAACTCCTGGGTTAAATGAAGTTAAAAGGTTTCTTGAGTATAAAACTTCATAAAGCTTTTAATATCCAAATATGCCTTTGGCCTCTCCAGACTTTTATTACTTTTTATTAAAGAACCTGAAAGTAAATATTTTATGCTTGTGGGCTGTAGGGTCTCTGTCACAGCTATTCTACTCTGGTGTACGAACCCAGCCACAGACCATGTATAAAAAGAGTGGTATGTCTATGTTTCAGTAAAACTTTATTTACAAAAACATCATAGTTTTCCAACTACTGGGTTGCAGGATGTGACAGTAGCTGATATTATTCAACAAGAACAATTCTTGTCATGGAATCCCTATTCCACTGAACATACTGAATATTGCCATATATGCATCTGCAGTTTTGTCAATAAGTGCAAAATGTCTGCAAGCATAAAATGCTCTAAGCTTTCATATATTTGAATTTAGGTAGAATTACACTTACTGAAGTATCATTGTTTTTCTTGCTTGTATAGATTCATGGAGCATTTTGATAATTCGTTTCAAGAGGACAGAGTCCAGATTTGTCTTGTGCACCTACCACCATATTTCCCACGCCTGACAAGGTGTCAGAAACCTAACAGGCACTCAACTAACGTTTTTCAATAAATGCGTGGATGACTGAATAAATCCTAACATTCCATGTTTCTATTTTCTTTCATATTTGTGCTAGGACAACAGGTCAAAACTGAATGATGCTTAAAGGTATTATGCTGAGTGCAAAGAGCCAATCTCAAAAGGCCATACCGTGTGATTTCACTTATATGACATTCTTGAAAAGACAAAACTATACTGATGGTGGACACATCAATAGTTTTCAGTATTAGGGTTGGGAAGGATGTGATTATAAAGGGCTGCCATGGAGAATTTTGGGGGTTATGGAACTCTTCTGTATCCTCATCGCGGTGGTGAATCTACACAGGTGTTAAATTTCATAAAAGTGTACAGTTAAAAAGTCCATATTATTATGTAGATTAAAATATAAAAATGCAAAAAATTGCTGAAATTAAAAAATACCTAAATAAATAGAAAAACATACCACCAAAAAAAGTGTCCCATTTTAGACTACAAATTATCTAATCACTTGCCCATAACCTTCTGTCTCCCTGGGGATATAGCTCTGGCTCCTGCCATGGATACCAACACAACCTGTGGCCAGAGGCCATGTCTGGGATTCCACTCCAGAACAAGGGGCATTCCAAGGGGGGGAACACTAGTTGCCCAAAATAGTCCAGGGAGCTCTTGCCAGGCCACTGGATGTTATGTTGGACAAGTTGGGGGAGGAGGTCCATGTAGAGTGAATACCATAAAAAAGGCTAATGCACAGGTGCATGTGGACAGAGATAGGCACACGTATGCGTATTTATTTTTAAGCCATCCTCCAAAGTATTTTGCTTCCATTTGTCTCATGGAAAGAATTTAGAATGCAGTCATTGCTCCGCTTGGATTCTTGTATCATAAAAGGCTCTGCCTTTCTCCTTTAGAGTCCTTGCTACCCCTTCTCTTGTGGGTTAATTCTGTCTGACTGGCAGTTCCCATAAAAAATTCCTAATTTGGACTTGGCTTAAGGAGTCCACCCTTCCCTGGCATGCATTTAATGTGCACTTATCATTCAGTCCATCAACCTTGGCACATTGTTAGTAATTCTTTTATGATATTGACCACTTTCTACCTGACTTGACAGTTAATTTGTATCCTTTCTCTCTGTCCTAATTAAGATGCCCAACATTCTTATGGTATTTTACATCATATGTTATTGTATTTGATCCTCACAACAACCCTGTGAGCTTGTTCATTCGGTCCACGTTTTAGAGATGAGAAAAACAGATTCAGAAAGGTTTTAAAAAACTCACCCAAATTCACAGTGAGTAAAAGTTGACAAAACTGAGACATCTTGTAGAAAGGAACAAGGTCTGATTCATCTCTATATCCTAAAGAGTGCCCCTCTTATAGCAGGCATATAAGATATCTATATTTAATGACTGGCTGAATTAATAAACAAGCATATGGATGGCACAAACTGTTAAGCGTTCAGCTACTAATCGAAAAGTTGGTGGTTTGAATCCACCCAGAGGTGCCTTGGAAGAAAGGCCTGGCCATCTACTGCCAAAAGATCACACTCATTGAAAACGCTGGGGAGTACAGTTCTACTCTGACACACATGGGGTCACCATGAATGGAATCAGCTCAGTGGCAAATGGTTTTATAGGATCTAGCCTTCCTCATCAACTGTGGTCTCTGTCCTAATTCAGACAGGTTTTGAATTCACATTACAGGAGCAATGATAAAAGAATATATTCAGATCAAGGGCGAAATGTCTTAGAGTAAAGAAGACAGTCAGGAAGAATTAAGAGCTCCCACATGAAAGAATGATTGGATTTGGACTCTGTGTCAGTAGAGATACAACTGGAACTGCTGTGTGAAGATCATAAAGATTTCTGGGCTTTGTAGGGAGACACATTCTAGCATACAGAATTCTGTAGGCTCTAGAAGAATTTCATGAGGAAGTGAGGTGCCCATCCCTGGGGATATTTCAACAGGAGCTTCATGCATCCTTGGCTAGAAGGTGGTAGAAGGGATTCTACCCATACCTATGGCAGTTGAAGTGGTTGATAATCTTTGCAGCCTTCTCTGACTGTAGGAATCTGGGACTTCCTGTTTAGGTGCATTTTGATATCTGTATTTCATCTAGCTGTCTCCCTAATGTGCCCATGGGCTGTTTAAATTGACATGCCGCTGAGCATTCTGCAATATTGACATGGGTGTCCATGAATGCTACATCTTTGTTTCGTCTCCCGGCAACCTTTCTTGTTTTGATGTCAAAGCATCCAAGCCCTAGCCACACATATAGTAACAACAGGTGCAAACCATTTAAAGATGGCAGCATCACAGTGCACAAAAAAATGAGGTTGATGTCACTGGGACAGGCTGGTCAGAGACTACTCACCCCAGGTGGGCTTAGCCCCTTCCTTAGGTCCCGAATCAAGAATTCATACACTCAGAAAACAGTGTCCAGATGCTTTTCCAATCCAAGGCTCATGGAGAGAAGGAATCCCAGTTTATTCCCCGTATGTCTGTGTTCAGGTTAAACTGAACATGTAAGCCACATCATTGACTGCTGAAGCTAACTGGCTAACTGCCAAAGCTCCCGCTGGATAGGAGGTAAGAATTAGATGACTCATAAAATGAAGTTGGGCAAACTCAGTAGGGAATTCAGAGGCTACAAAAACCAAATCACATAGGGTAGGTGCCAGAACTCAAGAACCCTGATTCCTGTGTTCTGTAGCCTCCCAATCCTCTGTGTTCAAATGAGCTATCTCTCTTTACATCTAAGTCAGGGACCAGGTACTGCACTGCTTATAGTAGTAGAGAGTACCCCAAGACACAGGACTCAGGAGGATGCTGCAATTTCCCAGTATCAGATAAAATTGGGTCATTCCTCATTCCTAAATCTCAGTTCCATTATCTTCAAAGTCAAAGCTCATTGGTCATTCCACTCACCTTTGCTAAAAGCTTAGGAAAGCAGTAAGGTTCAGTGGTAGGAGCAGGGACTGCTGCATCCACACCATGGGTGCCTTTGCAGAACCCCCTAAACTCTGCTGAGCTCCAGTTTGCTCTTTGAATACTGTGCTAAGCCCTGTGCTAAGCTCAGTTCTAAGTACTTGGCTTGTATTATTTCCTTAAAACCTTACATCCCATCCTCTAAATTATCTCCATTTTACAGATGTGGAAACAGAGAGACAAAGAAGTTAGGTAATATGCTGCCAATCTCACTACCTACCTGAGAGTGAGGATATTAAATCAGATTATCCAGGCAAAGCCCTAACACACAGTAAGAATTCAATGAACATTACCATCTCCTACTGACATTCTTTCTTCTTCCACCACCACCAAGACCATAGCTCTCCTACAGTGTTTCACACTCTCTGACAAGTGCTAGGGATGAGAAAATGAACACTCCTCATCTATCCTCAAGGAACTCACAAGCAAGCAGAAGAGTAGAACCATGGTACCAAACAAAAAATACAGTGTGATATGAGTCCCAAAATGTCTGTCTCTGCAGATTTCTCTAGAGAGGTCAAGAGCTGTGGTCCACTTACTCGGCGTGCTCTTTCTGTCCACCGGAAACAACAGTAACAACCACAACATCCTGCAGAAGCCATGCTGCTGTCTCTCAAAGGCATCACTTAAAACAGAAGCAAGGGTGTTGTCATTATTATTGTTGTTTGTGTTTATTAGAAACTTATGCTAAGTGGGTGATATGCCAAGTACTTTCTAATTTGTGTGATTCTTTGAGGCTGCTAGTATTGTCCTGATGACATGGATGAGAAAATTGTGGTCCGAGTTCACTGTACTATGAGCTGATCCAGAATTTGAACAAAAATGTCTGTTCCCCAAACCAGTATGCTTGCCTCAAAAAAAAAAAAAAAATTGACCATTATAACTAATTTATGTAAAAAAAAAATTGCATGTTATTCAGTAGAGTTGATTATATGATGGAATATCATGTCCTTAATAAAAAGGATTTATAAATAAATAAATAAATTTTTTATAATTTTATTTATGAAATTTTATAAATAAATAAATAAAATATTTATAAATAAAAAGGATGAAGCCAATTTATACCAGTAGAGAAGATGACTCATACAGATGAACAAAGTGGGAAAAAAATGGAGAAAGTTGTACTAAGTGATCAAGTTCGTCTAAAAATAGTGTATGCATGTTGTATGCATATTTATGTTTATCTACACATCGCAAGTTTCTGGAAGGTTCCACATCAAGCTGTCATCTATAGTTAGTTACTTCTATTAAAGTGGCACTTAGGTGTCAGGAGTAGGTGAGGAGGACTTTTCTTTCTTACATATCTAGGTCTATATGTACATATATGGAAACCCTGCTGGTGTAGTGGTTAAGTGCTATGGCTGCTAACCAAGAGGTTAGCAGTTTGAATTCACCAGGTGCTCCTTCGAAACTTTGTGGGGCACTTCTACTCTGTCCTATAGGGTCGCTAAGAGTCAGAATTGACTCAACAGCACTGGGTGGGTGGGTTTTATATATATATATATACATATATATATATATATATGTATATATATACTATATATATATATATATATAATGTTATTTCCATCAAGTCAGCTCCAGCCCATGGTGAATTTATGTATAACAGTTGCCCAGTCCAGGGCCATCTTTATCATCATGGGTATTTTAGAGTCCATTGTGACTATTATGCAGTGCTTTCCAACCTAGGTGTTCATCATCCAGCACTATATTGGGCAGTATTCTATTGTGATCCATGAGGTTTTCATTGGCTAATTTTCCTAAGTAAATTACCAGACCTTTCTTCCTAGTCTTAGTCTGGAAGCTCCTCTGAAGCCTGTCCACCATGAGTGACCCTGCTGGTATTTGAAATACATATGACATAGCTTCCAGCATCATAGCAACGTGCAAACCACCACAGTACAACAAGCTGACAGACGGGTAGTAGATATATTTATATATATATATACCATGGACTGCCAAAAGAATGAACAAATCTGTCTTGGAAGAAGTGCAGCCGGAATGCTCCTTAGAGGCAAGTATGGCAAGACTGCGTCTTACATACTTTGGACATGTTGTCAGGAGGGATCAGTCCCTGGAGAAGGACATCATGCTTGGCAGAGTACAGGGTCAGCGGAAAAGAGGAAGACCCTCAACGAGGTGGATTGACACAGTGGCTGCAACAATGAGCTCAAGCATAACGACGATTATAAGGATGGCACAGGACCGGGCAGTCTTTCGTTCTGTTGTGTGTAGGGTCTCTATGAGTTGGAACCGACTCGACGGCACCTAACAACAACAAATACATATATGTATGCACAGTGTGAATATGTTTTAAAATGATTATGTGTTATTGTATAATAAAAATGATAGTTAGCATAAATAAATAAATTTTTGATCTAGTCACAATGAAGACTAACAATACAGAAAAATGTGCTGCAGACCACTGAAAAACCCATGGGGATGTAAGAAAATAGAGCTCAGATTTACGGGGTAGTCATAACAAGCCAAGCAGTATGCATTTTATAGATAAGGCCATTGAAATCATGAAAGGTTAAATAATATACCCAAAGACATACAGCATAGCTTCAGTCCTAGGTCTGTCTTATCCCCAAATGCATGTTCATTCCACCACTCGAGCTGAAACTCTTTCGAACCAATTCTTCCACTCGTGATGTCGTGGGAAGAAATGAGCTGTTTGTGAGGTTCTTTAGTAGCAGAAACTAAATGAGACATGGATTTATATGAAAGGTATTGTTACTAATAACAATAAAAAGTTTTAATTGTTTCAGGAGACAGTGAGGTGCTTGAAAGTCATCAGAATTATTCATCTTAGGTAGGGAAAGATTCATTCTCCTGTGTTTCTGGGCAGGGAGCCCGTATGAATAAGATCATAAATGCCATGGCTGCTCTGAGGTCACCATGAAGAAATAATAGACCTTTATGATAAAAGAACTTATTAGTCATCGATTGCATCTCATTTTCCAGCAAAATATGCAATATTTAAAGAACAATAATCAGTAGTATTCAACTCAAACCCAATTCTTCTTTGGAACCAGATCTCCCAATACCCTATAACTATTAACATGATTTGAATTCTTATGGTTTTGAATGAATTTTAAAGAAATGGAAGTCCACTTAACTATCCTTTTATTATTATTATTTTTAACTATCTACAGAGTAGAGCCTATCTTTTGCCTATCACTCTGGAGGATGGGGGCTGAGTAGGGGAGCAGCAAGTGCCTGAGGGGTGTAATTCAATGGAAGTGGATTAGAATTCTGGTTCTTCCACTTATTGCCAGTGTGACTTTGGGCCTAAGCAAGACCACAGAGGACTTGTTTGGGTTCCAAGATTGCTGAGAATGTTGACTGGGACTCAATTGAAGGTCACTTTCACTATTAAACAAGTCTTGCAAAGGGTACACAAGAAAAGGATACAAATAAGTGGACACAATTCCTTGTGCTTCCCTAGTTCTCTGTGGAGCTGGGCCTGAAATTAAGTGGTCCCATGGAAGGTGGTCGTGGGGAAAGCCATGATGTCACAGAGCAAGAACGGGAGGATTGCCTGCTGTTTATACCATTAGATTGAGGAGGGACTAAATCATCCTTCAGCGTCAACCATCAACAAAGAAGACAAATCCTTTCAGTGCCATAATTCACATACTTCCATTTTCTAATGATCTCTCTGCATCCTGGGACCACAGCAGGTCTGCCCATGACCTACCACACCTTGTGCAAGTTACTTAAGCTCTCTGTAGTATATAAGGATAATAAGGCCTCTCTTCTTGGGTTTGTATGCAGGTTAAGTGAGATTATCTATATAAAGTAACCTGGCATAAAGTAGGCATTTGAATAGGTCAGTTTTCTTTTCACTTTGCCTTCATTCTCACCTTCTACACATACGCTTATTTGCACATCCTCATAGTTCATGGCTCCCAGGTTGAGATTAACCCCTCTGAAGAGATAGGGAAATTCATTCACCATTTACTCCTGAATGTTTCTTATAGGGCTCCTCTGTGAACATGTAAGAACCCCCACTTAGATTTTGTGCAACAGCCCAAAGCTCTCACATTTATATAGCCTTTCCTGACCTGCAAGCAACATTGACGTACAGATGCTCTTTTGATCTTGCAATGAAAGCAAAACAATTATTACTATGCCCATTTTAACACATTCAGAATTGAGGCACCAAGAGGCAGGTACACACTTGCATCAGTCTTCAGGGGCTTTTGGATCATTCATCTCAACTCTTCATATAGTTCAACCAACTCCTCAATCCCTAGACTGGAATCTAGCTGTTGGGATGAATTCTTTTATTTGTGGGCTGTCGTTTTACTGATATGCCAACACACTAGGGAATGATAACATGTTCAGATGGTTTTGTCACTTACAGCTTACAATAAAATAATTTAGCAACTCTTTCATAATTAACAGGAAACTTAGGAGAGAGAAATGTGAGGATCTGATAGGGAGAATCAAAATTATATTCTACACTTTGCCCATGAGAAGACTCAATCTCAGAGAGATTAAGTGTCATAGCTATTAATTGACAGGCCAGGATTAGACTATATAACCCAGCATTCCTTCCATAAGAATACATTTCCCTGGGGAGTTGACTGAACTTGCCCAGAAATAAGCACTCATTGCTTCATGAGCTAGCCCAGCTTAGGTTTGCCTGGCTCTGATAATTCTTCCTTATTGTAAGCCAAAATCGGCTTCTGTGTCAATGAAAGCTTTCAACCATCCATTAACTTTGAACTTCTATGCAGTTCTCTAGAGATATAACCATTTTGTCTGAAAGTACTCTATTATCTGCCTGATATGATAAAACACATGCTAATAAAAATTACTTGAGGACGTTGCCTGCTAAAGCTTGTACCTACTTTACTGATCATTTAGGAATATTAGACCCACCACATAATTGAAATGGAACACATAAAGATCGATATGCTAGGCATTAGTGAGCTGAAATGGATTGGTATTGGCCATTTTGAATCAGACTATCATATGGTCTACTCTGCTGGGAATGACAAATTAAAGAGGAATAGTGTCACATTCATCGTCAAAAAGTACATTTCAAGATCTACCCTGAAGTGCAACACTGTCAGTGATAGAATACTATCCATGTGCCTATAAGGAAGATCAGTTAATATGATTGTTATTCAAATTTATGCACCAACCACTAAAAATTGAAGACTTTTACCAACTTCTGAAATTGATTGAACATGCAAGCAAGGTGCATTGATAATTACTGGTGATTGGAACTCAAACATTGGAAACAAAAAGTTCATCAGCAGACTTCTAGCTCAATTGGCATAACATAGTTTATAAGGAAAACGTTCTACATCCTACTATGGTGAGTAGCATCTGGGGTCTTAAAAGCTTGTGAGAGGCCATCTAAGATACGTCTACTTGTCCCACCCTGTCTGGAGCAATGAAGACTGAAGAAAACCAAAGACACAAGGGAAAGATTAGTCCAAATGACTAATGGAACACAACTACCACAGCCTCCACCAGACTGAGCCCAGCACAAGTAGATGGTGCACCACTGACTGCTCTGGCAGAGATCACAATAGAGAGTCCTGGACAGAACTGGAGAAAAATGTAGAACAAAATTCAAACTCATAGAAAAGGACCAGATTTACTGGTCTGACAGAGACTGCAAAAGCCCTCAGAGTATGTTCTCAGGCACCCTTTCAACTCAGTACTGAAGTCACTCCTGAAGTTCACCCTTTATCCAAAGATTAGATAGGTCCATAAAACAAACAATAATACAAGTAGCTCAACCATGTATATGAGACTCAGTGGGCACACCAGCTCAGAGGCAAGGGCCATAAAGGTATGAGGGGACAGGAAAGCTGGACGAAGGGACATGGGGAACCCAAGTTCAAGAAGTGGAGAGTGTTAACACATCACCAGGTTGGCAACCAATGTCACAAAACAGTATGTGTATTAGTTGTTCAATGAGAAAATAATTTGCTCTGTAAAACTTCACCTAAAACACGGGAAAAAAAAAAAAAGAGAGAGAGAGAGAGAAGGATCAGGAGTTGGAAAATATGGCCTTGGTGATGGAAACTATGCCAGAGGTTGCATGATAAAATTTTACAAGACCAATGACTTCTTCATCGCAAATATTTTCTTTCAACAACATAAATGGCAACAATACATGTGGACCTCTCCAGATGGAATACACAGGAATCAGACTGACTACATCTGTGGAAAGAGACAACGGAAAAACTCAACATCATTCAGTCAGAACAAGGCGGGGCAGACGGCAAAACACACCACCAATTTGCTCATATGGAAGTTCAAGTTGAAGCTGAAGAAAATTAAAACAAATCCACCAGAGCCAAAGTATAACCTTGAGTATATCATACCTAGAGACCTTCTCAAGAATGGATTTGACACATTGAACACTAATGGCCGAAGACCAGATGAGTTGTGGGATGACACGAAGGACATCATACATGAAGAAAGCAAAAGGTCATTGAAAAGACAGAAAAGAATAAATGCCCCTGGAGATTAGCTGGGGGAAGATTGTCTGGCAGTGGGGTGAGAGGTGCCAGTGTGCTCATCATAGTCTGATAATCTGATGGAAGGAGAGGCAATACTAGAAAACTGGCTCTCTGATTCTTCATCTCAAGCCCAGACTAATTTAGACGCAGCTTTGTTTTTGTCAGCCATGGGACGTCACAGGGAGCAGTGGTAGGACTGCCCCAGTGCGATAGAAGTTGTAAGTGACATAAAGAGTGACAGTGCTCCAACTTCATAGGAGCTCATGTTTAATGGGATAGATATACAACCAATGTCCTGGAATGAGGGATATAAGGTGGGAAAACTCTGTGGGTTTGCTACTGTTCTCTGAATCCACACTCATCTCAGCTTGTGTTTCTCAGTCTTCCCTACTCTGAATTCCATCCTCCCCTTGGAGGGTTTCACTCTCCATTTGGATGTCCATGCCCTGGACACTTCAATTGCACTTCAGCAACCCACTACTGTGTCCATTCCTGTTCCCCTGTTATCACCCAGCATTATGCCTTCCAGACATGTGTTAAGGGTTGAACTGTGTCCCCCCGAAAGGATATGTTTAAGTCCTAACCCCAGTACCTGTGAATGTGATCTTGCTTGGAAATAGAATCTTTGAAGATGTTTTCAGTTAACATGAGGTCATACTAGGTTAAGGTGGATCTTAATCCAATTTGAGTGGTGTCTTTATGAAAAAGGAGAAGCAACACAGAAAGGCATACAGGGAAAGCAGCCACGTCACAGAAGACGGCTAGACTGGAGCGACACATCTACAAGCCAAGGAACACCAAGGATTGTCAACCATCACCAGAAGCTAGGAGAGTGGCATGGAACAGATTCCGCCTCAGAATCCCCAAAGGGAATCAACACTGCCAACAACCCGGTCTTGGATTTCTAGCCTCTAGAACTGAAGCAATAAACTTCTGTTCCCATAGGTCAAAAAAGAAAGAAAGAAAAGATCAAAATGAACATCAGAAGAAACTCTGAACCTTGTTCTGGAACACAGAGTAGCTAAAGCAAGTGGAGAAATGATGAAGTACAAGAGCGGAACAGAAAATTTCAAAGAGTGACTTGAGAAGACAAAGTAGAGTATTATATGTGAAATGTACAAAGATATGGAGTTAGAAAACCAAAAGGGAAGAACACTTCTTAAGCTGAAAGAACTGAAGAAAACGTTCAAGCCTCGAATTGCAATATTGAAGGATTCTATGGACAAAATATTGAGCAATGCAGAAAGCATCGACTAAGGTGGAAGGAATACAGTGTCACTGTACCAAAAAGAATTGGTCGATATTCAACCATTTTAGGAGGTAGCATATGATCAAGAACCGACAATACCAAAGGAAGAACTCCAAGCTGCACTGAAGGCACAGCCAAAAAACAAGGTTCCAGAAACTGACAGAATATCAACTGAGGTGTTTTGACAAACAGATACGACACTGGGAGTGCTCACTTGTACATGCCAAAAAACTGGGAAGATAGCTATGTGGCCAACTGAATGGAAGAGATTAAAATTTATGCCCATTCCAAAGAAAGGAATTCAAAAGAATTCAGAAATTATCGAACGATATCATTAATATCACACACAACTAAAATTTTGCTGAAGATAATTAAAAAATAGTTGCAGCAGAACATTGACAGGGAACTGCCAGAAATTTAAACTGGATTCAGAAGACATGGAACAAGGGATATCATAGCTAATATCATGGATCTTGGCTGAAAGCAGAGAATACCAGAAAGATGTTTACCTGTGTTTTTATTGACCGTGCAAAGGCATGTGACTCTGTGGATCATAACCAATTATGGATAACATTGTGAAGAATGGGAATTCCAGAACACTAATTGTGCTCATACAGAGCCTGTACATAGACCAAGAGGCAGAACAAGGGGATACTAAAAAAAAAAAAACCAAACCTGTTGCTCTTGAGTAGATTCCGACTCACAGCGACCCTAAAGGTCAGAGTAGAACTGTCCCATAGGGTTTCCAAGGAGCAGCTGGTGGATTCGAACTGTTGACCTTTTGGCCAAGCTCTTAACCACTGCACCGTGGTTTAAAATCAGGAAAGGGATGCGTCAGGGTTGTATCCTTTCACAATACTTGTTCAATCTGTATGCTGAGCAAATAATCCGAAAAACAGGACTATACGAAGAAGAATGTGGCATCAGGATTGGAGGAAGGCTAACTAACAACCTGCAACACACAGATGGAAACCCTGGTAGCGTAGTGGTTAAGTGCTACGGCTGCTAACCAAAAGGTCGGCAGTTCGAATCCTCCAGGCGCTCCTTGGAAACCCTACGAGGCAGTTCTACTCTGTCCTATAGGGTCGCTATGAGTCAGAATTGACTTGACAGCAGTAGGTTTGGTTTTTTTCTTTTTGGTTTTAATAAACAGACAACACAACCTTGCTTGATGAAAGTGAAGAGGACTTGAAGCACTTATTGATGAAGATCAAAGATTACAGCCTTCAGTATGGATTACACCTTACCATAAAGAAAACAAAAATCTTCACAACTGGACTCAAACATAGCAACGATTGTGAGGATGGCACAGGACACGGCAGTGTTTCATTCTGTCATACATAGTGTCACTATAAATGAGAACTGTCTCTATAGCACCTAACAACAACAATAACTGAACCTGGGACTGGAACCCAGGACTCATGGATTTCTAATTCAGAACACATTGTGGGTATGCAAACCATTGCTAAATTGCTTTTCAAAGAACTTTAGAGTTCATTCATTCAGTAATTTCAGCAAAAAATTATCATGTGCCACATACTCTTCAACACAAAGAAAACAAAAATCCTCACAACTGGACCAATAAATAACATCATGATAAATGGAGACAAGACTGAGGTCGTCAAGGATTTCGTTTTACTCGGATCCACAACCAACGCCCGTGGAAGCAGCTGTCAAGAAATCAAAAGACACGTTGCATAGGGCAAATCTGCTGCAAAGAACCTCTTTAAAGTGTTGAAAGGCAAAGATGTCACCTTCAGGACTAAGGTGCACCTGACCCAAGCCATGGTGTTTTCAATCATCTCATATCCATGCAAAAGCTGGACAATGAATAAAGAAGACTGAAGAAGAATTGACATCTTTGAATTGTGGTGTTGGAGAAGAATATTGAATAAACCACGGACTGCCAAAAGAAAAAACACATCTCTCTGTCTTGGAAGAAGTACAACCAGAATGCTCCTTAGAAGCGAGGATGGCGAGACTACGTCTCAAATACTTTGGACATGTCATCAGGAGGGATCAGTTCCTGGGAAGGACGTCATGCTTGGTAAAGTAGAGGGTCAGCGAAAAAGCGGAAGACCCTCAACAAGATGGACTGACACAGTGGCTGCAACAATGGGCTCAAGCGTAGCAACAACTGTGAGGATGGCGCAAGACTGGGCAGTGTTTCATTCTGTTGTGCATGGGGTCGTTATGAGCCGGAACGAACTCAATGGCACCTGACAACGACACACTGCTAGAATCAGGGGATGAGACTCTAGAACAGATGGGCTTGGTAAGAGTGACCATAGAATTTATTGCCTAAAATGAGACACATTTGAAACTGAAAGGGGCAATAATAATAATTACTCAGGGCAACAGGCATGTACTGAGTCTGTCGGGGTAAACTGAGGTGTGTAGTCAACTCGAACATTGCCCTATCCTCACAGAGTGCTTTTTCTAGTTGGGGGAGGTTGGCAATAAATAATAAAAATTAGAGTTATGATATGATGGAGAGTGGCTGAAAGAGGAAGGGGTAATTCAGTAGGAGCAACCCTTTAATGAGAAGGCTTCTCTGAGAAAATGATATTTGAGTGGAGAGCTGAAGATTAACAAAGAAACCATCATAGGAGAAGTCACAGGAAGACCTATTTAAGTAGAGTAAATAGCCAATGAAAAGGCTTTCTCTTGTTGTGGATGGGGAAGCAGACCAGAGCCAGCACACGCAGGAATGTATAAAACCAGTTGCCATCAAGTCAGCTCAGACTCGTGGTGACCTCAAGTGTGCCAGAGTAAAACTGGCTCCGTAAGATTTTCAATGGTGGTTTTTGAAAGTAAATTGCTAGGCCTTTCTTCCAAGGTGTCTCTGAGTAGACTCAAGCCTCCAACTTTTCCATTGCAACCACATGCATTAAAAGTTTGCCCCACTCAGAGATATATAGACCACAGGAAAGAATTTTCTGGAGGTGTTCAGGTGTTTCATAATATTTGACTCAAATAACCATAGTATATATACCAATAGAAAACATTATAACAACAAGGACATGCAAATATGTTACTTAACAAATTTTAAAATATCAGAGACCTTCTAATGTGTTAAGTTGGGCTACCAAGTTAACTAGCTTTTGTGCAGAACTTTGAAATTGTGTATATAGTTAAAATTCATGGAAATGTAACATTATTTAGAATGGTTTTTACATGGCATCCCTTCTTCCTGGAATTCAGGCCTGTGCACAACTGCTTACATAAAATGGCACAAATGAGCATTCCACTAATGCACACATATGCTGCACTCAGTTGCAGCTACTTGTGCTCAGGCAGGGCTACTTGTGCTCAGTTCGTACTTTACTGACAGTGTGGTGTAGGTGGTCCAGTAAAAGGTATAACGCCTTACTAACAAGTGGCCATCTAAGATGCATCAATTGGTCTCAACCCACCTGGATCAAAGGAGAATGAAGAACACCAAGGTCACATGATAACTATGAGCCCAAGAGACAGAAAGGGCCACACGAACCAGAGACTTACATCATCCTGAGACCAGAAGAACTAGATGGTGCCCAGCCACAACCGATGACTGCCCTGACAGGGAGCACAACAGAGAACCCCTGAGGGAGCAGGAGATCAGTGGGATGCAGACCCCAAATTCTCACAAAAAGACCAGACTTAATGGTCTGACTGAGACTAGAGGAATCCCAGCGGTCTTGGTCCCCAAACCTTCTGTTGGCACAGGACAGGAACCATTCCCGAAGACAACTCACCAGACATGGAAGGGACTGGACGGTGGGTGGGAGAGAGATGCTGATGAAGAGTGAGCTATTTGTATCAGGTGGACACTTGAGACTGTGTTGGCGTCTCCTGTCTGGAGGGGGATGGGAGGGTAGAGAGGGTTGGAAGCTGGCAAAATTGTCATGAAAGGAGAGACTGGAAGGGCTGACTCCAGTCTTAGGGGGAGAGCAAGTGGGAGTATGGAGTAAGGTGTATATAAGCGTATATGTGACAGACTGACTTGATTCGTAAACGTTCACTTGAAGCTCAATAAAAATTAAAAAAAAAAAAAAGTGTATGCCTTACATGGAACATCAGGGTATCACATTTTTATTTCCTACTTGCAGGCTTTGGATCTTTCTAACATTTATAATGAAGAATATGGCCAGTAGATAGATATTGTTAGTGGTTCCATTTAGAATAGAAAATTCCTAATACTCCTGGAGGTTTCTCAGCCAACGTAGCCAAGAATGTGCAGAGATGGCAAGGTCAGTCCTTACATAACTATAACTTTTACATCTATGTTCCCAGGTGAGTGGAGGCTTCCTTGATACTTCAAAATCAAAACAAGAAGCAAAACCAGAAGTAAATTGAGCACTGTAACTAATTTTCATCTCAGATCCTCAACTCTACATATTTATCTCACCAAAACATTCTCAGGTTTTTTTTCATTTATTGACGGTAAAAGAAATGTAATAAATTAGAACTTCCAAAATAATGACATGCTAATTGCTTTAATAGGGCTTAAAATAAGAGCTAGGTAACCCAGAAAAGAGCCCTGGTGGCACAATGGTTAAGTGCTCAACCGTGACCCAACAGGTTGGTGGTTCTAACCCATCCAGAGGCAAAGTCCTGGCAATCTGCTCCTGTAAAGATTACAGCCTAGAAAACCCTATGCGGGTGTTTTACTCTGTCACACAGGGTTGTTACGAGTCAAAACTTGACTCAATTGCACTTAACAATGACAATAGATGGCCTAAAATTGTAGAGAAGGAGAGGCCTTCTCTAAGTGGATTGATAGATGATAATACTAAAGAATATATTTGTTAGACAGTTTGGGTATCTATATTCAACATTCTCACGTGAAGTAGAACTAGAATCTCCAACTAACTACATCTGGCTAAAGCTTTGTTTAAGAAAAGGGTTCCTTGCTAAACATATTTTAAAAATAAGTAAGCCTCAAACCACATACATGTCCATCAACAGATGAATGGATAAACAAAAGGTGATATATGCATACGATGAAATATTACTCAGCCGTAAAGTGAAATGAAACCCCAATGCATGTCACAACATGGATGAACCTTGGCAACATCATGCTGAGTGAAATAAATCAAATCATAAATGGACAAATACTGCATGATCTCAGTCATATGAAACAAGCAAATATATAGGAATCAAGGCTTATTAGTGGTTACCAGGGGTGGGAGGAAGGAGGGAAGGGGAATCACTGTTTAGTGGGCACAGAGTTTAGGTTAATGATAATAAAAAAATTCAGAAAAAGATAACAACAATGGTTTCACAACGTGAAGAATGTAATCAATGTCACTGCACAGTAAAAATTGCTGAATTAGCAAAATTTTTGTTATGTATAGTTGTACCACAATAATGATAAAAATAATAATAAATGAGCCTCTTCCTTTTCCCCCCACCACTTAAATGAATCACTTGGGAAACTTCTCATCTTGGTCAACTTCAATTGGCCCATCAACCAAAGACAGGGGATAACTATAGTTCACTGCTTCAAAGACAAGGAACTGGAAGAAATACATGTTGAAACTCCTATTTGAAAGTCAACAATTCTAAGTCCATACCGTGCTGAGGCAGGGGCCTTCTGAGACCTAGTGTGTGGTAGCCGATTTCCAACTATCAGAACTATGTCATTGTGGGAGGCCCACATCAATAAAACACGTGCAAGCCAGAGAATCCTTCCAGAAAAATCCAGCTGTCAACATCAAGAGACAAGTAAGTCCCGCGACAGTGAGCTTCATTGAAAGAGTCACTTTCAATCCACCCCTTCCTTGAAAATGGACTTTATTACCACGGCTCCAAGTTCCACAGGAGAAAAACCACAAAGTATGCACGAACTAGTTGAACAGTCTGTGCTGATGACAGAAAAAATAAAAGGCCATTGAGGCTCAGGGCTAGCCAGACAAGATGCCTTCTGTGTACTTCCTGGAACCCTCAGTGAGAACTAGGTGCTGGATCCAGATTTGTGATTGGCAACCTCCAGAGAGGTGGAGTGTGGCAGCTTTTCTCCAGACCTGTAAACGGGCAGGCCTTGATTTGGCTTTAGAAATCAATGAAGAACAGGGCAATTTTGTGCTACGGTTTCACCAGAGACCCAGCTTCTGGAGCAATGTGTTGGGAAGAGGAAGAGATTTATTACCTTCCTTGACATTTGCCCTGCCTGTGGAATGGGAAGGAGACCACATATTTGCCTGGGAAACATTAGGAATTCATGGAATTAGAGTTGTTCCCCGCCCGCCACCCCCCCAGAACCGGACATTGATGCTGGGACTCCAGGCAAACCATTTAAACTCTCTGTGCCTCAATTTGTCCCAGTTGTAACAATGGGATTTAAAATACAAACAATGTGATATCTACGTAAGGTTAGAAGTGGATCCTTGGAATGCAAGATGAATACCAAACCAAAAACTGAGTGCCGTCGAGTCGATTCTGACTCATAGCGACCCTATAAGACAGAGTAGAACTGCCCCATAGAGTTTCCAAGGAGCACCTGGTGGATTCAAACTGCCGATCTTTTGGTTAGCAGCTAGCTGTAGAACTTAACCACTACACCATCGGGTTTTCGCAAGATGAATACTTCTATGATCTTTGAGAAGCTGAGAAGAGTCAATACCACTCTTATGTGATTTCTTCCATAAACAGCAGTGAAAAATTAGAATTCATGCCTTGCAGATCCTCGGTGCCACCTCCTGAAACGTTTGAATGTCGATAAATTCTTTTTGGTGCAGTGATTCTATGTATTCCTTCCATCTTCTTTTGATGTTTCCTGTGTCATTCAAATTTTTGTCCATAGAATCCTTCAAAATTGCACCTTGAGGCTTGAATTTTCTCTTCAGTTCCTTCAGCTTGAGAAATGCCAAGAGTGTTCTCTCCTTTTGGTTTTCTAACTCCAGATATTTGTACATTTCATTATAATACTTTGCTTTGTCTTTTCAAGCTGCTCTTTGAAAACTTTTATTTAATCATTTCGGGAGACAGCATAAGATCGAGAATCGAGGGTACTGAAGGAAGGAGTCCAAGCTGCACTGAAGGCATTGGTAAAAAATGAGGCTCCAGGAATTGAAGGAATACCAACTGAGATGTTTCAACAAATGGATGCAACACTGGAAGCGCTTTCTCATCCAAGCCAAGAAATTTGGAAGACAGCTCCCTGGCCAGCCGAACAGAAGAGATCCATATTTGTGCCCATTGCAAAGAAAGGTGAGCCAACAGATTACAGAAATTATTAAGTAATATCATTACTATCACACGCAAGTAAAATTTTGCTGAAAATAATTCAAAAAACAATTGCAGGAGTTCCACAACAGGGAACTGCCAGAAATTCAAGCTAGATTCAGAAGAGGGCGTGGAAAGAGGGATATCATTGCTGTTGTCATGCGAATCTTGTCTGAAAGCAGAGAACACCAGAAAGATGTCTATCTGTGTTTTATTGACTATGCAAAGACATTTGACTGTGTGGATCATAACAGATTATGGACGACATTGCAAAGAATGGGAATCCCAGAACACTTAATTGTGCTCATATGGAACCTGTACATAGACCAAGAGGCAGTTTGGGGGTACTGAGTGGTTTAAAATCAGGAAAATATGTGTCAGGATTGTATCCTTTCACCATAAGTATTCAATCTGCATGCTGAGCAACTAATACTAGAAGCTGGATTAAATGAAGAAGAACACAGCATCAGAATTGGTGAAAGACTCATTAACAACCTTTTGATATGCAGATGACAAAACCTTGCTTGCCGAAAGTGAAGAGAACTTGAAGCACTTGCTGATGAAGATCAAAGACTACAGCCTTCAGCATGGATTACATCTCAGCATAAAGAAAACAAAAATCTTCACAACTGGACCAATGAGCAACATCATGATAAACAGAGAAAAGACTGAAGTTGTCAAGGATTTCATTTTACTTGGATTCACAATCAATGCCCATGGAAGCAGCAGTTAGGAGATCAAACAATGCATTGCATTGGGCAAATCTGCTGCAAAAGACCTCTTAAAAGTGTTCAGAAGGAAAGATGTCACTTTGAGTACTAAAGTGTGCCTGACCCAAGTCATGGTATTTTCAATCACCTCATGTGCATTTGAAAGCTGGACAGTGAATAAGGAAGACCAAAGAAAAATCGATGCCTTTGAGTTATGGTATTGGTGAAGAATATTGGATATGCTATGGACTGCTAGAATAATGAATAAATCAGCCCGGGAAGAAGTACACCCAAAATGCTCCTTAGAAGCGAGAATGGGGAGACTTCATCTCCGTACTTTGGATATGTTATCAGGAGGGACCAGTCCCTGGAGAAGGACGTCATGTTTGGTAAGGTAGAGGGTCAGCAAAAAAGAGGACAAACCCCAAGGAGATGGATTGACACAGCGGCTGCAACAATGGGCTCAAACATAGCAGGAATTACAAGGATGGCGCAGGACTAGGCAGTTTTTCATTCTCCTGTATATAGAGTCACTATGAGTCAGAACTGACTCAATGGCATCTAACAACAACAGACCTTTGGTGAGTGTTAGAGCATATATAAAGTTGAGAAGAGAAAAACAAGCCTGCAAGTAACGTTATTTTTGTTGTTTGTTACCATCAAGTCCAAGTAAGTGGGTTCCAGACTATCAAATTTCTTGGTTGAGTAAAAAGTTCTACTTGACTTTGTTTTGTTTTAACTAAAAGGACTATATTAGGTTTTCCAGATTTTACTTTGGCTAAATAAAATACGTGGAACAGGCAGTATTTTGTTCTGTTGTATATAGGGTCGCTAAGAGCTGGAACCAACTAAACGGCACCTAACAATGACAACAAATAAAATAACTTAAAACAAAACACTGACGATTGCCGTCTAGCACCAGGAACCTTTTAAAATTAGAAACAATAAAGTTGACAGGACATAATCTTAGGAAAAAAAGACAATCCTTCACAAAGAAGGACAGTTGGTAAACTTACACAAGCCAAGCCCAAGCTAGTTGCCATTGAGTCGATTCTGACTCACAGCCACCATATAGGACAGGGTAGAACTTCCACAAATGTATGAAAATGCAGGAAAATACCAGAAGGCATTGATAGATGATAATATTAAAGAGAATGTAATTTTTCTTGGTATTTGTTTGGCAATTTGAGCATCTATATTAATGCTCAATCCTGCATGAAGTAGAATTCAAAACTTCCAAATAGATCTGGCAGGCTATCGATGGAAATCTATTTTCATGTGATGAGAATGACAGCAATGTCCTGAATGCTAGTCATTCAATTAAGCCAGAAATTTATCTGAGACCTAGCTCAGAATATTGTCTGATATAGTGCTGGAAGATGACCCCCTTCCTGCCCCCGTTCCTTGGTTGTGAGGCACTCAACACACAGTGGTTGCAACAAGGGACTCGAGGATAGCAAGCATCATGAAGCTGGCACAGGATCAAGCAATGTTTCATTCTGTTGTACATGGGAGCACCATGACAGCAACTATGAATAACAACAACATAATTAACAGTATCTAAGGATAGTTAACATTTTTTGATTACTTATTATTTACAAGGCATTGTGCAAAGTGTTTTATATTCATTATGTCATTAGGTCCTCACAATAGCCCTATGAGTCAGATTCCATCCTTATTCCCCTTTTACAAGAGAAGAAACAGAGGCCCAATGCCCAGGGTTCAACAACTGCTGTATAAAAGAACAGGAATTCAAGTCGGCAGTTAACCACTGATTTGCGCCTTGCATCTCAGATGAATGATTTCAAATCCAATGGCAGTGGGAACTTTGATTTCTAAGGTGGCGATAGCAGGATGGTGAGACTTCATCTCACGTACTTTGGACGTATTATCAGGAAGGACCAGTCCCTGGAGAAGGACATCATGCTTGGTAAAGTAGACGGTCAGCAAAAAAGAGGAAGAGCCTCAACGAGATGGATTGACACGGTGGCTGCAACAAGGGGCTCACGCAAAACAATAATTGTGAGGATTGTGCAGGACTAGGCAGTGTTTCGTTCTGTTATACACAGATTCCCTGTGAGTCAAAACTGACTCCACAGAACCTAACAACAATAATACCAGGCCATTGCTCTTGCTAAAGCAGCTAGAAAAAATATGAAGGATAAATTACCCCCAAAATCCTAATTGTACATACATTGGCAAGGTGGAGAAGCAAAGGGGACTAGATAACATAGAACTGTAGAGAAGGAGAGGCATTCTTAAGTGAGCTGAGATTCCTTAACATTTCCATCCCTGACGGCATTTGCCAATTCCGGACCAATGCTGAGGACTGGACTTGGCCTAGGCCAAGAGGCACCAATGGGAAAAAGAGAAGCCTGTGGAGGTTTGAAGGCTGCAGAGCTTGGCAGAAATTATTGGAACCTAGAGAGCCCCAGACCCCTGAGCTGCTGAATGCCAGGGAGACCCAGAGGCTGACGCTGCCCCAAAGAGACAGAATGAAATCTCCTCTAGTCTCAAGGCACTTAGAAGACCAAGTCCTGATACAAACAGGAGACTGCAGCAAACACAAACAGGTTTTTCTCTCAAGACATTTGCCATATTTGATGCTGCCTCCATGTTTGATGCTGCCTCCGGTAGGGGGCTAAAAAAGAAACTCAGACCTCTGGAGGGCAGAGATAATTCCTTCAAAAGACAGTGGAGTTAGAATGTAATAAAAAAAAATTTAAAAAAATACTGGGTTAATTCAAAAGATATTAGGAAAAGAGGAATAAAGGGGCTAACAGACAGGACAAATAAATACCAAACTATAGACAAAAGCCCTACTCTATTAGTAACGCTGGAGCCCCTGGTGGCACAGTGGTTAAGAGCTCAGGCTGCTAACCAAAAGGTCAGCAGTTTGAATCCACCAGCTACTCCTTGGAAACTGTATGGGGCAGTTCTACTCTGTCCTATATGGTCACTATGAGTTGGAATCGACTCGACAGCAATGGGTCTATCAGTAACCATATTAATTGTAAATGGACTACTTGCTCCAATTCAATGACAAAAGCTGTCAGATTAGATTTTAAAAGAAAAAAAAAAAGAAGTCCTAAAGATAAGCTAGAAGAAAGGCCTAGTGGTCTTCTTCCAAATATCAGCCAATGACAACCCTGTGGTCCATAGGGAATATTGTCCTATCTGCATCCAATCACGGGTAGAGCACAGGACCAAACAGCATTTCATTCCATCGTGTGTGGGAATGCCATGAGTCAAAAGCCAACTGGATGGTAGCTAACATCAACAACGATACGTCATTTATGATGCAGACTTAAAAAAAAAAAGGGATCCATGTTGGAAGTAAAAAGACCACTGTTGGAAGGAAAAGATATATCACATAAACACCAAAAGAAAGCTGATGTGGCTATAGCAGCTTCAGACAGAGTTCACTTTAAGGCAAGAAGCTATCATCAGAGATAAAGAACAGTATTTTATAATGGTAAAAGGCTCGGTTCAACAGGAAGACATACCAATTCCAAATTGGCATACACTTAATAACACAGCTTCAAAATACACAAAGATAATGGCAGAGGACAGGCACCGGAGAGGAAAATAGGTAATAAAATAACATGCTAATAATATTTGCAGAAATAGGCCTGTCTGGCTCCACCGCCCATGGTCCTCTTACAATGTCAACGCTATCCCTGCTTCTCACCCTCAGCCTCTCGTAGGCTGTTATTGTTGGCACCGTTGCTGGCAGCCGTGATCACGTAGGCCCTTGCACAGTTGGCCTTATGATGCTGTGAAATGTGAAATGAAGGAACGGAAGTCACCCCGAACAAAGGCAAACACACACTGAGTCCTTCAGGTTTTATCTCTTTTACTTGGATCGATAGTACTTGGCTTAAAACTCTTTGTAGTTGAGGTAATAACCAATAGGGTCCGTATTTACTTTGCAGAAGGATAAGTGTCCTGCGAGCCTAACTCTTGGCACATGTTTGATTAGCATGTGCACAAATATTACACCTTCCATCCTCAGCCCAGGTGCTGATTAACAATCTTGAATAAAAAAAGACCGAAAGACCATAACTGTTTATGGTTTTTTGCAGACTGTTTTTGTTCCCTCTGGACTTTGCTCCTTTAAAAGTTTCTTAATCACGCCTGGAGATTTGCTAAAAAAATTTGCTATCTCCCCTCAATTTGAGGATAATGTAAGGCACAGGCAATGTCAAGGACAAGCCTCAGGAAAATTCTGAGGAAGGCAGTTCTGTGTTGGCCATGGAGTGGAAGAAGGCAATTTACTCCCTTGGAGACACCCTCCCCTCTCCCAGAAGACTGCAGGCCCCCTGATATCTGTCCTCACATCTATGAAAACCGAAACCAGCCCTCTATTCCTTTCAAGCTTATTCCTATTCAGGTGTTTGCAGCTAAAGACAGTTTAGGATGTATCCCCCTAATTGTATTTGATTCCAAATAATGGTAAAACCAAACTAAAGAGGAAGCTTGACTAAAGTAGGTTTTAATAAAGCATGTTTTGGGGAAAAGACAATAGGGTCATAAAATTGGAAGATAGCGGACTCATGTCAAACCCCAAAGGCAAGCGTTTGCACACCTGAAGGGACACCCAAGGCAGGTGCCTGTCTCTTGGTTTTAGAGTTCTGTCACCTTTCCAGTCTGTACCCTCACCCCTGGATTCTCCATTTTGCCATTCATTCATTCATTCTTTTTTTTTTTTTAAACTCACATATATTGGACACCTACCCTGTGCCAAGCACTATGCCAAGGCCTGAAGTAAATCATTGAACAAGAGCATCTCAGCCCTCAAGCCCACTGTCTAGTGGGCAAATGAACTTAACCAAATAGCCAGTCACAATACACAATACTCACAGAAGGTGATGAAAACATTGAGAAAGACTCCTTTTCTATCCTGGAGTTTACGGACGGCTTCGGGGTAGACATTACACCTGAAAGACAATAAAGGAGGGTGACTTGACCAGAGCAAAAGAAGAGGGCAGTGGTGGTTCAATGGTAGAATTGTTGCCTTCTCTGTGGGAGACCTGGGTTCCATTCCCAGCCAATGCACCTCGTGTGCAGTTAGGACTCATCCCTCAGTGGAGGCTGTTGTGTTCCTATGATGCTGAACAGGTTTCAGCAGGTCTTCCAGACTAAGGCAGGTTAGAAAGAAAGGTCCGGCAATATACTCCTGAAAATCATCCAATGAAAACTCTATTGATCACAATGATCTGAGCAGCAACTGATCATGGGGATGGCACAGGACTAGGTAGCATTTCCTTCCGTTGTGCGTGTGGTTGCCACGAGTAGGGGGGTCACCTAAGGCAACAACGGAGGGAGCAGAGAGGAAGGCATATCAGGTATTACGGATTTACAGAAAAAGAAAAAAAGAACAGAACAAAAATAAGTCATTTATTTTTGCTTGAGAGTGAAGAATGTGAGCAAATGGCAAAGGTGAAGCCAAGGAAGTAGGCAGAAGTGAAGCCTCAGCCGAGACTTCCCCCTGCTCCGCCATGGTTCCCCCCCACCACCACCTTGAAGCCCGCCAAGCCACAACTTCCAACTGCGGTTTGGCCCAACCACGCTGCGGCCATAGCCATAACCACAGTTTGAATTTGGTGTCAGAATCCTGCACATGCGCGAACCAAGATTTTGGCGCATGTGCAGGACCTGAAGAACTGTGTGTGTCCTCAGTCTGTCCTTGGACCTGAACATCACTGACATGATTCAACATCGGACCTCCAAATGTGGACATGGGACGGCTAGGGCAGAAAGTTCCCGGCACCAAAGCCAACCCCCAGACTCCACTGGAAATAAAAAGCTCCCCAGCCCTCTCAGACGGTGAGCTCGTGGCTTTTTGGTTGCTAGACCCCCATGTTGCTTCTTGTCTGCACAGACCATAAATTTCCACTTTCTGTTTCCCTTGCAAATGGCGGTGTGGTGTCCATCTTATTTCCATTGGCTAACAGGACAGGACAAGAACCCTCGTTCGGTCTGGTACCATTGCCACCACCACCACCACCACCACCTCCATCATCATCAAAGAAACTAACATTACTGAAAACTTATTGGGTGCCAAGCACTGATCTCAACACTTTATAACATGTAGGATGTTATATGTCACACTAAACAGCTTAAAGTTTGTCCTGTAAGAATTCATTGATGAATTGAGTGGAAAGGTCGTCTTTTAATTTTAGATGAATCACACTGGTGTTTATGAGAAGAATGGATTTAAAAAGGCAGAAACTGAAAACTGGGAGACCAGTTGAGAGACAAGTAAAATAATTTGGCCAAAAGAGTAAGAAGTCTATAGTTGGAGCAATAGTAGTGAAGATAGAGAAGAAGGGAATATTTAGAAATACTTAGAAAGTAAAAGCCTTTGGATTTGATGATTGGATTTGGGCAGGTGTTGCGGGGGGGAGTGGGCTGTGGTAATAAAGAACAGTTGGTTGTTCAGGTTGACTACCAGGCTAATAGCTTAGATGTCTGTGTAAATGGTGGCGTCACTAATTAAGGAAGAAAATACCAGGTGGTAGGATGGCATGTTCCAGTTTGGAAGCATTGAATTCGAGTGACCAGAAGCACATCCAGGTGGAGATGTCCCATAGGCTTTGCAATCTAGAACTTGAAGGGGAAGTCATGCATCTAGAGGTCATCATTGAAACTATAAGCACAGATGGAACACGTGAAACACCAGCAATTTGTTGTGTGGACGGGGGACTGGGAGCTCAAAAAGGAGGTCTAAGACGTATACACAGAACTAGGAGAGCAAAAAGTTTTGCAAAGAATGACCAGTTGGTTCAAATGCAGAAAAGAGGCCTAGTGTGCAAAAAAAAAAAAATCAAAGAATATTATTAAGGAGAGGAGTTTCAAGAAAAAATAAAGGAGGAGGAAGTCAAATTGCAGTCAGAGGAAAGTGAAGAAATAGACTGTGAATGAGGTAGGGGTAAGAGAGACTGGAAAGTGGCTAAGGGCATAGTGTCAAGGGATCATATTTTTATGATGGTTGAGTCTTTAGGGAAGAAAAAATTGTTCATTTCTGATGGTCTCGGTGATAAGGTGATCTGCTGAGAAGAGGTGGATAAAGAGCTTGAAGAGTAATAAAGGCTTCAAAGAGACCCTGAGGGCAATGACAGAGAGCTGGTCAAAAGGCTCCTGGGAAGAACAGAGAAGGGAGGATTGGCAAGGTTGTCATTGGAGCTCATTTTCCCAGTTTGGGAGTTGGGAAGACAGATTGTAACTTGGTTCCAAGGCTGGTACTCAGCTGAGTGGGAAGGCAAAAGAATGGAATGTCTTTTGCTCCCTTCTTTTCATCTCTACTTCTCCCAAGATAACCAGTGCCTGTATTTAGCTGAATATTTTTACAAGAGATATAAACTCAGTCACGTGAAGGTATTGGGACTGTGGCCTGATATGACAACACTGCCTAACAATCCCAGGATTCAAATGCTGATTCCATTATGGAATGTTGCCGGCATTACCCTGGGGCAAGTTACATAATCACTTTGAACATCTGTTTCATCATTTGCAAAAGAATTTTAAGTATTAAATAAGCTTATATCCGCACAGTTCCTGGTTCATAGTAAAAAAAAAAACAAAAAAAAACTTTTTTTTTTCCATAGTGGCATCAGAAAATGCTAGTTCCTCTGTCCTTTATCAACACCTCCCAAGAAAATATCCTTTGTAAACCTAGATCCAAAGGAAACCAATCCCAAGAAATTACTCTCTCATAGTAGAATTTCCATTGTGACAGAGCATTTCACCTGGAAAAATAAACTTTTTCTCAGCTAACCTGGCTAGCCCCTGGAGTAAAATAGGGTGATATTCCAAAAAATAATCACCCCCCAACCATCCATTTTTTCAGGGTCTTGATTCAGTGTGAGTGTCTACATGACTTGATGCCCCCCACACTAACACCACCATCCCCATTCGCTATTTTCTGAGGAGGCACAGACTGAAACAGTCCTGCAGTTATTGTCATGGACTGAATTGTGTTCCCCCAAAATGTGTGTCAACTTGGCTAGGCCATGATCCCCAGTATTGTGTGATCCTCCACCATTTTGTCACCTGATGTGATTTTCCTATGTGTTGTAACTCCTACCTCTAAGATGTTAATGAGGTGAAATTAGCTAACAGCAGTTATGTTAATAAGGCAGAACTGAATCTACAAGATCAGGTTGTGTCTTAAGTCAATTTCTTTTGAGATATAATATGGAGAAGTGGGCAGAGAGATATAGGGACCTCATACCAACAAGAAAAGAGAGCCAGGAGAATAGAAAATCCTTTGGACCTGAGGCCCCTGGGCTGAGAAGCTCTTTGACCAGGGAAGGTTGATGACAAGGACGTTCCTCAAAAGCTGACAGAGAGTCTTCCCCTGGAGCTGGCACCCTGAATTCAGACTTCTAACCTACTGAACTGTGAGAGGATAAATTTCTCTTTGTTAAAGCCATGCGCTCATGGTATTTCTGTTATAGCAGCACTGGATGACTAAGACAACTGTCTACTAAAGTTGCCAATCCAAACCTCTGGCTTAAAAAGGGGGCTTAAAATTCTTAGAGATTAACTCACATTTTTAATAAACCAGAGCATCAAATACTAAAGAGTAGGCAGGCAACTTTAAAGTAAGTCCTCATGGCTAGTTACATAAAATAATAAAATAAAAATCTTCTGTTCTCTCCTCCATCATCCATCATTTTCCACTGTTAGCCGTTGTCAGTGGAAGGGAGGAAATGACTAACATTTTTGATGAACAAACAAAGCTGTTGATTTCTGATTTGGGCTGTAGGAAGTACCCAAAGTTCCTTCTCTCCTACCACTCATACCAAGACAGGCCATCATGTGGATTCCCCTTACAATCCCTGTGTGAGTCACCTCTGTTTCAGCAAATACTGAGTGACCAAGGAAAAGGAGGAGATCCATCTGGTGTCTAGTTTTCCTTACCCTTCAAATCACTCTACCTGCTGAAATTGTTGGCTGTTCTGTTCTCCTTTGCTTTTTAGTGCCTGGGTAGAGTACTTGATGCCCAGTGGGCTCTCAGAAAATGTGTCTTGAATTGAGATCTCTGACCTCCTTCGGAAGGGAGGAACAGAAAAATAGAAGAGGTTTTTGCTGGTACAGAGGGAAGTCCTTTTAAAAATAAGAAGTAATTAGAGTTTATCTTGGTGCACTAGCACCAAGGAAGAATTAAATGAGATTATTGCAAATTTATTTGAACAATTACATAAGATGGTACATATGAAGAGGCTTTTAAAATTCTGCACTGCTATGTAAATATTGGAGCCCTTGTGACACAGTGGTTAAGAGCTTGGCTGCTAACCAAAAGGTCATCAGTTAGAATCCACCAGCCACTCCTTGGAAACCCTATGGGGCAGTTCTACTCTGTCTTATAGGAGCGCTATGATTTGGAATCGACTCGATGGCAATGGGTTTGGGTTTGGGTTGCAGCAGAAGTAGGGCAATAAATGGGAGCAACCAGCAAAGATAGTAGGTGCTAGGAAAAAGAGATATGGTAAAATGAGTCAGAGATTCTGAGGAAAGAGTCGTGCTGGTGACTGGATGCAGAAAAGTCCTCAGGTACAATTTCACCAAATCACCCCAGGTATGAGGTGGGTAAACTAAGAGACAGGAAGAAACTCACTCAAGTCCATACATCACACTTAACCAAATAGCCAACCTCTTTTTACCCACTTAATTTGTTATAATAAATATTATCATTTATTTTTCCTGGTTAAATGGTTATTCTCCTTTTGACACATTTTCACCTTAAACAGAGCTCTAACCATCCTTTATGCATAGAGGTTAAGAACAAGGATGTTAGAGCCAGGCTATCTGGGTTCAAATCCCAGCTCTGCTACTTACTATCTGTGTGATTTGGGGAAGTCATTCACTCTATTTCCATCTTAGTTTCTTCATTTCTAAATAGATATAATTGTGGTACCTATCTATGGCTTTTCAGATGATTGAATTAGTTAAAACATAAAAACTTTAGAACAGTACCTAAAGCACAGTATGTGTTATGTAAGAGTCTCTCATGTGAATATGAATGTGTGTGTGTGTGTGTGTGTGTTTGAATGTAGTCAAGTGTCATCCCTCAAGTACTAGTTCAATTTAGTGAGCCAGCTTAGTAAACACAATTTATTTCCTTCTCGTTGACTATTCTTTTTTTATCTGTTCTAAATGTTCAATATGTCAAAGTAGTGTTTTTATTGAATATTCTTTAGGAAGTAGGCGAGGTTTATATACACAAATCCATTCAACAAATAGATTTTTATCAAGGCTGGAGAAACGCCACCCCCTTGGACACGTCTGCATTGGCACCTACTCAGGACATTATTAACAACTCAGAAAAGCTCCCCCCCAAAGAGGCACTGACTCAAGGCAGAAATTGTTCATAAAGTTAGGATGCAAGCTGGGGCTCTGAGCTCTCTAGAAAAGAGATAGGAGCCTTCAGCTTGATCACATTCTTGCTTCCTCCGGGACAAGCTGAGCTCTACCTGGAAATGAGAACTAAATTGCAGGATGGAGAGAAGCAACAGCAATCTCTCAGCCAAGAAAAACATCTCTGCTCATTTTCAGCCATTCAAACCAAGGCACAAAATGACCCCACTTCTGCCTAGAAGGAAAGAGGGAGGAAAAGGTGGGACCATTTGGTCCCTTGACACGTGTGCCCCACCCCCCAGCCATCCTGATAGACTTTCTTCTCTTGCACTCCTAGGATGACTCTTGGCTAACCACAAGATGAAAGACTGCTTCCTGATTGAGAAAAGGTCAAGTGGAACAATAAGATCTATCATTTATTGAATTCTGACTCTGCCAGGTACTGTTCTCAGCAATGGGCATGCCTCAGCTCATGAAATCTTTACAACAACCCTCTATGGGGGCTACCATAATCATCCCCATTTTACAGAGGAGGAAACTAAGGCCCAGAGAGTTGAAGTAAACTCATTCAAGGTCACAAAGCTAAGAACCAAACCCAGGCCAACTGACTCTGGAGTCTGCTTCTAAATCAGTTGTTACTCAAAGTATAGTCTGTGGACTTGTTCTGGTCCATGAACTTTCTGTTACTAGTTTATGATAAGAAGTATAGCAATTAAGAGTGAGCATTAAAAAAGTTCATAGCAATTTGACATTAGTCAGGCATCCAAGAGAGTGATCACTGGGCTCCTTTCCGTGATCAGGGCACAGACCAGTCCTGGTGTTGTTGAACTCAACATGGTGAGATGCATACAGTGTGCGCTGCATGCTAGCCATGCCTGGGAGGACAACACATAAGTCCATAAAAGACTGGAGATTTTAAAAATGAGTCCTTCACCAGAGGTATCCTGATAAACACTGCTCTGAAGCATTGTGCTATCTGGCCTCAGAAACGTCAGTGCTTGCCATGAATATAGAAAGGCTGTGAGGTATAAATGTATACAGAGAACAGAGCACTGAATCAGCAGCAAGAAGATAATGAACAGTAGAGATGATAGATAAGTAAATGATATGCATGTAAGAAGTTAATAAGTGCCATGGAAACAAAGAGCAGAGCAAATAAGGGAATCAGGAGCTGGGGGGCAGAGGCGTGCAGTACCAAACAGGGAGGTCATTAAGACGGTAGATGCCCGTTTTTCCTAGGCAGATAAGCTCCTTTGTAAGTGTTTAACTTTGCCTTGGCTTCTCCATGCCCCTCCCTATCCTACGTTCTGGCTCTCCAATTTTCTCTCTCAGCCTGTTGGTGTGAGGGATCATTAGAATAATCAAAGCCTAATAAGGCAATTCAATCTGTGCTGACCAGGAAAGCCCAGTCCCTCTAACACTAACTTATGAGGTCAGAATAGATTCTCACTAAGACTTCTTCCTACTTTGAAATTCTATGGTTTTGGCTGAAAGAATGGTTATATACTGGTTTCAAGGGACTAAATCTTTCTATCAGAGAGCATCACCTGATGTGAGAGGCACTCATTCGTTCATTTACTACGTACTTATTGCTCACCTACTATAAGTTAGGCACTGTCTTAGGCATTGCTGTTACAGAGATGCATAAGATATAGACCTTGCCTTTGAGAGGTTCAGAGTTCAGCAAGAGAGCCAGACATTAAAAAAAAAAAAAAAAGCAGGCCTTAAGTGCTACAAAAAATACCTGTACAGAGTGCTGTGGAGTACAGTTGAGGGAGCATTTAACTCCTCTGGGGGCAAGAGAGGCAGCATCAGGGCAAGACTGAGAGATGGTGACATGGACGCTAGGTTTTGAAGGTTGAATAAGAGTTGGCCTTCTTGAGTAGGGAGGAGAGAAACAAGTTAAGACAAGGAAAAAGATATGGAGAAATCAAACTGAGTGACATATTTAGTGAATAGAAAAATAGTATGATTGCAATCTGGATTGGTGGGAAAGAGAAGAGGGGAAATCAGGGGTAGGAGATAAGACTAAAACTATGACAGTTGTGCCATAGATATCTATTTTTCCCCGTTATGTGATTTCTGACACATAAACACATACACATGCATACATACACAAACCCTTATCATTTTCCCTCATTTTTACCAAGATGTGGAGAGCCTGGATCCTCAGACTCTAAGCTTCATGTAAGCTTCACCATTAGAGTCCCAGTGACTAGAACAGTTTATGGCGCATATTAAGGACTAAAATTTTGTTGAATGAATGGGTGAACCATGAACGTACCAGTGCATAATCACTAGTACCCCTTTCATCTGTGTGTGGCATTTTCCACAACTTTGGACAAACCATTTGGTTACACTGTCCTGACAAAGTAGTTCATTGGGTACTTGTGGGTTGGGCATACATATGAATGTATTTGCACATATTTGAATATATAGGCTCACAGGATGTCAGAGCATTCAAGAGTCACTTGTGGGCTGGCAGGTAGGAGAGAAAGATCATTGACCAGAGGAGACCTTGACTTTCAGAGTATTTTCGGTGATTGAGGGTGAGCTGCTTCTCATCACTTTTTCTTATTTCCCGCTCTATAAATTTACACCAACTAATTTTTCTAATACACCACCTCTGCTGTGATCACATGTTTGGATTTTATCTCTCACTCACACTCACACTCACAAAAGGACTAGGTTCCCAAGTGAAGCACAGCAGTCCTCTTCTTGGCATGAGCTGCTTGTAAGTTTCCAAAAGGACTTACTGTTCATGAAAGCTTTCTGGATGACCCTCCACACTGCCAGGAATGACGTCATCCTCATGCATGACCATTTTAAAGTCTTTTCATTATGAAGATTTTCTAACATAAAAAAAGAAAAAGGTAGAAAGAATATCCTGAAAATTTCCTGTGTATCAGTCACTCAGCTTCCACGAGAATCAACGTTTTGCCAGTATTACCTCTCACCTATCAGCACTGACCCCCCTTCCCAGTTTTGTTTCTGTATTTGTTTGCTTTCTGGAATGGTTGAAAGCAAATCCCAGATGTCGTGTCATTTCATGTGTAAATGTTTCGGTATGAATTTCTGAGTGATAAGGTCGTGGTTTGTTTGTATGGTTTCCCTATCACTATGACAGTAATGTACATAAAAAAATTAATAGTAATGCCTTAATCTTATCTCTTATATGGTCAATATTCAAATGTCCCTAATTAGCCAGAAGATGGCTTTGTACAGTTGGTATACACACATAAGGACCAAATGAGACACAATTTTTTTGTTTTAACATGGCAACGTCAGGCTGTTTACTTGACATATTTACTTATTTTTCCTTTCTAAAAGCTAAAATATGTCAGGAAAGGAAGAACAAAAGCTGCTATAGCACAGCCTGCTGCGGAAGCACCATTTTTTTCATAAAGATTTTCACTCAATGCTTGCTGGTGGCAATCTATATAATATGCAAATGTGGAACGCAGTCAATATGTCTTAAACACACAGGCCTTCATATTCTTCCTTGTAGGAATACAAATCAAGGGAGATATACTTAGGTGGATATTCAAAAGGGAATCACTATGATCCTCCCTTCTAATTCAGATTCCTTTTATTTTCCCTAACAATTATTGTAATAATAATGTCATCTTACATTTTTTGTGTAGTACTTTAGAGTTTACATAGTATTTCCATACTGTTCAATTTACAACAACAAAGAGTTTTAGATAGTAGACAAGAATTATTTCAGGTGAAGGGAATGTCAACACACAATACAGGGAAAGTCAGTACAATTGGACTAAACCAAAAGGTAAGAAGTTTCTTGAATACAACCAAACACTTTGAAGAACAGAGTAGCAGGGGCTGGGGTCTGGGAACCATGGTTTCAGGGGACATCTAGGTCAATTGGCATAACAAAGTATTAAGAAAACATCTGCATCTGACTTTGGTGAGTGACATCCTAGGTCTTAAAAGCTAGTAAGTGGCCATCTAAGATGCATTGATTGGTCTAACCCACCTGGAGCAAAGGAGAATGAAGAACACCAAAGACATAAGGAAAATAAGAGACCAAGAGACAGAAACGGCCTCATAAACCAGAGACCCCATCAGCCTGAGACCTGAAGAACTAGATGGTGCCTGGCTACCATCAATGACTACCCTGATAGGGAATACAACAGAGAATCCCTGATGGAGCAGGAGAAAAGTGGAATGCAAAGCTCAAATTCTAGTAAAAAAAAAAAAAAACTAGACTTAATGGTCTGACTGAGACTGGAGGGACCCCAGAGGACATGGCCCCCAGAATCTCTGTTAGCCCCAAACTAAAACCATTCCAGAAGCCTACTCTTCAGACAAAGATTAGACTGGACTATAAGATTTAAAGTGATACTGGTGAGGAGTCTTAGCTCAAGTAGACACACGAGACTATGTGGGCAGCTCCTGTTCAGAGGCAAAATGGGAAGGCAGGTGAGGGGGACAGGAGCTGGTTGAATGGACACGGGAAATATAAGGTGGAGAGGAGGAGTGTGCTGTCACATTATAGGGAGAGCAGCTAGGGTTGCACAACAATGTGTGTAAGTTTTTGTATGAGAGACTGACTTGAATTGTAAACTTTCACTTAAAGCACAATAAAAAAAATAATAATAATACAACAACAAATAGTCAGTGGGTATCCACTTGCTACAAAAAAAATGTCATCTCACATAATCCCCCGAATGAGCTTGTGAAAGCAGACAGGGCAGGTATAATTTTCCCCTTTTTACAGATGTGGCAACAGGCTCAGAAATATTAACCAACAGAGGCCCCACAGCCAGTCAACAGAGTTGAACATTGATCCCAGGTCAAGTGATATCAAGTCCAAAGAGCTTTTGATCAAAATATGCCATGCCTTTATTTAATATAAGAAAACTCAGAGCTAGTCTCCTGTAACACACCCTGTAGCCAGTCATCCTCTGCTGGAATGTTATTTCTTCTCTTTAAATTTGGTATTACCCTGGGTTCTCACAGCCTAGAAACCCAAGCCCTCATATACCCATTCCAGGTTCAATGCATCTGAATCTTTCACCAAACCAAAGAAAATTATAATAGACAAAAGCAATGCCTTAAGTCTTTAGCAATCTACCCAGTAGGCCAAAGGGAGAATTTGTACTAATTAGTCTGAATCACTTACGGGGGAGATATCTAATGCATGTTCATATTCAGTTGTCCTCTCTTTTTGTGAGCATGGAAGTATTACACTTTTTTTTTGTTGTTGTTAGATGCCATTGAGTCAGTTCCGTCTCAGCAACCCTATGTACAATAGAATGAAACACTTCCTCGTCCTGAGCCATCTTCCCAATGGTTGCTATGTTTAAGAGCATTGTTGCAGTCACTGTGTCAATCCATCTTGTCAAGGGTCTTCCTCTTTTTCACTCACCCTGTACCTTAACAAGCATGATGTCTTTCTCTAGGGACTGGGCCCTCCTGACAACATGTCCCAAGTACACGAGACGTAGTCTCACCATCCGTGCTTCCAAGGAGCTCAATGTCTGGTTGTACTTCTTCCGAGACAGATTTGTTCATTATTGTGCCAGTCCCCAGTATATTCAATATTCTTCGCCAGCACCGTAATTCAAAGGCACCAATTCTTCTTCAGTCTTCCTATTTATTGTCCAGCTTTCACAAGCATATGAGGTAATTGAAAATATCATGGCTTAGGACACGGACACCTTAGTCCTCAAAGTGACTCCTTTGCTCTTCAACACTTTAAAGAGGTCTTTTGCTTGCAGCAGATTTGCCCACTGCCATCTGTCATTTGATTTCTTGACTGCTACTTCCATGGGCATTGATTGTGGATCCAGGTAAAACGAAATCCTTGACAACGTCAGTCTTTTCTCCATTTGTCAAGATGTTGTTTATTGGTTCAGTTGTGAGGATTTTTGTTTTCTTTATGTTGAGGTGTATGTAATCCATGAGCTGTGGTCTTTAATCTTCATCAATAAGTGCTTCAAGTCCTCTTCACTTTCAGCAAGCAAGGTTGTGTCATCTGCATATTGCAGGCTGTTAATAAGTCTCCCTCCGATCTTGATGCCACATTCTTCTTCGTATAGTCCAGTTTCTCAACATACAGATTGAATAAGTATGGTGAAAAGATACAACCCTGACACATGTCTTTCCTGATTTTAAACCACACTGTATCCCCTCGTTCTGTTCAAACAACTGCATCTCGATCTATGTACAGATTCCTCGTGAACACAATTAATTGTTTTGGAATTTCCATTCTTCGCAATGTTATCCATAATTTGTTATGACCCACATAGTTGAATGCCTTTGCATAGTCAATAAAACACATTAAACATCTTTCTGGTATTCTCTGCTTTCAGCCAAGATCCACCTGACAATGGAGATGATATCCCTCATTCCATGTCCTCTTCCGAATCTGGCTTGAATTTCTGGCAGTTCCCTATCAATATACTGCTGCAACCATATTAAAATTATCTGCAGCAAATTTTACTTGCATGTGATATTGATGATACTGTTCAATAATTTCTGTGTTCTGTTGGATCACCTTTCTTTGGATTGGGCACAAATATGGATCTCTTCCAGTCAGTTGGCCAAGTAGCTGCCCTCCAAATTTCTTTAGAAAGATGATCGAGAACTTCCAGTGCTACATCCATTTGTTGAAACATCTCAATTGTGATTCTGTCAATTCCTAAAGTCTTATTTTTCACCAATGCTTCAGTACAGCTTGGACTTTTTCCTTCAATACCATCGGTTCTTGATCCTATGCTACCTCCAGAAACAGTTTAACTTCAACCATTTCTTTTTGATACGATGACTTTGTGTGTTCCTTCCATCTTCTTTTGATGCTTCCTGCATTGTTCAATATTTTGCCCACAGAATCTTTCAAAATTGCAATGCGAGGCTTGAATTTTTTCTTCTGTTCTTTCAGCTTGAAAAATTACTGAGCATGTTCTTCCCTTCTGATTTTCTAACTCCAGGTATTTGCACATTTCCTTATAATACTTTGTCTTCGTGAGTCACCCTTTGAAAGCTTCTGTTCAGCTCTTTTACTTCATCTTTTCTTCCATTTGATTTAGCTACTCCACATTCAAGAGTAAGTTTCATAGTCTTTTCTGATATCCATTTTGGTCTTTTCTCCTTTCCTGTTTTTTAATGACCTTTTGCTTTTGTGAGTAACAGACATATCGAAACATTGATGTCCTCAGCCCTGAGAACAGCCAGGTAGGACACAGGGCTTCTAGAACACCCAAGCTTATCACTTCCAGTCATAAACACTGTCTTCTGCTTATTTCAGTGTGAGTAAAAATATTTTTTTTAAACTACGCTATAACATCAGAAAGATTGCGAAGTCCTGCTCTATACAGTGATGATTCTCTAATTTAAATCTCTAACTTAATATCTCCTTTGAGCTCCAATATATGGGTCCGATAATCTACCTGACATCTCCATATGTATTTCTTTTTTTTTAATTAACCTTTATGGTGCTTTAAGTGAAAGTTTACAAATCAGGTCAGTGTCTCATACAAAAATTTACATACACCTTGCTATACACTCCTAATTGCTCTCTCCCTAATGAGATAGTACAGTCCTTCCCTCCACTTTCTCTCTCCTCGTGTCCATTCGGGCAGCTTCAGGCCCCCTCTGCCCTCTCGTCACCGCTCCAGACAGGAGATGCGCACATAGTTTCAAGTGACCACTTGATCTAAGAAGCTTGTTCTTCACCAGTGTCATTTTCCATCCCCTATTCCAATCCAATCCCTGTCTGAAGAGTTGGCTTTGGGAATGGTTCCTGCCCTGGGGTAACAGAAGGTCTGGGGACCATGGCCTCCAGGGTTCTTCTAATCCCAGTCTGACCATTAAGTCTGGTATTTTTATGGTCCTTTCTGTCTCTTAGGCACTCAATATGTATTTCTAATGGGCAGGTCAAACTGAACTTGTCCAATCTGCAGCCCTGGATTTCTACCTCCTCCTAAAATATGCTTCTCTCACAGCAACCCCATTCGAGTATCAGCACCAGTGTCCATCCAGCTGTGCAGGCCAAAACCCTTGGAATCATTCTTGATCTCACTAATTCTCTCACTCCACATCTAACTCATCAGGAAATCCTGATGGCTTTTGCTACAAAACTTATCCTCAATCCAAATACTTCTCACCAACTCCACTGCTGGCAACTTAGTCAAGTGACCATCATTCATTTCCTGGACTGTAGCATTACCTTCCTAGCTGGCCTTTTTTCTCTTACTTTTGCCTCTCTACACTCTGTTCTTACAACAGAGCGATCCTTTCAACACGCAATTCAGATCATGCCATTCTTTTTCTGCTCAAAACCCTCAAGTGGCTTCTGTCCCTGACGGAGGTAAAAGTTAAACATCAGTACTGAGTTCCACATCAGAAGTCCTTGAATACAATTGGAGGGTTTTTTTGTTTGTTCGCTTGCTTTTGTTTGTTTGTTTGCTTTGATTAATACCCCAGACTCATCTGCTTCATGCCTTTGTACTTCTTGACCCTTTCGCACATTGAGTCTCTTCACTACTGTTGCCTTCTTTCAAAGAAGTCTTCCTAGCCATATTGTTTGTCTTGTTTATTTACGTGTTTATTTTTGTCATCACCTTCCACTAAACTACGAGCTCCATGAGATCAGAAAGCTTCTCTGTCTTGTTCATTGCTGTAGTTCATCTTGGCTAAAATATTGTCTGGCACAGACTATGTGTTCAATACATTCTTGTTGAATGGAAGAGATATACACACATAAGCTAGACTTGGGGCCCCAAGGAGTATAGTCTTCAAAGACACAGGGGTTCAGACACAGGGAAATAGAGAATCAAATACTTAATCAAATAGGAGCTTGATCTCAGGAAAGATAAAGCCCCAGTCACTAGAACTCAAGACAAAAGGTAAAGGTAGGGCCAAAGGCAAATGGACCTAGTGCTTAACCCTGGGGAGACTCATCTGGGGCTCTTCTAAGCTCCTTGAATAAAGATGCTTGATGCTTGAGCCTGAGACTGAGTAGAGCCTTCACGTGGAAGTGAAGAGGCTTTACTAGAGCTAAGTAGGCTGGCAGGAACAGGACATTTTCAGACCATTACTAGGTAGAGTGTGAAATGCCAAGCCCATCTTTGACTTTTCTGCATTCTTCAAATGCAGAGTTCAGTGACTTGCTGTTGTAGCATTTCCTTTATTTGGTAAATAAGGTATAAACATTGTGCTGGGCAATCCCAGTAGAATAGTGTGTAAGAATAACAGGAAGCACTCAGCTCTGTTAATTGTGCATCTTAATGTAGCACAGGGACATTTGTCACTCTGGCTGCACTTTCCCTCCTTCCCCACCCCAGATGTTTCAGGAAGTCTAGTTAATCTTATGGGAAATTAAGCAACAGTAAGATTCTGTAGCTGTCCTAGTCTAGACTCCAATATTGATCATGGAACAAATTGGAGGAACGAGGTAGAGTGGCCTTCTTGTGTCTTATATATAAGTGCAAATACTCAGTGGAGAGAGATCTTTAACGAAGGCAAATCTACTTTATGAAGCATCACATCTGTGATTCTTTTCAAAGTGTGTGCTAATGGTCAGCTAGATGTCCCCCTCTCAGCTTCCTCTGATTCACTTAGAAAAACTCCTGAGAGCCTACTAAATGGTTTTATATGTTTCTCATTGATGTTTCCTTTTCAAATGTTTGTCAAGTTCAGGCATTTGTTTCGGTCCTATTAAAGTTTAAAGGATTCAAGCAGTGAATTTTGACCTACAGTCAACAGACAAAAATAGACTCCTAAAGACCCTGTATGCCAAGCCTGCATGTTACAGCCCCAGGAAATTTGAGCCTCAGAAAAATTAAGAGGCATCAACATAACAGAGTGGTTAAGCACATGGGTTTTGAATTTTAGCCCTGCCGCATACAAGTTGTACCCCTTTGGCCTTTTTATTTAAATCTCCTTGGAAACAATTTTCTCATCTATACAATGGAAAGAACGCCGTGCTTACCTCGAAGGCATTATGTAAAGCATTTGGCACATATAGGCACTCAACAAATAGTAGTAATTTTATTAAAAATATTTATCAAATACCTGGTTCTAAATAAAGTTCATGTGGCTTATACCAAGACCACAGATCAATAATTACTGATGTGTATGAATTATTTTCACTTATCATTTGATTAGCAATGATAATGTTTAAATACAAGTCCTTCTTCCTTGATTAAGGTTTTAAGCCTTTCAATAAACTACAAATCAAAAAAAAAAAAAAATTAGAGTTGCGAGAACCTTAGCTGCCACCATCTGTCAGTTTGTGGTGGCTTATGCGTTGTTATCATGCTAGAAGTTATACCACCAGTATTTCAAATACCAGCAAGATAACCCATGGTGGACAGATTTTAACAGAGCTTCTAGACTAAAACAGACTAGGAAGAAAGGCCTGAAGATCTACTTCCTAAAAGACCAGCCAACAAAAACCCTATGGATCACAAGAGAACATTGTCTGACTCACTTGCTTTGGACATATCAGGAAAGATCAAGCTACAGGAGGACATTGTATTTGGTGAAATAGAGGGCCAAAGAGGGTGTGAAAGATAGTAGTAAGCAGTATGAAATGTTAAGGTGGTTTCTGTATGTGCTGATGTATTACAGGAAAAAGCCGTACTAGATAAAAAAAATAAAGTAAGAAAAACACAGTGGCTTAGCACACAGGCTTATTTCTTACCCACTGCATGGTCCTATACAGAACTGTTGCTCTTTTGGGTGGCTCTGCTCCAAGCAATGATTCAGTGATCCAGCTCCTTCCAGTTTTTAATGCCACTATTTTCCATATGTAGCCTCCACCATGACCATTAAAGGAGGGAGAGAACAGGTGATTAGACAGGGAGTTTTACGGTCAAGTTCAAAAAATAGTGTACACCACTTCTGTGTACATTTCATTGGGCAAAAACTAGTCACGTGGCCCCAATTTAACTGCAAGTGAGAATGGGAAATGCTCTTCCTGTGTGTTCAGGAAATGGAAACAGGGTAGGTGAGTGTCTAGCCAATCTCTGCCAAAGCCAACTTGTTGGAATAAAAACATGTTCATATTCCTTTAGTTTCTATCTTTAAGTCTTCATTTGCAGATCTTGGTAATTACTAGCTAGTTTGCATATGCAAACCCAACAAAGCAGTAATTTAGTTAATTTGATGAAAAGCTTTGCCCCTCTGGTTCCTCAACTCTTTCTCCTGTCTCTTTAGGAAATGGACAACTGTTACATGAACTGTTACTTTACAAATTCTACATATGATACCACTTCCCATCTGATTCATATTAAATGCCTCTTAAAAGCTCTACCCTAATTAGCCTGGGATTTTTAACTGCAATAGGAATTTTGCCTATCTAAAATAGAACCCAGGATATGAAATTGTAAAGGAATTGCCTCTTAGTGCATGAGTCAACTCCAATACCGCATCTTACTTCAACCAAATGTCTAAGGTAAGTGGAGAAGTTTCTCTTGTTGAAAAGAGGGAGATTCATACTTTCTGATTCAGGGAAAGGTAATCAGTGATTTCACACTGAATCCAGTGTGGAAATGCTGCTATTAGAACTACCTCACTTACGATTTTTACTGGGAGGTTAGGATAGAAAGGGACTGCTCTTTATTTCGCTAGGTTCTAAGGCGAAATTGAGTGGTTAAAGAGGGAGAATACTAAGGACAGCTGGCTTAATGGGAATGGGTAACTCAGTAGCCACGGAAATTATCTTATTAGTGACATTAACAACTAGAGAATACATGTCAACAACACTCATTAGGTACCTGGCTGCGGCTGGAGAGAAAATTGTATGAAGCTCTAAAAATTCTAGAGTCTTATGTATTAACACCTAGACATTCAGTCATTTATTTTTTCCAAGTAATTTTTTACTATACTTGCATGTGGAAACTCTAAGAGTTTGTCCTATTCATCCCTCTATCTTTTTTTCCTCTGCCATAGGACTCAGCAATGCTTCAGATGATGGCTGCTTCCTCAGTCTGGGTCTCTAAGTGAAGATGACTCAGCACAGAGCCTCTAGCCCACCCACTGTAGACTTGTCATGTACGCTAGAAAAGAAGGCTTGTAGTTTTAAACCACTGAGATTCTGGGATTGTTTGTTACCACAGCAAAACCTAGTTTACCCTGACTACACATCTACCCTGGAGCAAAGCAACAATAGTTTGATCAGTGATCAATAACACTTAAGGTTTAGTACAAGGGGCATGACAAGATCTCTTTGATTAACAGATGGTAAAAGACCAAACAATTTGGCTCATGTAAAAGGAGTAGTTTTCACGCATAGCTGGACCCAGGCGCTAGAGAGATGCCACTGAGAATCCTATTCTTTTGTTTTTTCCTTTATAGCTCTTCTTTTCTCTCTACCAGCTTCATTCTCAGGCAGGCTGTTCTAATACGGGAGCAGGATGTTTTTAGGTGGATATCTTGCTAGTTTAGCAACTTTAGTGGAAGAAGAGAACCTCTTTCCTGATAGTTTCAGGAAAAGTCCCAGGTATTGCTCTCACTTCCCTATTTCGGATTACATTCTAATCGTTACAGCAGGAGTATCCAAGGGGATCTCTCACTGGCCAAGTCTGGGCCAGATGCCCATCCCGAGAATCATGATTGGGTTCAGCTTCATCCAAATTGCATGGACAGACAGTGGGTCCCCAAAGGAAAACTGTTTCGAGGCTTTCCAAACGAATGCTGGAGTGCCATTACTAGAAGGGTGAAAGGATGCTGGGGAGGAAATGCAAAATATGGTCACGAAACGAAATATACGTAAGGTTTGAAAGAGGGCAGTGAACACAGTTTTCTCCGGGTCTCTTCCAACTCTGATAGTCTACGTTGCTGGTTTTCATTTCTCCAAAATGTGTTCTGCTTGCGCACTTATTTTTACAAACATGGAAATTAGTCACTCCTGTGATTAAATCTCTTAATAACAGTTCCAGTTTCATTTGTAGGTGTATAAACTAGAAAAGCATTCCATTCTCTTTTTTCCATTCTTACCCTTTTCTATATGCATCTCTCCACACCTAATGGCGTTCGTTGTATCCTGGTTACAAGCAAAGTAACTAGCAGGGATATAAACCCTATTGTGCACATGGCTTCTCAAACTCAAAGCTGTAAAATGACCACAAACCACAAAGGGGCAATCAACTTGGGCTCTCCTTTCTACTCAAGGATCTTCTAAGAAGATGATGTATGTAAACTCTTTAAACCCTTCAGAGAAAAAGTGCTATATAAATCCAAGTGATTATTCATACCATTATCCAACACAAATTTAACCCCCATCCCTTGGAGACTGTTTCCTTGCTAATTTCACTGACAGCAGTTGATAAAGCTGACATTTGGTTTTAATGGCACCAGCTAATAAGCTGTCAGAGGGTTTCACAATCTTATCAAATAATATATTACATTACAAGTATTAAAAATTACTGTTGAAATTAACATAATCTACTTTGGACACTACACTGAATTGACCTGATGGGATCTGCTAGGTTTTGTTCTTTTCTTTCTCACACCAGGGAGACTCACACATTGTTGGGCTTATTTGAGGGTATATGTTTATTGAGTGTTGAACATTTGTGTATGTGTGTGTGTTCTGTGTATATACTGCTGATTATGAATATGCAGCCTGCATCAGAGTGACTGGCATTTTGGCTTGATGCTTTGAACTTTTGAAAGTACACACAAGCCTGCAACACCTGGTTCTGCTTAGATCCCTTTATAGCTTTCGATTTTTTGAGACCACTTGAATGTTATCATGGAGAATGTAACATTTAAAGAAAACCAAAAATGAAATCTCAATAATTGCTTCTACTTATTGAGCGCCTCCTCTGGATTAGTGCTTTTCATAATTATTAACTTCATCGTCACTGCAGCCCTTTGAGATAATTTTATCAATTTACACTCTCACAGTTGCAAGTGATAGAAAACCCATCTCAGACTGGCTGGAGCAAGAAAGAAAAAAAAAAGAGGATATACTAACTTACATGCAAGTCCAAGGTAGAATCCAGGGACCTCAGACAAGGCTCTGTCAAGGGATCAAATGACATACTCAAAATTTTTTCCTCAATCGGCACCTTTTAGGTTGGCTCCATATGGTGACTCCCAATACCTCAAACTCACAATTACAGCACCCAGTTCAGCAGAGACAAGGATTTGCTTTTCCTAGTAGCTCAGAAAAGGCATACCAGAATAAATCTTCTTGGTTCTGATTGGTCTGACTTGGATTATATGATCATCCCTAAGCCAATCATCAAAGCCTAAGGGGGTGGAAAGCACTGCTATGTGCTGACTGGCTTAGCCTTGACCTAGGTCATCTGTTGCTGCATCCTAGAGAAACAGCTTCATCCCAGGCACCAGAGCTGATGGTTGGTTATAGAGGAGCCACCAAGGTGAAACTGAAATATTGTTGCTATAAGAATGGAATGATGAGGGGGCAGGGGAGAATGGATGCAGGGCAGCAAAATCAATAAATACCCATTACAGACTGCCATTATCTTCATCTTACCCATGAGGAAACAGAGGCTCAGAGAAGGTTAGTGACCTGTGCAATATCACACACTTATCGTGTGGGTCAGAAGCAGAATTTGAAAGAAAACCCCTCTGACTCAAACCTAATATTCATTATCTTCTGGGACATAGCCAAATGGCACTCCAGGTACCTTTCCTGGAAGCAGCATACTTACCTGAGCCTGGGGAAGGCAGGTCCCAAATGTCCACTTGCTTTGGAACAGACGGGCCTAGAAAACTGCATCTGTAATACAGTTATTCTACACTGTATGCTATCCACGAAGACAGGTTAAAGAAAGAAGCCAGGAATTTCCATTGATGGAAAGGACAATGGAGTGGGAGGAAACTGGCATCAGAAATGCTACTTGAATTCCTGCTGCCCATCCTAACTTATGAGAACTTAGGAGAATCATCTGACCTTTCTAAAATGCTAAACGAAGGAGACCGGCACCTAAATCCCAGAATACTGGGGACCAGTAAAAGAAATTGATATATGCTGGAATGACTTGCAAACTCTCATGCAGTTGCAAGCACAAGTTGCTTCTATGAGCAGGGAAGAGAATTCTGTTCCCCCTTGCAGCTCACAATGTAGTGCTGGACATAGGATGTCTCCGTGTTTGCGAATTTTATTTAAAATCATTAAGGCTCATACAAAATCATCTCTGTCCTGAAATGGCAGGGCTTTAATATGTATTATAGAAGCAGCTCCTTGTCAGTCTCCTTTGTGGGCTCCTCTCTGCCTGCCCTCTAAATATTGGAGTGGCTCAGGGCTCTGTCCAGGACTCCTGCCTCTTCTGTCTCTGCACCCTCTCTCTAAGTGATCTCACCACTTCCACGGCTTTCGTAATAATAGCTCGTCTCATGGAGTTCTTGTGAGATTCAATTTAAAACCAAATAAGACAACTGGCACAAGGAAGGTACCCAGTAAGTTACTTCCTCTTGTCTTGTAACCTCATTTGTCTTTTTTGTAATAATTTACCCAGGTTTTTACTGAGAAAATTGCATATGTCAGATATTATGGGTATTTGGGGAGGAGGGTCACATAAGTGAAAAAAAGAAACTTGGTCCCACTCACCCTTCCAGGTTCCCTCTCCACCTTCCCCACCTGTTCCCTGCTCTGTGACTTATGAGGTTGACCTGTATGGATGACATCAATGGATTTTCTTCCCTTCTGACTTATGATTGGGTTTGGCCAATGGGGAGCATTAACAGGAGATTGGAGGGATGGAAGGAAGAGAATATAGTCAGGTTATTTTATTCCCCTAGCTCCATCTCTGGAGAGCCAACAAGAGTGAAGTATATCCCTCAACTGAAAGTCACAGCTCCTGGGGGAGAGGGGCTTTCCTCATAGGCCTCTCTGTCTCTGCTTTCCAGTAACTACTCCTTCCCCTCTCCCTTCAGGCCCAGTAATGCTGAAGGCTCCCACTTCCGTGATTTATTCCTTGGGGTTTTCCCACACCCTGCTCACATATTTATGAATATGCCTTTAAGCTTTCCTCCAAGAACCCAGTCTGAGTGCACCATCTGTTCCCTACCTAGATCCTGCCTAACACAGTCCCTCCCTCCAAGGAAGTGATACCCTAAGAAGTCATCACACCAGTGGTCATTAATCCTAAATGCACCAAAGCCAGAGTTCTTTGCTGCCATAGTAGCTACCTCATGATGTATCAGTTCTACAGAGTATACTGACTTTATTCATTATCCACCAACACAAAAAGCCATCAAAAATATCTGTGTGTATATGAAACAAAAGACATAATTGATAAGTGTGTGTGAGTCAGAATCGACTCAACAGCAATGGGTTTGATTTTTTTTTTTTTTTGATTTGGTGTGCTAAACTTATTTCTTTGTAATCGGTGGTTCTCAACTGATCAAATGTAAGAAGCTTCCAAAAAATACCCATGACTAGACCAAATTAACAAAATAAAAACCAAACCTGTTGCTGTCACATCGATCCCAATTCATAGCAACCCTATAGGACTGGGTAGAATTGTCCCCATACGGTTTCCAGGGAGCAGCTGGTGGATTTGACTACTGACCTTTTGGCTAACTGCCTGAGCTCTTAACCACTGTACCACCAGGGCTTCACAACTGAAATCTCAGGCTATGGAGCCCGGGCATCTGTACATTCTAAAAGCACCCAGGTATTTTTTAATGTAAAGCCAGGCTGAGAATGATGGCTTTAAACATCCTGGAAGGTCCAAACCAGAGGTACTAGTACTGGAAAGAAGCTGCTGTAATCATCTGCACACTCACACTGAAATTCTTCCAGGCTCATTTCCTCTCTGCCCTGCTCTAAACTCCTCTTTCATCTTGGCTTCCACTTCCTTTGATTCTGTAGTAACAACTACTCTTCTAGTATATCCACTCCTCACTTATCAATATGGTTAGGTTCCAAAGACCAGGTTGTTATGCAAAAATCAGCATTATGCAAATGTGCGGGATGACCACATCAGATCACAAAATGGAGTATGACTACAACATTACATAAGTGTCAAATTACATCCTTACGTAACTGCCAAACCACTGAGATTCATGGCCCAAGCAAGCTGACACATTACCTTAACCATCACAACCAGTGTTATTCTTGCCTTGCACCGAGGTGTTTGTTACTGCCAGACACACATTGTTAAAGCACAAAATAGTTGAATAGTAGATTTTTTACTATTGTAAATGCGAAATATGGGATAATGAGATAGTCGATAACTGAAGAGTAGGTGTAGCTCTAATTCACTTGGCCACCAAAGTGTGAACTCTTTGCCTTATAACATTTCTGACATTTCCAATAGTGGCCCTTTGGTTTCAGTCATCACCTCCATCATGGCTGCCAAGGCACCTGCCAGAATTCTCAGTCCACACGGGTCCGTATGCCTCATAGCCTCCACCTTCCAAGGATGAGGGCCTGGACAGATAGGTTATACAGTACACTACTTGAAAAACAAAATTATTTTCAGGGCTGGGTTCCAACAAGGGTACATTTTTCACCTCTCACAGCATATTGAGAATGTTCAAAAAGGCCTCAGAATCACTGTCCTCAAAGTATGTTGTAGTTACCTATCCCAAAACCGATCAAGGGACTTGGTCACGAGCTCATCCAAATCTCTCAAAGCACATGAATTGGTACTACGACTATCCCTAACCTCAGAAACTAATATATGTGCTTATTCTTTGTAAAACATAGTCTTCTGCACATGCTTGTGATTATCATTACCGTTTTTGTTATTATTTTATAAATACTAAAGTCTTAATTGGTTGTTTTTCTGGAGGATCCCCCTTTCCTAGATCCCCTGTCATGCCTTAGCCTTCCTCTTACTCACCCTTTCACATTCAACACCCCCCACCAAAAAAACACCTAACCCATTGCCATTTAAAAAAAAAATCCCAATTCATAGCGACCCTATAGGACAGAGTAGACCAGCCGCATAGGGTTTCCAAGGAGTAGCTGATGGATTCAAACTGCCAACCTCCTGGTTAGCCGAGCTCTTAACCACTGCACCACCAGGGCTCCTTTCACATTCCAGCCTAGTGTCTTACTCTCTTCTGAGGTAGTTTTTAGATCTTTAAACCAAAAAATATCCCCTGAAGTCTTCTTAAAACAATAGTCTAGATAACTAGCAAAGAATGTCTGCCTTAAGCATTATGCTGTTTTAATAACTATATGGGAACAAAGTGACAACAGCAACTCAAAAGATTAGATAGGAACCTTAAGGGGCTGTGATTTTAAGTTAATGGGGAGGAAAACTTGGAAAAACAGGGTAAGAACAGTCGCACAACTCAAAGAAAGCAATCAGTCACTGAATTGTACACATAGAAATGGTTGAATTAGTACATGTTTTGCTGTGTGTATTCTCAACAACAACAAAAAAAGAAGTGGGTGGGGTACAAAACTTGAATAAAGGGCAGAATATACATTCAAAGAACTAGGAAGATAAGTCCTTCCAAACCAAGCTGTTTCTATTATTACAGACATAGAGTTAAGTTAAAAAAAAAAAAAAAAAAAAGCCACAATCAAACATGCTAAACAAAGACTAAAATAAACACAAATTAAGTGCATTCAAACCATTTAATACTACTAATGTTGGAAATAGAATAATAGTCAATAATTATTCCAATGCTAATAGAACATTTTTCCTAGCAGAATATTACGAATCTGAGTAGATTTATGTACGAACATCCAAAGTTATAACCAAATTATCTGATAATCCTTACAAATTTCTGGTAAAGATGTTAGAAGTGCAGATTAAGGGGTCAGTACAGTGATTAGTGAAGAGGGAGTGGTGGGAGTTGTCTAATGGAAGCTCTACTTATTTGTCTAATACTGAGATGACTGACGTAGCTGTTGCTGACATTCCAAGTGGCAAACTCTGCTCTATCTCCCAGTTAGCTACACCAGTGAGGTCTCTCTTCTGTTGACTCCACTGTGTCCTCATGGATTTTCAGAGCAACTCTTTCTCCAACTAAACTAGAGAAAGCCGACTGTTCAGTATTGCATGACTTTAACGTCAGTTCATTGTGAAAAATGCTTGATGTGAAATCTAAAGAAATAATGTGATGTGATTAGAACACATGATCATTTCCAGAAGTCGAGGTAGCAGGGATTTTTACATACATTTAGTCATACATTCAGCTTGAGCAGCTACTAAGCACTGGGCATCATGCTAGGTATTGGTGTTATGGAGATCTGCAAGGTGTAGATGTTGCTACTCTAGCTTTCATGGAGAACTGTTAGAGAAACAGAAATGTTTTTGAAGTAACAGTATCTGGCAAATGCTATGATAGGTATGTGAGCAGAGGGAGATGGGGACAGGGAGACGGGAACAATTTGGCTGCACAAAAATAACCCATTTTGATCTGCATTAACTTTCCTTCTAGATGTGCCATTTCTTCTACCCTTAGTTGACTTTTCAGACTAAACTGCTTGCTTGCTTTGATAGTACAGCACTCTGCTTCCAACTCAATATTCTGGACTCCCTAAATTCCTGACCAGTGGAATAGTACTGACTCTTCATACCTCCTCAGGTGTCATGGAGCACTGTGACAGATGCTAGCCCGACAGTCCTGGTGTTACGGATTGAATTGTGTCCTCCAACAATGTGTGTCAACTTGGCTAGGCCGTGATTCCCAGTATTGTGTGGTTGTCCACAATTTTGTGATCTGTTGTGATTATCCTACGTGTTGTAAATTCTACTCTCTACAATGTTAATGAGACAGGATTACAGGCAGTTATGTTAATGATCTACAGGATTAGGTTGTGTCTTGAGTCTATCTCTTTTGGAATATAAAAGAGAGAATTGAGCAGAGAAGAGAGAGACTTCGTATTACCAAGAAAGAAGGACCAGGAGCAGGCCCAGCATCCCTGTGCTGTGAAGCTCCTAGACCAGAAGAAGATTGATGACAAGAACCTACCTCCAGGGCTGACAGAGAGAGAAAGCCTTCACTAGGAGCTGGCACCCTTCAGACTTCTAGTCTGCTAGACTCTGAGGGAATAAGCTTCTCTTTGTTAAAGCCATCCACTTATGGTATTTCTGTTATAGCAGCACTAGAGAACTAAGACACTTGAATATGACTTTTGTTTGTGTCACAACTTTTATGACCTTGGCCCAAAAGATTGAACATTGCTGAGGTTCCATGTCCTCAAATAAGTAGAAACATTCGGGTTGTGATTAAAGTTATAGAAAATATGTATATGGCACTTGGCACAGAGCCCAGTAAATGCAGTGGGTGCTCACTGAATGGAAGCCATTACTCTCATTGTTATGATTACTCTCAAACATTTGGAACCTTGCAGCATCTCTGGATAGAGAGACTAAAATAAACACAAATAAATTATGCTACCAGTTCTGCTTTGATGCCCTTGACCTGTTTCTTTGTGGTTCTGAAGTAATAAATACGGGAAAGATGTAAAAGTGAAAGGCTAAGTAGATACTTTCCCTCCAGGAAGTGGACGTTAATTCCTCCCCTCCCCCTGACCCTTGCAGTGTGGGCCGGACTTAGTGCCTAGAATACACAGTACAGAAAGGGGGAAAATAGTAACTTATGGTGAAGAAGCCTGGCAAACACCACCTCAACCAAATGATCATGGTTAATGTCCCCAGTGATGTCATGTTGATATCATGCACCCCTTCATATAATGTGATGAGAAGGTGCTTTATTTACATATTCATTTTAGTTCTCTTAAGTATTTCTGTGTCAGGTGAGGCCTCCAAGAATGAGATACTGAAACAGAGTTACAAGTGCAAGAGACTTACAGGGTGGAGATAAACTTGTGAGAGATAAAATAAGGAGGAAGCAGGATTGAGAACGGAGAGCCTAAAACTGCAATCGAAATCTGAGAAGCCTCAGCCAAGCCGATGGGCTGCTCCAGGGCAAAAGATCTGTTACAGAAGCCACTCTGCCCCCGACATTAAGCAGAATTTGTCAAACCCTGGTGGCAGAGTGGCTAAGTGCTACAGCTGCTAACCAAGAGGTCTGCAGTTCAAATCCGCCAGACGCTCCTTGGAAACTTCATGGGGCAATTCTGCTCTGTTTTATGGGGTTGCTGTGAGTCGGAATCAACTCGACAGCGGTGGGTTTGGTTTGTTAGCACGTGGAGTCACCATGAGTCGAAACTGACCCTACTGCAGCTGGTTCCCCAGCTCTGACCACCAGGGGGGCCTGAAAGCGCTAACACCCTAATAGCAATGAGCACACAGAACCCCCACATCTCGGTTTCTAAATACTATTTTTCACTAAAAGGAGCCAAATCTCCTTGGAGAAATGGCTGATTTCAGGGCTGGGGACAGAGAAAGTACATAAGGAGCCTGAAGCATCTTTCTAGCAAGAATGTAAAGAAGTGCTCAAAGACCGATTGGAAATATGTCAAGAGAACACATAAACCAGTTCAATGGCTCCCACTGGTCAAATTAGGGACAATTAGAGCATCAAATAATAATAATAAAATAATAAATTATAACTAAGTGAATAAAATAGAAATTCAGCAATTTATAAATAAATCAATGGATAAATTTAAAAGTTTGATGAGAAATGAAATATTAGCATAGTTTCAAAATACCTCTCTTCAAAACACTTATTAACCATAAAGGGGAGAATAACTTTACAGTGGGTAAGTCTGGCAGATCCCACCCTAATCAAGTGATCCAAGTTAGCCTCACCAGTAACGGGACAAGAGGACAACATATATCACTGGGCAAGAGTCAGTGAGAAGGATACAGCATCTCATCAATGATATTCCTGCCAAAGGTGCATGCCCTGAATCTAATAATCAAATAATGCAAATAAACTGAAATTGAGGGGCATTATACAAAATAACTGGACTGTAATCTTTGGAAACTGTCAAGATCATGAACGTCAAGGAAAGGCTGAGGGATGTTCCAGACTGAAAGACGCTAAAAAAAAAAAAAAAAAAAGACATATGATATCTAAATAGAATACTACAAAAGACATTATTAGGACATATGAAGAAACTTAAATGGAGTCTGAGGAGTAGACAGTGGTAATGTATCAATGTTAACTTGATTTTGATAGTAGTTTTGTGGTTATACAGAAGAATGTTTGTGCTTATAGGGAATGTGCCCTGAATGATTTGGGGGTGCTGGGACAAACAGCATGTTATCAAATTATCCTATACGGTTCAAGAAAAAGAAGAATAGTCTTCATGCTGTACTTGCAACTTTTAATCAAGTTTAATATTTTTTTAAAAATCACTTCGAAAAAGTTGTAGGATGTTTCATCATAATCTAGCACTATGTCTTCGACTCATTGGTCATTTTGAATATGCAAACTGGGTGCTTAATGAGTATCCTTCCTTTTCTAGCTCCCTCAGCAAAGAGAACTCAGACCTGTTTCTAGGAAGATAATCTTGGCCATATAATTTATAGGGCAACAGTTGGCAACGTGACATTCCCGGTGAGATTTCTTTCTCTTTTTTTAGCTAACTGCTTCCACTTAGAAATGAAACTTTAAATATTCTGCTCTGACCTTTTTGCCTGGGAGGAAAGTTTAATTACCTGCCCAGTTTACATAAATTATGTCTCCTGTTTGTCTAAAATTGAATCCTGGGCAGAGATCAATATGGCCTCAGAAAAGCCAGAGCAAATGACTTCTCTCAAATGCCATCAAAGGTCACCGGAACCTTTCCTGCTTGGATGGGGACACATTCCGTTTGACAACCCAGAGCATGTCACGGGCCTGCCGCCAGCTGCCTTGGGTACCAACCACAAGAGAATGATTGATCATTGGTTAGAGGACGTTGGGTACAAACTCCCTCAGGAATCAGTTGTGTGAAATTAATTGAATACCATGATGAGTCTGATTCATCACTCTCCAAAAAGAAAGGGGGGAAATGGCACAGAACACACCCAGAGCTTGACGCAGGAGGCTCCGTGGAGGTAAACTGCAATTTATACTTAGGAGCCTGAGGGTCAGAGTATGTGTGTGCTACTTGGTCACAGTTCCATAAAATTATCCAGGGGGAAAAAGTATCTTTGAATATTCCCTTCATTCTTTTATTTTTACTTCTATAAAGGCAATCCTGGTAAGGGCCAACTATGTGTCTGGCTTTATTCAAGTAACCATATTGTAAGATATTGCATGGAATAGGTATGAATAAAGTGCAACTGGATTTTGGAGAGATGTGTTTCTATCTGTGATATTCAGAGCAAGCTTCAGGAAGGGTAAAAGCATTTAATTGGTGACTGGGAGAAAAAGTATGACTGTAGTCGATATTTGGAAAATAAAGGCAAGAGAAAATAAAAAGAGCAATGTCAAAGAAATTGTGAAAATTTAAAGCCCAGTAATTACTTCAATATGACTGGAACAGCAAGAAATAAAGTCAGGAAAAGAGGACATCTCTCGGGGGCTAATGTCAGGCTCTTAGAGAACATTCATTCACGTTTAACCCAAAACCAGAGGAGAAGAGTCAGTCAAGAAGAAATAGAAGCAGGCAGAAAGACTGGACAGTACTGTATTCATTTCTAAGGCTTCCATAAAAAAATACCAGAAATTGGGTGGCTTATAAGAACAGAAATTCCTAGTCTCATATTTCTGGAGTCTGAATTCAGGGCATTGGCAGGGACCTGCTCTCTGTGAAGGCTCTAGGGGATTATCTTTCCTTGTCTCTTCCAGCTTCTGGTAGCCCCAGGCATTTCTTGGCATTCTTGACTTGGAGGTGCATCTTCATAGGGATGTCTTCCCCTCTGTGTATCTCCCTGTGTCTGCTATCTTCTTTCATTAAGGACAACGCTCAGATTGAATTGGGAAACACCCTTCTCCAACATAACCTCATGTTAACTGATAACATCTTCATAAGTTTTATTTCCACATGGTCATGTTCACAGGTAGCAGGGATTAGAACTTCAACATACTTTATTTTTTTGAAGTTCCACCTTTTTAAATATTTTTTGTACTTTAAAGAAGGTTTACAAAACAAATCAGCTTTCTCATTAAACAATTAGTACATATATTGTTCTGTGACAATGGTTGCCAACCCCACGACATGTCAACACTCTCCCTTTCTCGACCTTGAGTTCCCTATTACCAGCTTTCCTGTCTCCACCCGCCTGCTCATCCTTGAACCTGGGATGGTGTGTCCATTTAGTCTCCTTTTGTTTTATGCATCTGTCTAATCTTTGGCTAAAGGGTGAACCTCAGGAGTGACTTCATTACTGAGCTAAAAGGGTGTCGGGGGCCATACTCTCAGGGTTTCTCCCGTCTCTGTCAGGCCAGTAAGTCTGGTCTTTTTGTGCGTGTGTGAATTAGAATTTTGTTCTACATTTTTTTCCAGCTCTGTCCAGGACTCTGTATTGTGATTCCCATTAGAGCAGTTGTTGATAGTATCTGGGCACCGTCTAGTTGTGCTGGATTCAGTCTGGTTGAGGCTGTAGTACTTGTGGTCCACTAGTAATTTGGACTAATCTTTCCCTTGTGACTTTGGTTTTCTTCATTCTCCCTTGCTCCAGATGAGGTGAGACCAGTGGAGTATCTTAAATGGCTGCTCGCAAGTTTTTAACACCCCAGATGCTACTCATCAAAGTAGAATGTAGAACATTTTCTTTATAAACTATATTATGCCAATTGAGCTAGATGTTCCCCAAGACCATGGCCCTCACAGCCCTCAGTACAATAATTGGACCCTCAAGGAGTTTGGATATGTCTATGGAGCTTCTATGACTTTGCCTTGGACAAGTTGTGCTGGCTTCCCCAGTATTCCAACATACTTTTTTGTAGGACACCATTCGATCCTTAACAAGTACCACTAGCTTGAAGACAAAGGAAGAAGTTATTCCATTAGGAAAAAGTGATGAGAAAGGCCAAAAGCGAGAGAGAGGTCTAAAGAGTAAAACTGAAAAATACCACTGATCGTGAACTTCACAAGAGAAGTTCCAGTCTAGAGAGTCATAGAACATGTGAGATCAAGGGAAAGGAAGAGTCTTTGTACTGAGAAAGTCAACGTAGTGCCTGTGGGTTGCTTTTTCTCATAGTGTTGTGTGAAGGGTGGTGGGTTAGAGGGAAAGATAACAGTAGGAAAAAAAAGGAGAAAAGATTGTTTTGATATGGAAAAACAAAACACAGTGGTAGGCAGAAGTGTTGGACCCAATATAGAATCAGAAAAAGATAAGAAATTTTTATATAGGTGTGATGAGGGGTATGTGAGAAAGGGAGATGAAAGGGGTCAAGTTAAGTGGCCTCACTATTTTACACATATTAAGAGCTGAGATAAATGTGCAAGAAGTAAAGGAGGTGTAAGTAAGGAGTGGGTGTTTAAGAAATATAAAATCAGTTGTAAATAGCAGCTGTTGGGAGAGTTTCAAACAAACACGGAAAGCTTCTGTATTAATGAAAGAATCATATTAGTTAGGGTAGGGAAAACTACTGTAACAAATAGAAACCCAAGCATTCAATGGCTTACAGAGCAAGAAGTTTACCTCTTTCTCATGTCCATGGTGGGGAATCCAGGTTAGCAGTGGCTTTTCTCCACTTAGTCATGGAATGCCTCAGGTGTGTGACTGCTGTCATGTTCAACGTGTGGCTTCCAAGTTTTCTCTGAATGTCACCAACCCAGTAGAAAAAAAGCTTAGAAGAATGTGAATGGAGACTTTATGACCAAGACTTGGGGGTGGCATACATCACTGTGCTCATATTCCATCTTCTACAAGCCAGTTCCATGATCCACCCTGATGCCGGTGAACAGATAGATCTATGCTTTTATTCTAAGGGGTAACAACTAATGCTAATAAGCCGTGTTTCTCAAGGTTTAGGAAATTCTTCCCCAAAGATGAGACAAAGACAGACAATAATAAACTCTTCAGGACATGCTCAAAGGACTGAGAACTTCAAGGGCCACACACTTGCTGGAGCTCTCCTTGGTGCTGAGCACTGGATCACTGCCTGAACCATTCCAATATGAAATTCCCACAGAAAAGGGTAAGGAGTGTCACGGCAGACCTGAAAGTGCTATATAAAAAGGAATTTTGTTGCTCACACAGAATATTCCCTTGAATTCTTTGGAGATCTTCATTCGATAAGAATGACTGAATCATGGAGAAAAATGAGCCTTGAACTGAGAGATAATCTGGAATAGAATGCAGATGTTATCACTAACTCCCCCATGGTCTAACCAAATCACTTTTTTCCTCTGAGTCTCAATTCAATGTATATACTGATCTCAATGGACTTTGTAGGTCTTCCCAGTTTGAAAATTAATATGTAGTAAGGACTTGAACAGCAGTGGGTACAGGTTAAGGACTCCCTGGTTGGCACAAATGGATAAGGACTCAACTACTAGCCAAAAGTTTGAATATTTGGTCCCACCCAGAAGTGTCTCAGAAGATAGGCTTGGTGATCGGCCTCCAAAAGGTCACATCCTTGAAAACCCTGTGCATACATGGGGTTGCGATGAGTTGAAATCACCTCTTTGGCAACTAACAACGTCTTTTAGAATTGAAAAGGTTTTCTTGCCTCTATAATCTCATGAAACAAGAGCTCCAAATGAGTATTCCGCAGTAAGAATAATCTACACACTGAAACTGAGAATACAGATTATGGCTCCTTTCTGAAAGGCATTCTGGAACAAGTTTCAAAATCTTAAGTAAGTTCATGCTAAAGGCAATACAAGAAACTTAGGAGTCTGCAGAGAAATATATATAATTATATATAATGATGAAAATTAAAACACTTAAAATGTCCAAATTCAATAGGAATATTGAATAAAATGGATGTATAGGCAATCACCAAAAATAAAGTTTTTTAAAAAATTGTTTACATAGTGGATATTGAGGAGACATTAATGTGACTTGCTTAGCTAGAGTTTTCTTTTGTCCTCAAACACAATAACTTGGGCTTCTTTCAAATCTTTGTGCTGTACTTACTTCTTCCTGAAACTCCCTTCCCTGGTATCATTTTAGACTGCCTGCCTTTCATTCTCCAGCTCTCCATTCAATATCACTTCCTAGAGAGGCCTCCAGACCCCCATCCACACCCAATTCCACTTGAATCACTTCCTTCTACTGCCTCACTGTATTTGGCATTAAAATATTTATCCTTGTCTAAAATTTTATGGATAGAACATAGGGTACAAGTAGATACAATGGAGTTCAATTCTGCCAATTTTTTTTAGTCGAGATGGTAATGTTAATTTTCTTTTGCTCATAGAAGAGAAGAAAATGTATAGTAGGCTGGGATTTGAGCTTCACTTTCAGCATTTAACACATGTGGTCAGGGACAATTTATCTAAATATTGTTAATTGCTGGTCCCTAATGTAAAAATTATGAACAATAGTAACATTTATCTCATAAGGTTGTAATAAACATAATAAAAAACATGTTGTACATTAAGTGCCACTGTAAAATCTATAGTGACTGTATTACTTAGTACACTTTTGTTTATAGGGGACAAAACCAAACCAAACTGGCTTAAGCAAGAAAAGGATTTTTTTAGCTCATGTTACAAAAAGTTCAAGAGTGCACTGGCTTCAGGCATGGGTGGATCCAGGTTCTCAAATAATGTTATCAGAAATATGTTTTCTTTCTGATATCTGCTTTCCTCTCTGTTGGCCTTTTTTTCAAGCAAATTTTTCCAAAGTAGAGATAACCAAAAACCAAACCCTTTGCCGTCGAGTCAATTAAAACCACCAGCAATTTCAGCTTAAATGCTGATAGTCTGGCAATACCAATAGGCATATCTCACTTCTTTTTCAATAACTACAGAAGAAAAAAATAGTTGGAATATTTCTTTTGGTCAGATGTATTAGTCAGCTATCACTGTGTAACAAATGACCTTAAACTCATCTGTTTAAAACAACAATCATTCTCATGAGCCTGCAAGTGAGATTAATATGGTTGCATTAGTCTCTGTTGGGTCCATTTTCTTTTTTATCATAAAAATTACTACTTTTATTTAAATAAAACTGAACAGACAAATGTACATACTTAACATGGTCAGCACATTAAAAATAATACAGTGACTATATTTCATGAAGGCAAAATTAGGTTAAAGACAGTGAGGTGTAACTGATTACTCCATTCAAGAAGTCACTGAGAGAGAGGGCCAAGATGGCTGACTAGGTAGAAGCTACCTTGGATCCCTCTTGCAACAAAGACCCGGAAAAACAAGTGAATCGATCACATACATGACAATCTACGAACCCTGACCATCAAACACAGATCTAAAGAGTCGACCTGAGTGACAGAGACTGAGAACGAACAACCACGGGGAAGCAGCGACTGTTTTCGGAGCCTGGAGCCAGCGTCCCAGTCAGGAAACCTTGGCGCAGGGCTTTGGACTGGGTGCAGGGGAGCTGAGCACGGCATCCTGAGACAGTGCAAACACAGGGCACAGCTCTAGCCCCCTGAACTGACCTCAGGGAAAGCCCAGCCAGTGCACGCAGGCAGTGCAGCGACGCGGATGACAGGAGGAGAAGTCACCAGGAGGCAGCAACTGGTTTTGGAGCTGGGAGTGTGGGGTCCCAGCCGGGGAACCTTGGTGCTGTTTTTGGACTGGGAGCAGAGGAACTAACCACGGCTTCTGAGACAGCGCAAGCATGGGACTCGGGCCTGACCCTCAGGGGCAATCTCTACCCAGCCAGCGCACACAGTCGATGCCCCTTGGGAATCTCAGATAAAACAGTCATCCCAAGCAAGATAAGTAACTTTGTCTATATTTTGGAGCACTACTCTCTCCTATTTATCTGAACCCTCCCCTCCCCTTCCCAGGTGGCTTTGTTAACATTGGAATTTCCTGAGCCAGACAGTGAACTGCACTGCAAGTTTTCTTTCTTTTTCTTTTGGTCTTTTCCTAACCCATTCTCCTGGCCTGAGAGAAGCAGCTACAAAAAACCCAGGGACTGAAAATCCTTCCCTAATTGGACTAAAAACACAGAACCAGCTCCAGCCAAGCATATGTGATCCGCAGTCTTGGGCTTTCATCCCTACAGGGAACAAGGTGGCTATTATAATGCAAAGGCATTTCTGATAGGGATCTGCCTGTAATTGTCTTAGTGGATTACTGGAAAGACAAGTTTCCCAGGTCTGATATCTCTGTATATTCAACAGATCCCTCACTGACTGACAACAGGGAACTGAGGGCTTAAGCTCCCTTCAGACCACCTAGCCTCCGGCCTTAGGGGTCTAAGGAGGGTGACACCTACTGATCTGTAGAGGTATTTGCATTCGGGGCCTAAGGTACAGCTGCAGAGCCCACCCATCAAGGTGCTTTAGGAATAGAGACACACCTACCTCACTGGCACTTGGGGGAAGCCTGTCAGTATCCTTCCCCACCCCGGAGTGTGAACCCCTGCTGCTACTAGAATCTGGTGCACGCAACTATCACCACGACTTCTCCAGGTGGATACGTGAGAGTCTGCACCACACACTTGATGACCCAAAATCAGATTCTACTCAAGAATAGTGAATGGACTCAGGCTTATATATCTGGTAACAGCCCAAACCGGCTGGTAATAGGACATAAGTGATTCAAGGGCTACAACAATCAAGACAGCACAATCTAGTAGCCCATCTACATATATTGAAAGCAAACAAAACAAGATAAGGCTCAGTGAGCAAATATAGAATAAATCACTACAATATCTTATAGATGGCTTGGAGACAGCAGTTGATATCAAACCACATAAAGAATCAGACCATGATTGCTTCTACAACTCCCCAAATTAAAGAATCAAAATCTTTCCCAAATGAAGATACAATCCTGGAATTGCCAGATACAGAATATAAAAAACTAATTTACAGAACGTTTCAAGATATCCGGGATGACATCAGAGATGAAATAAGGCAATCTACAGAAAAAGCTAAGGAACACACTGATAAAGCAGTTGAAGAACTCAAAAAGATTATTCAAGAACATAGTGGAAAAATTAAAAAGTTGCAAGAATCCATAGAGAGACAGCATTCAGAAATGCAAAAGATTAACAATAAAATTACAGAATTAGACAACGCAATAGGAAGTCAGAGGAGCAGACTTGAGCAATTAGAATGCAGAGTGGGAAATCTGGAGGACCAGGGAATTGATACCAATATAGCTGAAAAAAATCAGATAAAAGAATTAAAAAAAAATGAAGAAACCCTAAGAATCATGTGGGACCCTAACAAGAAGAATAACTTGTGTGTGATTGGAGTCCCAGAACAGGGAGGGATAACAGAAAACACAGAGAGAATAGTTGAAGATCTGTTGGCAGAAAACTTCCCTGACATCATGAAAGACGAAAGGATATCTATCCAAGATGCTTATCGAACCCCATTTAAGATTGATCCAGAAAGAAAATCACCAAGACATATTATCATCAAACTTGCCAAAACCAAAGATAAAGGGAAAATTTTAAAAGCAGCCAGGGATGAAAGAAAGGTCTCCTTCAAGGGAGAGTCAATACGAATAAGTTCAGACTACTCAGCAGAAACTATGCAGGCAAGAAGGCAATGGGATGACATATATAGAGCACTGAAGGAGAAAAACTGCCAGTCAAGGATCATATATCCAGCAAAACCCTCTCTGAAATATGAAGGCGAAATTAAGACATTTACAGATAAACACAATCTTAGAGAATTTGCAAAAACCAAACCAAAGCTACAAGAAATACTAAAGAAAAGTGTTTGGTCAGAAAACCAATAATATCAGATACCAGCACAACACAAGGTCACAGAACAGAGCATCCTGATATCAACTCAAATAGGGAAATCACAAAAACAAATTAAGATTAATTCAAAAAGAAAAAAAAAAAAACTCGAAACAGGGAATCATTGAACTCAATATGTAAAAGATCACAATAATCAAAAAGAGGGACTAAATACAGGTGGCATAGAACTGCCATATGGAGAGGGATACAAGGTAACATAGGACATTACAAGTTAGGTTTTTACTTAGAAAAATAGGGGTAAATATTAAGGTAACCACAAAGAGGTATAACAACTCCATAACTCAAAATAAAAACCAAGAAAAACATAACGACTCAGCAAACATAAAGTCAAATACTATGAAAATGAGGAACACACAATTTACAAAGAAAAACGTCTCAGCACAAAAAAGTAAATGGAAAAATGAAATTGTCAACAACACACACAAAAAGGCATTAAAATGACAGCACTAAACACATACTTATCTATAATTACACTGAATGTAAATGGACTAAATGCACCAATAAAGAGACAGAGAGTCTCAGACTGGGTAAAGAAACACGATCCGTCTATATGCTGCCTACTAGAGACACACCTTAGACTTAGAGACACAAACAAACTAAAACTCAAAGGATGGAAAAAAATATATCGCACAAACAATAAGCAAAAAAGAGCAGGAGTAGCAATATTAATTTCTGACAAAATAGACTTTAAAGTTAAATCCACCACAAAGGATAAAGAAGGACACTACATAATGATAAAAGGGACAATTGACCAGGAAGATATAACCATATTAAATATTTATGCACCCAATGACAGGGCTGCAAGATACATAAAACAAACTTTAACAGAACTGAAAAGTGAAGTGGACACCTCCACAATTATAGTAGGAGACTTCAACAGACCACTTTCAGAGAAGGACAGGACATCCACTAAGAAGCTCAATAGAGACACAGAAGACCTAATTGCTACAATGAACCAACTTGACCTCATTGACTTATGCAGAACACTCCACCCAACTGCTACAAAGTATACTTTTTTTTTCTAGCGCACATGGAACATTCTCTAGAATAGACCACATATTAGGTCATAAAACAAACCTTTGCAGAATCCAAAACATTGAAATATTACAAAGCATCTTCTCAGACCACAAGGCCATAAAAGTGGAAATCAATAACAGAAAAATTAGGGAACAGAAATCAAATACTTGGAAACTGAACAATAGCCTGCTGAAGAAAGACTGGGTTATAGAAGACATTAAGGAGGGAATAAGGAAATTCATAGAATGCAACGAGAATGAAAATACTTCCTATCAAAACCTCTGGGACACAGCAAAAGCAGTGCTCAGAGGTCAAATTATATCGATAAATGCACACATACAAAAAGAAGAAAGAGCCAAAATCAGAGAACTGTCCCTACAACTTGAACAAATAGAAAGTGAGCAACAAAAGAATCTATCAGGCACCAGAAGAAAACAAATAATAAAAATCAGAGCTGAACTAAATGAACCAGAGAACAGAAAAACAATTAAAAGAATTAACAAAGCCAAAAGCTGGTTCTTTGAAAAAATTACAAAATTGATAAACCATTAGCCAGACTGACTAAAGAAATACAGGAAAGGAAACAAATAACCTGAATAAGAAACAAGATGG